>NC_069367.1:2582222-2905000 GCF_021730395.1 Mercenaria mercenaria | reverse complement strand
ATATTTTCCTCTCATCTTTTCCGGCTTTATGTGGAAATTAGGATTTTTTTCTATTTTTAATTATGCATACATGTAAGGTGTATTTAATAACATGAAATGTTAATATAATTAAGCACGCTTTTCTTGAAAATCCGTTTATTTAACACTGACTATTTTATTAGGAAATCATGAGCAATCGTGATAAAATCACCATAAAAAGCATGTTATTGAAACATATTTATGTGTTTAAAAGATGCTATTTCGTCACTTTTTCACGTGCTCAGGTCTGGGTCAGAACAACTAGACCTCTGCACGAGAATTCTTTTGTTCAAAGCGGTCTTTCAGAAAAATATACTAGTAGACCTCTGTCCAACAAAGGAAGAGGTATGTAAGAATGCCTTTATTTAATGTCCAAAGTTAAAAGGGATAAAATCAGTTTCTCGTTCCTTGCTTTAATTTGGCTGTTTTCGTTTCTCTGGACGCTTACTTTTCACTCAACGTACGCGTTACACAATTGTTCCTACATTTGAATAATGTTTTGCATGACTGTCTAAAACTTGCATCCCATATCCCATAAATCAAGGGGTTAATGGCGCTACTTATGAAGTACGACCTGTAGATAAACTTGTAAGCCGTTCTCCCAGAATCAGTTAGTGACGTTACAAACGTCTTGTCCACAGTTCGGATCAAAAGTATGCAAAGCACTGGCATATATGTGATAATAAACGCGATGGAAACCATAAACATTATTAGCGATGTCCTTAAACGTTTTCTCTGAGAATCTTTGGCATAAAAACCATGCTTTATGTTCGCTGTTTTGTCTATTTTATTTCTAACGCTTCCGTGTTTTTTCGTAGGTTCAATGTCCATTCCATTGCCTGTATTCGTTATGGTCGGGTCTAAAGTATTGTCGCTAGTTGTCATGTCATATTCTAGCCCATCGTCACTGTCATCTCTTCTCTTGTTGCTAACTTTTGTTTCAGTTTCTGGTGTCTTTCTTTTACCTCCGCTTTTAGTATGTATGCCAATCTTCTTTTTAATTTGCCGTTTTACACGAAGAGCAATAAAACCGTACATAATTAGAATTGCTGACAATGCTCCGGAAAATAAAAGTGCAAAAATGAAATTATTTAATAACGGAAACAGTGTCTGTTTCATATTTTCAGTGACCGCACATTCTGATATAGTTATGTTGTATCTGCTGATTTCTCTGGTTTGTACACCGTATATAATTGGAGATATCCATGAAACAGCAATACTTATAATTCCAGTCGTAAGGCACATATCTCTGGCTGTCCGAATTGATATCTGCATGCGGAATGGCCTACAAACTTTCCGATAGCGGTCAATTGCTATACATAATAGCAGGAATCCAGACGCCATTGCCGTCCAAACTTTCGCAAATAGATTCAATTTGCAAATCCATACATTGTAATAGGTATACTGCCAGAATTGTATCACCACTTCCGCCGGAAGTAGAATACCGCTTGTAAATAAATCAACGGAGGCTAAAACAATGACGAATAAACGAAAAGTGGACAGTCTTTTCTTCCTCGCGTTTATATAGCATACCAAAGTATTTCCAACTATTCCAGATAAACACAGAACTATCAGGTATACCATCAAAGGAATTTGCCTGATTTCTTCTTCATACTCCAGTTCACGCAAAGATTTTACACGACTTCCATTTTGCATTTTCATCTGACAGCTTTAAATTTTATATCTCCATGAGCGTTAAAATTTTAATTGTGATGTCACCATGATTTACACTTTTTTAGTCAACAGCGTACACACAAGAACAATGCAAGTTTTCCTAAAATAAAATTAGTTTTATTCAATCAAGACTTTCAGCTCACACACTGAAAAATTGAATTTCCAGATGTAGTCAAATTTATCAATTAGTACGCGGAAAATACCAAGTTACATTATACACGTTATAAAATTTTACGACGTAATGTGAAACCGAATTAGGTATGATCAGAAAAAAGATCCTTCTGCGAACGAATTTTATAGTTTGTTCTACACAACATAACAATTATGATCATAATTTCCGAGATTGCTCCGACCAAACAAAAATGTAGACACAATTTAAGTAAGCCATCATCCTGAGAGAAACGATCCTTGAGTTATAGCGACGACATTTCCCGTTCGAAAATATTAATGAATTGTATCTGAGTAATGGAATTTAAATTTCCTCTACCCCGAGCACCTTAAAAACAATTCTTCCTGCTCATTCCTATCGAAGAGGGAAATTTTGTCCTTACCATAATTCGTTTCAGACTGCTGTCCGGTTTCATGTAATGTCGTAAAACATTATATGGTAATAAATTACAAAATTATGACCGGTATGATGATACAACACTTTGATATTGAAATTTATACAGGAAGAATGCATGCATGCATCTCCGATTACGTAACGCTATACAATGCAAAAAAAGATCAGCAGCTACAATGTGATTATTATACTGGTCCAGTGCCTAAACCCGGACGGTGCTTAATGATTCGGACACCTTTAAAAAACGCTTTACGATCGTGATTTTTACTGGAATGAAAATAATCGACGTGGACGAACGCTTTGATGACCAGTTGTCAACAACAGTGTGTGAATGTAAATATTTCCAGAGAAAATTACCTTCAAATATCCGCACCGCTAAAAGTAAAAATTGTGTGTCGTGGGGGATGACGTCATACAGCGCACGCCAGTTATTTGATGTGCGGCGAGGTACTTATTTAATGAGAAAACAATTCTGCCTGTTGCAGACGACTCTTTTTCTTAGTTGATCAAATCTGACGTAAAATCATGTTTTACAATTTTGTACTACCCTCAATATTTATTTAAGAAATTTAACCGATTTCTGTTTTATAATAATTAATTCAATAGAGAAGAAAATGCCAGCATTTTGCAGACAAGGGAAACAATTCATAAGATAAAATCGGCGTGGCGTCATTATAGTGCATAGTTGCGTCAAAAAGTATAACGACAGCAACAGAATCTGCAAGTGGGTGAGAGAAGTTGTAAACATTAATTTTCGCTAAGACAGATTTTATTGCGTATTATAGTATTGTTATATTTGGCAGTTACACATTTTAAGTTAGAAACTAGTCCACATGATCACGTGATTAACAGGTAATAAAACTTCAATCGAACGGAGATGTCTGTATACATTTACACAGGATTGAATCTGACTGCTTTGTTTCAAACAAAGTCGTGTTCATTGTTATTTTTAGGTGCTCAGATTCTTTGCATTTCATACCGAAATAGTGTCCGAATATTTAAGCACTCTGAAGGTCGATTTTGACAGTTTTTATTGGCCCACTTCGGATGACTTTTTCTATGATGAAATCAGCAATATCCGACTTTCTTGTTTTGCATAGAGATTTATAAAGAACCTAAAATTATACATTTGAAATGTGATGCAAGTGCAGTTTCGGAATGCAAAGTTATCGTCATAAAACCACCAAAAATGTCCGGATTTAGGCACTGGGCCAGTATAATAATATTCCCTCTAACAAATAAAATCATGTAAATGTACACGAACAGTTTTTCTTCTAAGACAGAAAGGTGATTATTTCTGGAGGTGTTACGACATGGGTAGATTTTCTATCAATATGCATATCTTCTATGTAAGGCAGTTCGTATTAAGTGGGGCAGGGAGGGGGATGGGGTGGTATGTGGTGATAAAATCTTTAAATTTTGCAACTCTAGATTTTAGGTCTTCAACCAGGAAGAAAGACATTTGTATTTTAGACTGTTCCAGTTTTTCTTATCTCCTTAAGGTAGTGGACCCGAAATGACGATCGGCAATCTCCGTGAGATTACGTTTTCGCGTATTCTCGGTACTATTTCGGTACCATTCGCCATTACAGAGGAAGCAGTTTGTAGTTTCCAGCCTTAGATGCGAACTGGCCAGAATTTAAGGTATGTCTCAAAGCTGCATGTCCTTTCTTCCTTCAAAAAATATTCAATGCTGATTTTGTGCTTATTTCTCTAAAACGGACATGTTCGTTCAAGCATTCAGCTGGCCTAAACGGAATATGTGTCCTGAAATCGGTCAGGCGCGTAACTGCGAATGTCAAAACAACAGAGACATAATCCAGCAAGGAGTACTGAAAAAAAGCAGTCGGTTGACAGGTTGTCTTCTAATGCAGAGATTTATGTGCAAGGCACTGTACATTGTTGGACTTCTGTTTTTCCCCTAACTTTTTGCCACCACGCCAAATTATGGTAATATTCTTGAAAACTGGTCCATATTTATAGGACCTGGATTTCGCTATAAGCATCAACTATAATAAATGACAAATATTGATAATAGAACTTTAGAAAACATGCACTTACATGATAACTATTATTCCATACATAGAGCATGATGTCACTAATTTCTGTCAGTGCGTCACTACCGTTGTGTACACAATGTGATTACTATGTGCTTTATTTCTTTCAAATCTCGGTGTCTAGTTGTGAGTTTTTAGAACAGATGCAGAAATCATTCTGACTCATTTGATGCATTGTAGGTACATTATATATACATGCAGTCACGGCTTTGGTGGTGTTATGAACAAGCCATAACTGTAATCGTGTAATTCTAATGTGTGTTAACCCATCGCACCCCCTCCCCCCCCCCCCCCCCCCCCACCCCTAGATTCTTAATGTTTATATCAGGCCGTCATAATGATACTCTATTTAAATAAAATATGAAGAAATATTTTCTATCCTAAAAAGAAGGAATTAATTCCTTTTTATGAAAAAAAAAATCCCATTTTTATACGCCCGTCCGAAAGACGGGACGTATTATGGGAACACCACTGGCGGGCGGCTGGAGAGTGGGCGGCGTCAACAAACTTTGTCCGAAGCATATCTTCTTCATGCATGCAGGGATTTTGATAAAACTTGGCACAAGTGTTCACCAACATAAGACGGAATGTCCTCCTTAAGAACCAGGTCCCTAGTTCTAAGGTCAAGGTTTGATGTAACTTGGCACAAATGTTCACCACCATGAGACGGAGTGTCAGGCACAAGAACCATGTCCCTAGGTCTAAGGTTAAGGTCACACTTATAGGCCAACGGTCACATACAAGAATGACTTTGTCCGGAGCATTTCTTCTTCATGTATGGATGGATTTTGCTGTAACTTGGTACAATTGTACATCAATATGGAACGGATCACTATCTTGTTTTAAACACCACCTCAACTCGAATATTGTATATGTTCCTAAATATTATTATTATGGGAGTCGAGAAATTCAGGTTTTACATACTAAGTTACGTACCAACTGTAGTTCACTTTCGCAAGATCTTTATTCAAAGAACATTACTGACTCTCCAAACTGTACTTGTGGCTACGCTGAAAGCGCTAATCATTACTTCCTTCACTGTGAAAGGTACAGTGACCTACGAATTAGTCTCCTGGAGACAGTTTCTAGTTATTGCCAGGTATCTTTAAATGTTCTCCTTTGTGGTGACCAGTCTCTCTCGTACGAAGACAATACTACTATCTTCTCTGCAGTACACAGATATATAGAGAAATCGAAACGCTTCCTTAGATAATTCACCATTCTACAAAACTAACAACCCTGTCGCCTATCTTCATATTCATGTCCATTTACTCTCTGAATTTCTTTTTACTTATCTAGAATCTATATTATATTTTGATTTTGATTAATATACTTTTGTTTTGTTTTTGCTAGTTTGATATGTTTCTTTTCCGATAACTTAGATCAACTCAAATACAATATAAGAGAGCATTTCCTTTTTATAAGTTCGATAACGCCAAGATTCTGTGTAAATTGATTATATATATGGAGAGGACTTCAATAAGCCTACTGGCTTCCAGTCCAATCCAGAATTTATGTATGTAAATAATCATTTGAAATGTACATACTGGGAAATAAAATATGTTTAAACCAATATGGAACGGAGTGTCATGCGCAATAACCAGGTCCCTAGTTTATAATTATTTCACTTTGTTGTTACTATAAAAATAGCTTAATATTGTAACTTTTTTTTTACTGGTTGTAGTGAAAAATCGAGACCATTTTTCTGTAGTACAACGTGCATGTTATATCCAGTTTTGAGATGTATTTTGACCTATCTCTACCTAGTAAGGATTTTTATGTGGACTCATTTTTTTATCAACTTCCCTTAGTTGTTACTTTAAATAACTTATATTGTAACATTTTTATAACTGACCGTAGGGAAAAACCAAGACCACTTTTCTGTGGTACAACATAGATGTTACTTTCAAGTTTTAGGTGTATTTTAAGGTATCTCTACCTGGTAAGGAGTTTTCTTGTGAACTTATAAAAACAGAAGAATTAAATAATTACTACACAACCACAGATTTAAAATTCCATTTACAAATTTAGGTGCTAGTGTATATTTGCTAAGATGGGCGTATATTGCGACTTTCTTGCACTCTTGTTTAAATTTGTGTGAGTTTTTACATTTCATCATTAATATTTCAAGGTTTGTTAAATTAAATGTACAACGCCGTTAAATATGTCATTGTATAGCAATAATTAATCAGTTTTAGTTTCAAATGAATAGTAAAAAAATACAGGGCATACGGTTGACCAAATTATCACTCGTTGAGCGTTTATGCAGTGAAAGCTAGTAACAATTGCTTTTGTAAAAAGTTAGATAATATTCAGAGCAAACATTATGTTAAGGTTGGAGCTAATACAATAGCCCTAGACTGAAAAGTGAATTTAATATGCCTCGATAAATGTCCATTTTTGCCTTTTTTCAACAAAATTACACTTTCACAGCTCGATATTACTTACTTAGTATGTCTTCATTTTAAACGAGAAGCACATGGCATGTTTTTCTTTCATGCTACTTTGATAGAAATAAAAATCTTAAATATATTTGGCAGTAAGTTATTATTGGATTGAAAATTCTTACCCCAGTACTGATCCGAGCTTAGATACCGGAGAAATGTTTTGTCCGCCCCGAACAGTTTTGCTCGCATCATATTAACGGGTGTGTAAATGGGACGACAAAAGAGGGTTAATAATTAGCACACCATTTTATCACTACAGGCTGTGTTCAACGGAAGTTTATATTTTCATTATCAGGGACGTTACTTACGACTTAAAAATGTGAGTTGACATTTTGTATTATGTTGTCAATTATATTTATGAATGGACGTTTATAATTACTAACTATTTATCTATTTTAATTAAGATATGTATACATGTATACTGTTTCTTTCTTTAATAGAAATATTGATTGTTGTTCACTTTAGATCACGCAAAATTATTCTTTGGTCCGATTTGTTACAGATCACTTTCTTCACTAACGACGAGTTTTATATGCATTAATGAAGTGAATAAAGTTTATTTTCGATAATTAATGTAACACCTTTTGTTAACGTACATATTTTCGTAAACAAACAAAACATGTAAATTGATGTTATCCCGTCATGAAATCAGTTTGCCATTACTTTACATACATATTAAGATAAGATCACTTTCACTTGTATGATTATTTCCGGCTCTAGGCCGGTATTGATTTCATCTTTGGGGGCAAGGGACAGTAGATTTGAAAATTCCACATATCTGCGCTGGTACCAGTGCGAATAAAATCATAAAAAATACAATTTTGATTAATTCGAGGCAAGTTTTGAGCGGATGTATTGCATATACTTAGCACTTCATTATGTGACATTTTCAGCCTGCCGTTTCTGTTGCTTCTGCGATAAAAATGAGTAAAACGCCGGTTTCAGGACACTAAATTTTGAGGCAAAAATGGCTCAAAATGCACACATTGCGCGACCTGTACCGTATTATCTGCAACTGACTGACCTAAAACACATGTATATTTTAAAGCATGTGACCAGACGACAATAATGGTGGGAATAAAAGTGTCTCTTAACCGTTTACTTTTTCCGCAAATTTGAGCTGAATCTGGATGGACGGATGACCGTTTCCATTTCGTCTGACTTCCGTTGCCTCAGGTAAGAGTTTAGACCCGGCCGTCTACACGGAGCTAGGAAAATCGGTTCAAGCACATATTTTTTTTTACACAATAATTACTCGTACGCAGGAATCCTTAGTTCTATAAACATCATAAATAACCAGTTGAATAAATATGTCTGTAAAGTACCTTTATCTATTTTATTTAAAAAACGTACCCTGGCCAAATGCGTAACTGGCACCTGCCACTTTTACCTCCAATTTATATCTGGGGTCCCGGGCAAAATGCGTAACTGGCACCTGCCACTTTTACCTCCTGTTTATATCTGGGGTCCCGGGCCAAATGCGTAACTGGCACCTGCCACTTTTACCTCCTGTTTATATCTGGGGTCCCGGGCCAGATGCGTAACTGGCACCTGCCACTTTTACCTCCTGTTTATATCTGGGGTGAAGGTCATTTAACAGGTGATTAAATTGGTGGATGAAAAATTCCACAAGTTTCCGAATACAATAGATAGTTGTGCAGGTGCTCTGAGCTGTATTGTTAGACAGTATATCCGTTGCAAGGTAGCTTGTAAATCGTCATAAACCTGAATCCCCTGTGGCAGAGTTCGACTCTTCCATTCTTCGAAACTTTAACGGGCTGTTAAAATAACCGCCTGTTAATTTTTTTATTCAAAATACTAGTTCTGGTGGGCAACTCTAGTACGATGTTTTAATTTTACTGTAGAGACGTTTTAGTGTTCGTTGTAAGTAACTCATACATTTGTTTCTCTAAGCTTTATAAAATGTTGAAATATAACTCTAAAAGGGGCCAGTTGTTCGAAACTTTAACCGGCTGTTAAACTAACCGCTGGTTAAATTTTCATTAAAAAAACTAGTCTTGGTGGGAAACAGTAGTATGATGTTTTGATTTTATTGCAAAGAATTTCAAATTTCATAATTCTTAACTCGTTCATTTGTTTTTTCTAAGTCTTCTAAAATGTCTGCTACCTTAAAGTTGATTTGCTGGCATACACTTGTTTACAATTGGTTGCTGTAAGGGTCTGCTACCTTAAAGTTGATTTGTTGGCCTACACTTGTTTACAATTGGTTGCTGTAAGGGTCTGCTACCTTAAAGCTGATTTGCTGGCGTACACTTGTTTACAATTGGTTGCTGTAAGGGTCTACTACCTTAAAGTTGATTTGCTGGCGTACACTTGTTTACAATTGGTTGCTGTAAGGGTCTGCTAAAATAAAGTTGATTTGTTGGCGTACACTTGTTTACAATTGGTTGCTGTAAGGGTCTGCTACCTTAAAGTTGAATTTGTTGGCGTACACTTGTTTACAATTGGTTGCTGTAAGGGTCTGCTACCTTAAAGCTGATTTGTTGGCGTACACTTGTCTACAACTGTTAACGTTGCTGTAAGGGTCTGCTACCTTAAAGTTGCTTTGTTGGCGTACACTTGTCTACAACTGTTAACGTTGCTGTAAGGGTCTGCTACCTTAAAGTTGGTTTGTTGGCGTACACTTGTCTACACATGTTAACGTTGCTGTAAGGGTCTGCTACCTTAAAGTTGATTTGTTGGCGTACACTTGTCTGCAACTGTTAACGTCGCTGTAAGGGTCTGCTACCTTAAAGTTGATTTGTTGGCGTACACTTGTCTGCAACTGTTAACGTCGCTGTAAGGGTCTGCTACCTTAAAGTTGATTTGTTGGCGTACACTTGTCTACAACTGTTAACGTTGCTGTAAGGGTCTGCTACCTTAAAGTTGCTTTGTTGGCGTACACTTGTCTACAACTGTTAACGTTGCTGTAAGGGTCTGCTACCTTAAAGTTGGTTTGTTGGCGTACACTTGTCTACACATGTTAACGTTGCTGTAAGGGTCTGCTACCTTAAAGTTGATTTGTTGGCGTACACTTGTCTGCAACTGTTAACGTCGCTGTAAGGGTCTGCTACCTTAAAGTTGATTTGTTGGCGTACACTTGTCTGCAACTGTTAACGTCGCTGTAAGGGTCTGCTACCTTAAAGTTGATTTGTTGGCGTACACTTGTCTACAACTGTTAACGTCGCTGTAAGGGTCTGCTACCTTAAAGTTGATTTGTTGGCGTACACTTGTCTACAACTGTTAACGTCGCTGTAAGGGTCTGCTACCTTCAAGTTCGTACACTTGTCTACAACTGTTAACGTCGCTGTAAGGGTTTGCTACCTTAAAGTTGATTTGTTGGCGTACACTTGTCTACAACTGTTAACGTCGCTTTAAGGGTCTGCTACCTTAAAGTTGATTTGTTGGAGTACACTTGTCTACAACTGTCAACGTCGCTGTAAGGGTCTGCTACCTTAAAGTTGATTTGTTGGCGTACACTTGTCTACAATTGTTAACGTTGCTGTCAAGTTATCTGCTACCCACAGAAAAAAAATCAACATTCTCATCTGTCAGGAGTTCGTCATTATCCCGAGATCAGGGAACCATGGTAGGCATCTGTCATGAGTTCGTCATTATCCCGAGACCAGGGAACCATGGTAGGCCTCTGTCAGGAGTTCGTCATTATCCCGAGACCAGGGAACCATGGTAGGCCTCTGTCAGGAATTCATCATTATCCCGAGACCAGGGAACCATGGTAGGCCTCTGTAAGGAATTCGTCATTATCCCGAGACCAGGTAAACATGGTAAGCCTCTGTCAGGAATTCGTCATTATCCCGAGACCAGGGAAACATGGTAGGCCTCTGTCAGGAGTTCGTCATTATCCCGAGACCAGGGAAACATAGTAGGCCTCTGTCAGGAGTTCGTCATTATCCCGAGACCAGGGAACCATGGTAGGCCTCTGTCAGGAGTTCGTCAGTATCCCGAGACCAGGGAAACATGGTAGGCCTCTGGTATGCGAGAATGCAAAGAGCATTGCTTCGCTTGAACTTATGTAACATTAATTTGTTACTTTTTTCAATTATCTTATATAAATTAAGGTACATATTAATAAACAACATCATCCTAACAGTAAGACGTACATTAATGATTTAAGCAACATTCTATTAATTTTTAAATCTTTTTTGATTCATATAAGCAACATTTTATGAGATTTATTTAAAGAAGATTTTGATCTAGTTTTACATATCCGTTTGATAGATATCTGATAGATATATGAGCCAAAAGGCACATACTTAAGCTGCTTGTAACTTGGAATTCATCAACAAATGCATTTTCAAGATAGACAAAAGGGAGGTAATAATAATTTCACAAATTTGCATTTCTTATGAATCAATGCAAATCTGTGACAGTTTAGAAACATTTGTTTTTTTTAATAATATCAGTTCTTGAGCAAAGTAGGTTTATCAAACCTATACTAAAGTTGAAAAATCTCTATCTTGTTGGGATGTCAGGAGATTAAAAGCAGAGAAGCTTCTGGAATTGGAGCGCCTTGCACTATCCTTCCACTAAGATAACTAACAGTTTCTGGAGGAGTCGCTCATATGGGTTACCGGTGGCGATTATAAATTAATTTTAAAACTTATTTACAAATAAAGTGAAAAGACCTATGAGTACATGATCAGTTCTGTACAAATTATATTTCTTCTTAATCAAAATCAGATTCACCACCTTCAAGGAGAGACATATAAAGAAGGACTGACATGTTAGAGATCCTGGTTCCTGGTTCCTTAACAAGCACGTGTCTTGTTGGTGTGGTTGCCGGGCTCATCGTATATTGGGCGCTACAAAAGTGGAAGTACAAGTATCCGCCAGGTCCCCCTGGACTCCCTCTCATTGGAAACGCGCTGCGTAAGATTGTTTTTACATTGTGCAGAACGAAATACTTTACTTTGTAAAAGCATCGTCCTCTGTCGGCCATATTAGGCGCCATAATGAAAGTTTTAGTCCGGATTATAACAGTCAATAAAGGTTATGATAGGTCCGGATTCAATTATCAGCATGAAATGAAATAAAATATAGTCTAGACCATAAGTCGTATTCAAAGGCTAACGACAGAGGATTCTGTAACTGTTTCTTCTTAAGCTTTTTGTAGGCTAATCAACTTTTATGTCTGTTTAAGTTTGCGTTTATTACATAAGATTCTGTGACTTTTCTGATATGTTTTTTATCCATTTTTTGTAGAAATCGATCAAAGTAGGCTGCACGAGCAGGCGTTTGAATGGTCAAAGAAATATGGACCGGCGATAACTGTCGGCGTAGGTAATTCATGAATATTTCTTTAAAATTTGTCACGTATGTTCATACGTAATTATGATGTATGTAAAGAACGATTACGCATGACCTAATTAAAAGATTAGTAACTGTTGCAGTCACTTTTTAAGAAAAGCAAAGACGATCACCTCTTACATGATGGACAGAATTTTCGCATGCTTTTACCGGTGCTGACTCGTTTTACACCCCGGGGAGTAAGATGACTCACCTGCTATAAGTTATGAATGAATGTGTAAATTCATTTATTATACCTCACTTTTGTCTACAATGGTAAAATCCCATTACCCGAAAAGGAGATATTTTGACTATCAGAAACATTTTCAGTCTTTTTGACACGTGACCAAGCGAAAGTGACTGTCAGGTCATGTGACCGCGCTGATATTTTGAATGTCATATAAGGGCAAATAACTGCTTCAGGTTTTTAGCCATATGATTGCGTCCCTTGTACACAGTGTCATATTGTAATGACGTCGCTATTCAGTGTGTACACAACTGATTACCGCGCTAAAGATGAAACTGTTGAATTAAATGAACCAGAAACATTTTTAAAACTTTTTTATGTGTTTAGTTTTGTTCGGTATAATAAAATAAATACCATATGGCAGCGTGTGTGACATTGATATTGTCAACCCTCGGAACAGAATGTCACCACTCGGCTATCGCCTCGGGTGACATTCTGCCCTCGGGTTGACAATATCAATGTCACACACGCTGCCATATGGTATTTATATAATGTTACTATAATTAAATGAGTTTCAAAGAAAAACATTTGTATTACTTTATTTCTTTTATTAATTGAATAATACGGCATGCAAGAAAAAGAATCCATGACTAGTGGAAGTAAGGGTGGAAATATCTAGCCCTCGGGTAAATCTTTTGCAGTAACTTTACAGAGCCTCATTACCGCCTAAACCTTTACCCTCGAGCAAGATATTTTCCATCCGCACCTTCACCCATTGAAATTTTTCTATAAAATAGTCTCCTTTTTTACTCCGATATGGTTTACCTTTAAGACGATACCATATACCAAAGATGTTTTTTTTAAATAGTAATGCTGTTGGTAGATGCAATTGTTGATCAGATAATGAGATACAATGGTTGATCACAGATTCTAACAGATGGTCTCATAAAATCATCACATAATTATCATATAAAGAAGAAGTGATCACAGGACTGGTAATACTTAGCATGTGATCAAAAATCACTTCAATCCCGCATACACACATATGGTCTTACGTTATACTTGACCTACGAGAATGTTACACGTGTGGTCTTGTATGTTATACTTGATCGACGGGAATGTTACACGTGTGGTCTTATATGTTATACTTGATCGACGGGAATGTTACACGTGTGGTCTTATATGTTATACTTGATCGACGGGAATGTTACACGTGTGGTCTTATATGTTATACTTGATCGACGAGAATGTTACACGTGTGGTCTTATATGTTATACCTGGTCGACGAGAATGTTACACGTGTGGTTTTATATGTTATACTTGATCGACGACAATGTTACACGTGTGGTCTTATATGTTATACCTGATCGACGAGATTGTTACACGTGTGGTCTTATATGTTATACCTGGCCGACGAGAATGTTACACGTGTGGTATTTTATGTTATACCTGATCGACGAGAATGTTACACGTGTGGTCTAATATGTTATATTTGATCTATGAAAATGTTACACGTGTGGTCTTATATGTTATACCTGATCTACGAGATTGTTACACGTAAGGTCTTATATGTTATACTTGATCTATGAGAATGTCACACGTGTGGTCTTATATGTTATACCTGATCTACGAGAATGTTACACGTGTGGTCTTATATGTTATATTTGATCTACGAAAATGTTACACGTATGGTCTTTTATGTTATACTTGATCTACGAAAATGTTACACGTGTGGTCTTATATGTTATACTTGATCTACGAGAATGTCACACGTGTGGTCTTATATGTTATACCTGATTTACGAGAATGTTACACGTGTGGTCTTATATGTTATACTTGATCGACGACAATGTTACACGTGTGGTCTTATATGTTATACCTGAACGACGAGATTATTACACGTGTGGTCTTATATGTTATACCTGGCCGACGAGAATGTTACACGTGTGGTCTTATATGTTATACCTGATCGACGAGAATGTTACACGTGTGGTCTAATATGTTATATTTGATCTATGAAAATGTTACACGTGTGGTCTTATATGTTATACCTGATCTACGAGATTGTTACACGTAAGGTCTTATATGTTATACTTGATCTATGAGAATGTTACACGTGTGGTCTTATATGTTATACTTGATCTGTGAAAATGTCGACGAGAATGTTACACGTGTGGTCTTATATGTTATACCTGATCTACGAAAATGTTACACGTGTGGTCTTATATGTTATACTTACATTACTGCTCATGAACAGACTCAATCAAACCGAGTCTGCAATTTTCACTGTTTGCATTGTTTTCGGTGCTTCCGAGGGATCTATTTTCCTGATTTTATTGATCTACGAGAATGTCACACGTGTGGTCTTATATGTTATACTTGATCTACGAGAATGTCACACGTGTGGTCTTATATGTTATACCTGATTTACGAGAATGTTACACGTGTGGTCTTATATGTTATACTTGATCTACGAGAATGTTACACGTGTGGTCTTATATGTTATACTTGACCGACGAGATTGTTACACGTGTGGATTTATATGTTATACTTGATCTACGAAAATGTTACACGTGTGGTCTTATATGTTATACCTGATCGACGAGATTGTTACACGTGTGGTCTTACATGTTATACTTGATCTACGAGAATGTTACACGTGTGGTCTTATATGTTATTCTTGATCTACGAGAATGTAACACGTGTGGTCTTATATGTTATACCTGATCGACGAGATTGTTACACGTGTGGTCTTATATGTTATACTTGATCTACGAAAATGTTACACGTGTGGTCTTATATGTTATACTTGATCGATGAGATTGTTACACGTGTGGTCTTATATGTTATACTTGATCGACGAGATTGTTACACGTGTGGTCTTATATGTTATACTTGATCTACAAAAATGTTACACGTGTGGTCTAATATGTTATACCTGATCGACGAGATTGTTACACGTGTGGTCTTATATGTTAAACTTGATCTACGAAAATGTTACACGTATGGTCTTATATGTTAGACTTGATCTTCGAGAATGTTACACGTATGGTCTGATATGTTATACTTGATCTACGAGAATGTTACACGTGTGGTCTTATATGTTATACTTGATCTACGAGAATGTTACACGTGTGGTCTTATATGTTATACTTGATCGACGAAAATGTTACATGTATTGTCTTATATGTTAGACTTGATCTTCGAGAATGCTACACGTATGGTCTTATATGTTAGACTTGATCTTCGAGAATGTTACACGTATGGTCTTATATGTTAGACTTGATCTACGAGAATGTTACACGTATGGTCTTATATGTTATACTTGATCTTCGAGAATGTTACACGTATGGTCTTATATGTTAGACTTGATCTTCGAGAATGCTACACGTATGGTCTTATATGTTAGACTTGATCTTCGAGAATGTTACACGTGTGGTCTTTTATGTTATTTTTATCTACGAAAATGTTACACATATGGTCTTATGTTATATTTGATCTACAAAATTACTTTTTAGATAATCTATGTTCTTATCTCTATCTATATATTACTTAAAGGTCCTATTCCGTTTGTGTTTGTGAATACAATCGACACTGCCATGGAGGTACTTGTGAAAAGGTCAACAGATTTTGCCGGACGAATGCTGACACATTCACGTATGTATCATGGAATAATAATTTTTTTATTGTTTTCCATGAGTACTCGATTTCTAACTGAATCGAATCATTACAGTTTTTGCATTTTACCATAGTAATGGCGATACGTTTCTTATTATCGTATTTGCTTTAAAATAATGTTCTATATGGAACAACCTCATAACCTTTTGATATGTTCCTTAAATAAACTGAACACACATTTGTTTGAAAATATTGAAGTAAGAAAAGATTGTGTACACCATATTGGCCGCACATATATTGTCAGATCCCCTTTGAATTTTTGCGATTGACGTAATAACTATGACGACAGAGATATTCGTTTGTATATATATACATGTATATAGTTGAAATCGTCTATAGCATAACTGGTTCCTATATCGGTATATATGATACTATTTTTTAAGTGGACACATTTACATACGGAGGGAAGGACATTGCCTTTAGCAGCTACGGTCCAACATGGAAACTCCAAAGGAGAATTGCTTCCAAAGCCTTACGGTAAAACCTTCAATACTGTAAAAGCAGACATTTTCGCGAGGGTTTCATTTACGCTATATTCGCGAGGCCCTACATCTCGCGAAAATTATTCCTGGCGTAAGTACATACAAAATATTCTAAGTAAAGTTAATGACATACATTAATAGTCTGCATATGCAGGAGTTTTACAGAATTTGGAAGACAGTATTTTCTGAAAGTAGTTTTGGTTGAGGAAAGTGCCATTGAAGACAGGATTGATTGAATTTTGCAAGAGTATCAGAAGAGCTTATATGATTGGGTATATTATTTCCAGATTGTGGGTCCAGAGCAGCTCAAAGATTTACGAAAAAAATCTATTCTTGGTTTTGGTTCCTTTAGTTCATTGTTTTGATTTGATCTAAGTTCACGATCAGATGTTTGGTTGTAGTTAAATTTTGAAGTAAGATAGTCAGGGGATTGCTTATTTATTGATTTATGTATTAGGATAGCTTTTTTGTATTTTATTCTGTCAGAAAATGCGATCCATTTCAAGAAATAATTCTGATGATGGAGCATTGAAATCTTTATCAATTATAATTCTTGCAGCACGCTTTTGGAATTTTAGAACAGTTTCTAGTAGCTCATCATTGCAGTTTCCCCAAATTGTACAACAGTAATCGAGGTGTGGTAGAATGTAGGCATTGTAAAATAACTTTCGTGAATGTAAGCTTAGGTAATGTTTTATTCGTAAGAGAAGATATAAATTGGTATTACATTTTTTTAGGGTTTGTTTAACTTGGCATTTCCAGTTTAGGTGTTTATCAACATGAATTCGTAATAATATTCTCATTTGATAGGTATGATAGTAGTTGACCTTGCATTTGTATATTGTAAGAAAATATCCACCATACGTGTATTTCAAATTCAAGTAGGATACCATTTTTACAATTTCGCGAATATTTAACCTCACAAACATAGCTACTCAAAATTTCAAAATTGCGAATTTTTGACCCAGCGAAAATATATGCTTTTACAGTATATGGCCGATTTTGCTTTAAGTCTCAATGCCTGTGGGACTAACTATTTTATATCAGTTAATAAAGATATTTTACATTGTACAGCCGGTATGAAAGCTAACTGCTTTATGAACCAGTAGTCGACATCAGATAAAACATTGTTGTGACCGCGGTCAAAGTATGTTCAAAACGGAACTTGAACCGGATACTTGGCGAATTTGAACTGGTCTACCTCTGAAAGGTTGCCCATGGCAGTGTTATTGACTGTAGTTTGAACGACAACTGTTCATACGTATACTATAAAGCATAACGAACAGTAACACTCGGCGTTCGTACATATCTAGATATCTATATATATTAGAGGTGGGCCGATGGTCTAGTGGTAACACGCTTGACTGTCAATCCAGAGGTCCGGGGTTCGAATCCCGGTCCAGGCACTGGAAATTTTTGAGATGCTCTTGAGTGTCTCCCATCTAACTAGAGGCCTGTACTGGTTCTTCCCAGGAAAGATGGCTTCGCGTGTATCGCTGCTGTACATCGGGCACGTTAAAGAACCAGACTGTCTATTCGAAAAGAGCTAGGCTAAGTTAGCCGGACACGTCTGTATCTGAAAAATTCTCTCTGTCTGTTCTGGGGACTTTATCTCACTCTGTCCCTCTGGTCAGATCGCTCTGTGTCTGTACTATTAGAGGATGATTTCGCGCCCTGTGTGGCTGCAGAATATGTAAAGCGCCTTTGAACGTGTTTATCATGAAAACGACGCTTTATAAATCTGGTATAATAATATAATAATAATAATAGAATCAGAGATTTTTAACTATTTTGCTATAGTAGTGCTCTGACAGAGTGATAGTTTAGGACCCCTTCTATGTACCTTCCTAAATATGTATGCATCTTATATTATATTTGATCATGATAAATTTTATAATATAACGTGCTTGTCTCTATTAAAACAAGCTTAAGGACATATTAGAATCGAAATAATATATAGTAAAATCTTCTTTTACCTAAATTAATACACTCAAAATCGGTTATACGTAGCCAGAATAAGTCACTAGGGCTACGCCCTCGTGGAATTATTTCGCGGACGTATAACCTCCTTCGATCCGTGTATTAACAACGTTAAAACACCGTTTTTCTATATATTATATTTTACAGTGTGTTGCCTAGCTACAATTAATTTATTATTCATTTACCATCTTTACACTGTATCATTTTATTACTGTTCAACCTGAGTCTTATATGAGTTGCTTCCCTTGTAGAGTGTTGCTGAACGGCTTCAGTTTATTCTTCATAAAATAATAATTTTGTACAGGTCTACAATGTTTCCTGTAACTCTATAATTAGTTAAGTAAATGTATGTTTAATACATTACTAGTCCCCTACTGGTCATTCCGTCAGTCCGTCCATCCGCAATTTCGTGTCCGGTCCATAACTCTGACATCCGTGAAGGGAGTTTAATATTACTATGATGAGACGACGTGTCATGCGCAAAATCCGGACCCCTAGCTCAAAGGTCAAGGTCACAGTTGGACGTCAAAAGTCAACAGGGCTTTTATCCTGTCCGGTCCATAACTCTCCCATCTTTGAAGGGATTTTGATATAACTTGGCACAAATGTACCTCATAATAAGACGATGTGTCATGCACAACTTTCAGACCTTTAGCTCAAAGGTCAAGGTCACACTTAGCAGTCAAAAGTTAACCTGGCATGAACAGGGTTTGTTTCGTGTCCGGTCCATAACTCTGTCATTCATTAAGGGATTTTAATATCGCTTGGCACAAATGTTACCCATGATGAGACGACGTGTCATGCGCAAAAGCCGGACCCCTGGCTCAAAGGTCAAGGTCACAGTTGGAGGTCAAAGGTCAACAGCGCTTTTTTCCTTTCCGGTCCATAACTCTGCCATCCATGAAGGGATTTTAATATTACTTGGCACACATGTTCCCCATGATAAGACAGCCTGTCTTGTGCAAAACCGGACCCCTAGCTCAAAGGTCAAGGTCACAATTGGAGGTCAAATGTTAAGGTATTAGGCCCATAATAGAGTTCCTCCTTTTTGAAGAGTATTCAGTTCCTACCATAAACCTACCTTGACAGCAATTTTTAGGGGGGCGTAGGTTCAAGCCCTACTGGGACCAAAATTTGTTTTCTTATTTTCCTTTTTTTCTAGTAAGTTTTTACTTCTTTTAAGACTTGTTATTGATTTATTGTACAAAAGTGGAATAAAAATCATTTGATATGCGATTTCTTGCTGTTCAAAGTGAATTTACCTCTAAAGCAGAAGGGGTAGAGTTAGACATCTTAAAAACTACTGAGTTACATGCGGTAAAAGTTCTCTATTTTGCTTTCATTCTTTAGATTACATATTGTGGAAGAAATGTAGGTAGGTTTTACTTCTGCCTCAAGGTTATTTTTGAATGATGTGAGCAAAATTCAAAACAGACCCGCAGGATTCGACCATAATTTTTCAATATTGGAGTTTGAATTCTGTCTGATTAAATCCGTTTACTCGAGGCACCCTAGAAAAAATGATATTGACAGTTTTTATTTTAAGTGTTATGATTGTTTACCAATAGTTTGATGTTTCTTCCATAAAAAATAATGGAATAATGAATTCTCTGAAAACGTTTTAGATAAAGGCCACCACTTTGAAATTTGTCTCAACTTGAGCTTTAGGAAATACCATAAATTACACAAAATTTATAAAAAACGGCACAGTAAATGTTATTAAAAATTTGCATATAAGTGTGAAGCATGGTCAACTGTAAGAATATACCAAGCAAATGCCATTTTTCAAACATTACTATTAGGGGCCTAATACCTTAATAGAAATGTTTTCCTGTCCGGTCCAGAACTCTTTCAGCCATCAAGGGATTACAATATTACTTAGCATAAATGTTCCCCATGATGAGATGACGTGTCATGCACAACACCCAGAACCCTAGCTTAAAGGTCAAGGTCATACTTGGAGATCAAAGTTCAGTAGGATTTTTTTCCTGTCCGGTCTATAACTTTGTCATGCAAGACAGGATTTACAAATCAGTCGGTACAAATACTGCCTTAGATGAGACAACATATCATGCGCAAAATTCGGGCCCTAGGTCTAAGGTCAAGGTCACACTTAGAGGCCAAAGGTCAGATACAAAAATGACTGTGTCCAGAGCATTTCGTCTTCATGCATGGATGGATTTTGATGTAACTCGGCACAAATGTTCACCAACATAAGACGGATGGACTTGCACAAGAACCAGGTCCCTAGGTCTAAGGTCAAGGTCATACTTGGAGGCCAAAGGTTAAATTTAAGAATAACTTTGTTCGGAGCAATTCTTGTTCATGCTTGGTGGGATTTTGATGTAACTTGGCACAAATGTTCACCACCATGAGGCACCCTTGATTTTAGAATTACGTCCGTTTGTTTTACTATAAATAGATTATAATGTCACTTTTTTATTACTGGCAGTAGGGAAAAATCGAGACCACTTTTCTGTGGTACAACATGCATGTTACATCGAATTGTTATGTGTACTTTGACCTAGCTCTACCTTGTAAAGAGTTTTGTGTTGACTTATAATAGATTTTTGTTTCCAGGAACAATTTCCCTTTGTTGTTACTATAAATCTATAAATAACTTGTATGATAACTTTTTTATAATTGGCCAAAATATTCCACATGAAAACAACTGTGGGCTTTTATACATGCAAATTTTAATCCAAGTGTTTTGTTATAACATATTATATATATAATACAATATTGTTTATACATCATTGACAGATATCAGTTCATTGTGTTATACTGCAGTAGAAAAAAATTAGGTGCCTACCAGTAGGGAACTTTGTATTGCATGGCAATACTTCATTCACTTGATATTTATAGATTATCAAATTGGCGTTTACTTATTTCTATCCATTAGTCATTACATGCAAGGTGATGCTTTGCAAAACCGAGTCCATGATGCAGTCGAAACAGCCTTTGTTGAGATTGACCACATATCTCGAGTGTTCGATCCAGCGGAATATATCAACTATATAGTCGGCAATATACTAACAGGACTCTGTTTCGGAGGAAAGTAGGTACAAGTAAAAAGCATAAAAAACTAAATTATGGAAGCTTCGCGGTGAAATGTGTGCTGTTGTTTTATCTCGTTCCCACGAGACTGCGAGATATTCATTCGTTCCCATGAGTTAGAATCTCGTTCCCACGCGACTGTAAGATACTTGTTCAATCCCATGAGTCAGTATCTCGTTCATACGAGACTGCGAGATACTCATTCGTTCCCGTGAAGTATTATCTCGTTCCCACGAGCCTTCAAAATATTCATTCGTTCCCGTTAGTCATTATCTCGTTCCCACGTGACTGCGAGATACTCATTCGTTCCCATGAGTCAGTATCTCGTCGCCACGTGACTGCGAGATACTCATTCGTTCCCATGAGTCAATATGTCGTTCCCGCGGGTTAATATATCATGGCACCGAGATGAAAAAAAAAATGCACACGTCACCTCGGACTTTCTAGTAAGTATTACTACATGTAACGATTTTTTTTATGGCCGGAAATATCCTGACAGAACTCCGCTTTGGGGATTAGTAGGTACAAAAATCCTGGCCGTCTTCATTCAATGTAAAATAAAGATAAATGTTCAAGTTTTTGAAATGTGAATTGATTTTTTGGCCTCCGTTACTGTTAGCATGTTTGTAATTGCAAAATTAAATGTCACAGTATGGATTTGGTTACGTTTAAGGAAGAAAATGTGTGAAGCAGCAGGCAGCAGGATTGACTGCACTTTTTTATCCCCTCTGACCATAAAGTTTACACATCTTTCGTTATAGCTATAAGTAAGGCGATACCTTCAAAACTGGAAACTAACAAAGGTAGCGACATGTACACGTGACAGCGATAGAGCTAAAGTAGAAAAACAACTTCCTGTCTTAAACCACGAGATGAATCTTCATCAAATTAGTCTGTAGCGACATTGTGAGGTCCTTTCTCTATATTGTCCAAACGAGGACACATTGTTCCTTTTTGGTACCACTAGAGCTATAAATAGAAATACCTTTAAACTTTTCTCATGAACCTCTTGATGGATCTTCATCAAACTTGGTTTGTAGCTTCATTATAAGGTATTCTCTCATGTTTTTTTTTCAATAATGTGCACTTCGCCGTGTTTTATGGGCCATTAGAGCTAAAAATAGAAGAAGAAAAAACTGTAAACGTTTTCTTTTGGTGAACTGTTTGATGGATCTTCATCAAACTTGTTTGTAGCATCATTGTAAGGTCCTCTCTTGATCTGGTTGAAATGGGGACACTTGGCTCCTTTTAGGACCGCTAAAGATTAGATTAGAAAAAAACTTTAAACAACTTCTTGTCATAAACCACTACATGGATCTTCATCAGACTTGGGTTGTAGCATTATTTTAGGGTCATCTCTTAATTTTGTCCCCTTTATGAGGCCATTAGAGCTGAACATAGAAAACCTTTTAGACAAATTCTTCTCATTAACCGTTTCATGAGTTTCCATCAAACTTGGTATATAGATTCATTTTAATGTCCTCACTCACATTATTTTGTTCAACTGGAGGCATTTGGCCTGCTTTAAGTTTTTGTATGCTATGCATAGATATAAGCATTCATGATTCAGTGTGTCATGCGTTTATATTCAAGGACAAATAGACAAGGTCAGGTGAGCGACTTAGGGCCACGTTTGTCCTCCTGTTTCATTGTATCATCCTCCACCCCTATTAGACTTGTATTTCAGAGAACATATCCAAAACAGTTTCAATAACTAAATATTATATCAAATGATGAAAACATAATTAATAAAATCTTGATAAATATGTTTGTGGCGACAGAGGTGGCCTGTAAAGGGAGACGAGACTAAGATTTTACTGGTAAGTACCTATTAAAAAACGAGGATAAATATCCAACAGGAAAAGCCACGTTCCAAAACATTAACCCAGCACGTGGACGCGCACACACTCTCACTCAAAGCAAACACTAGAACAAAACGAACAAATAAAAGAACATAGTGGGACACCGTCTCAGTGGCACAACCACCGCTTGGGAGCTTAAACCGTTTATGGTATACCTAACCTCACTCTTACCTCAAGTATGACAATTATGACTACAGTACGTTTTAGATACTTTTTGCTTGTGAGTCATTGTTAAAGCCATTGTTTTGCTTTTTATCTAATGAAACCAAAGTTTCCATATGAAAGTTTTATTTACAGTTACAATTGTTACATGTACACTGTACTGCTTCTATTTGTAGTTATTTCACAATACCCCAATTGCGACCCCTGTGTATAGTTTGAAATCAGAACCTTTTGCAAGTTGCAAAATTAATATGATTCGTTTGTCCCCTTTGACATTTCAGTTTCTATTTCAGTGTTTTGTGTTCGTTCGTCAGACTTTCTGTACTTTCAGTGCTTTGCTTAATTGTAGGTACAGTTTTAAGGACAAAGAGGTGAACTACATGCTTGAGAAGAAAGATTTCCTTGCAGAGAGTCTTGGAATAGGAACATGGGAAGATTTTATTCCCGGACTGAAATATCTCTACAAAACAAACGCGTTTAAGGTCGTGGAAGGGTTCGTGAGAGACGTGCATGATGGTTATATTACAAATAAGCTGAGAGAGGCTAAGAGAACGTTTGAGAAAGGTAAGAGTAATCTATTTCCAAAGGATACAAATGTCGTTAGATTAAACATATTTATATGAAATTAAGCCCTGGCTACCCATGGGAAACCCTAATCGATAACACATGTTCTTTCTTTCCCGGAAAATGGCCCTTTTTTATCACTTTTCGAGGAAATTGTGGATTTCCCGTATTTTAAGAAAACAAAGAAATGTTATATGGGATAGAGAGCTAGAATTATGTGTAGTAACTTTACAAACTATAGCTAGTAGTGAAAAAAGATAATTCACAAAGTTGCGATGTTGCTCATTACAAACCTTGAGCGGTCTACTGCACATGTCCAGAAGTGAGTATCAGTCGGAGCACAAATATTGGATGTCCGCACACGTTTAGTGTATAATATGTAGGTTAGGGTTAGGATTAGTATGGTAAAATATGTGCATTTAAGATGCTTATCATTTAAATCGCTTGAATCCGGTGTATTCCGAAATCTGTAATTCATCACAGGCGCTCCAGGGCTTTTTTCGTCACAGTCCACAATTTGCACGCATATATTTGCTTTACCATTACCAGAAAAAACCTTCAGTTTACCCGTATTACTTTGATTCTTCGAACATTATGTTATGTTTACATACATGATCATGTAATGAAAATGAAAAATTTACAATGGCGATTGAGAGGGACTCGCACTGAGACAATGAACTGGAAAATATTGGCAAATTCCACTGTTTGACTGAATTCACATCCTTAACATTCATATCCATAGTCGAATCTTAAGGGTATTCCACCTTTTGCGGGTTTTCAAGTTATCGTAATTTGCATATATGTAGAAATCTGTATGTTATACCGGCTAACACAGGGGTTAGCCTCACCTTCCTTCAATAATAACCGGCTTAATTCTGATATGCTTGCCTCTGTTAAAACACTCTTACGCTATAATGACGTAACGTTAACGTGCGGTGACGTCAAAGATTTTGCTGCGACAAAGAAAGAGCGCTTCTATATTTTATCTACTGTTATAGATTAAAGGCATATTAGAATCGAAATAATTTATAGCAAAATCGTGTTTTAACACTATTTATACACTCGGGCGGTGATACGTCGTACAAATATTTTCACTTGAGCTGCGCCCTCGTGATATTATTACGCCCGACGTATAAACACCAATCGTGCATAAATAGTGATAAAACACTCTTTTGCTATAAATTATTTCTTAAGTACATTTTGCAGACAACGTCCGTCACTTCACAGACACTCTGATCCTTGCTCGTACGGAAGCTGTGGAAGAAGAAGGTGCTGCAACACTGAAGTCTCTAACTGACGAACACCTTGTGCAGACGATATCCGACATTTTCTTTGGTAATACATTTGGGAATTAAATTTTAGTTTTGTGTGCTTTGTCGGCAAATAAAACATTGTTTTTGTTTCAGACGCATCTGAAAGAAAAAAACGTGTTTTTGCCAACAAAGCACGCGAAACTAAAATATATTTCCATTCTAACACGTTCGAATTACACCAGGAAGGGGTATTTATCTGGAATCCTTTTTAGGCGTAAATGGACGGAGTAAACCGGAACAGTCAAAAGTAGGTCATTTTGCGAAACGTGTTTTAATCAACAAGACAATACACGGTATCCTTATTTGTTTATATAAAAGAAAATCTTAAAATTGTTGGAATAATATTCTTTAATGAAAATGATATTCATACAGACCACGATAAGTTTGCACTGTTTTACACAGTAAATTTCGGGAAACGGAAAGTGACAGTTTTTATCGAAATAAATCATCGCAAAATATAACACTGTATAAAAAATGTTACGTTGCAAAAACATGTGACAGGTCGTCAAAAATAAAGAATCTGACCATAAAACTCTCTTTGTATTAAATTAAGTGAAGCTGAAAAAGAAAGGGAAATTCATTGCCATTTTCAGGTATTACTAGTATCATAACATGGTATACGTCAGGTCAGCAATAACCACGTATGTCTATGAATTGTGAGATATATCTTTCACTTGACAGACAGAAACCAGAAAACGTGCTATAATAAACATTTTCACATTTTGATTCGATATTTGTGTATGGTCTGTGACTAAGACTGAAAAACTTTAATCATTTAAAACAAAATTTCCCTGCTGATTTATCGAACTACTTTTATCTGTAAAATATAATTCCAGTTTTTGTTACAGCGGGTATTGACACGTCGAGATTTACACTGAAAGCTGCGATACTACACATGGTGGCTTTCCCCGACATACAGGATAAGGTGCAAGATGAACTTGACAGAGTTGTAGGTAAGGGACGTTTATTGTTAATTCTTGTTAATCTTTAAAGCATTCTGCTGAGCGAATTTGATTACAAATTCCAGGCATTCGTTAGCAAGATGTGAATATAACTCAGCAAAATGAATGAATGTAGAAAGTCCTTAATCAATGATTCCACATAACCCTAACCCTAACTTTCTTGCATAAAAGCTACTTTTTTCACTGGATCCGCCCATGTGTTAACGGGAGAAAACTTGTGCAAACAAGGCAATTCACGTGCTGTTAATACCTGATTTTTATTTTTGAAATGCTTTCCCAGGGACGTATATGTAATTCTGCGCAGATTGACATCTGGTATCTGCGTCTTGTTTCTTTCATAAAAACCTCTTCTTGAAGCATTAAAGATGCAATATAAACCATAGAATGTTTTACTGTATCAGTAACTAACGCCAAATGCGCTGCCCCTACCAGTGTTCGTACTCGTTTCTTACCTTGTTTACTCCCCATTTAGAACTTGGCGTCAGTTTTGACTTTGAAGACATCCGTGACTGTTAAAGAATCGTGTGTTTACCTGTGCGATTCTTTGTTTTTAGGAAGGCTTAGCATATTTATGATTTTGGTAACTATCAGTCGGTATGTTTTTATCTGATTTCTCGGAGAATTTATATAAACAGCCTGAAAGCTTGACACTACGTTTGTACTCAAAATGAAAACGTTACATTTACAGCATCAGCAAATATATTAAACTTAAAAGTGTAGCTGCACGAGTTGCGTACAACTTGCATTTCCGATAATATCGACGTAATGTTTCAAGTCTCAAATCGAAAGTTAAGTGTATGTAGCAGTTATTCGGTGAAAAAAATGCTCCCGTGTTGTAGTCGAAAATATCCTTTTTTATCTTTAGCGCATTTTAACGAAAAACCGGAGGAGCATTCTTTACACGTGGAATGTATTTTACTTAAAATAAGGCACCTTTTATGCTTATATTTGCATGTTTTCGAGCTGTTTACTTGACACCAAGAGTAAGGTTTTTATTTTGCGGACCGCTTTCTGAAATGTGGCAATATGAGGGTACCCGGCTTCAGTTGACTTGCATTCGACTGCATACTATTCAACATTCTTTTTTCTTTTCGTTTTCTTGAAGCAAATGTATGGATGTATTGTGGAAAATGTGTCTATGTTGGATTAAAAAATCTCCACAGTAATGCATACCGTGTACGGTTTGTGGTCATTGTAAATTTTATATGTGACTTGAAATATTTTACATTACTATCCATATACATTTTTCTCTTCAAATGAAGACATTAGTGCCTAAGAATGAAAAAAAAAACTGTGAAAATGTAGAAATTATGTCTCACTGCAGTGAAAAATCATTACAATAAAAATGCATTATTTTTCATCAATATTTACCAACATTTGATTCGAAAGTGTAACAAATACTTTTATTTGTAAAAAAATATAATCATAAATTTATCAGATAGAATATATATGTTAAAATTATCAAACAGGTGTTTTAATAAGTTTTTTATAACTTGCAGGCAAGGATAGACTTCCTGGCATCATTGATCGACCAAATCTGAGTTACACGGAAGCTGTGTTACATGAATGCATGCGTCTAGGTACAGTTGCTCCATTAGGAGCACAACATAAGACCATTTGTGACACTGAAGTTGGTAAGCTTCATTTCGATTTCTTTGGCTATTTACGGTGAACCTTATTGCATTTTCTCATTAGGTATAAACTTGTGCAAGATACCGCTAGCTTGAACTTAGTACATGGTGCTATTTATTTATTCTTACATGTTAACGAGACAAAAGAATCGTTGTTTCAATTGATAGCAGGTTTCAGTTTTGTAAACGTTTTTTTTTTGTAAGACGCCAAACAAAACAGGATCGTTATGAACTATTAGAATTAAAACTTCCATAATGCTTTAAATTTCTTGTTAAAAAAAAAAAGAAGCAGTTGTCCATTTAGATGTTATGCATAATGTTTTGGTTAAAAAAAACTCTTCTTTCAAAATTGCACATGAATTTATATAGTTAGAGCCATAAAGGGAGGTAATCATAAACAACGGATTCAGTAATATTTTCCACTATGTTAATTAGTATTCATACCTTTGGTAAATATATGAGAAAAACAATTATAGAAAATAGAATATTACAGCAAACAGATATAATTATTCTATGTTTTGAACAAAAATTGTGGAAGCCACATTTTCAAAAAAAGGCATTATGAGCCTTCGAAAGAAATTGTTACAATATGTAAATGATCTTTTCTGAACTTTCATGAAGCTGGCTATAGGATCCCTAAAGGAACAACTGTTGCAATCAATCACTGGGCCCTACACCATGACCCAGATGCATGGGAAGAAGTTGATCGTTTCATTCCAGAACGATATTTGGACTCAAAAGGAAAGCTAGGGCCTAAACCAAACAACTGGTTGCCATTTTCAGCTGGAAAAAGAGTATGTCTCGGAGAATTCGTCGCAAAACCAGAGCTACATTTGATCTTTGCGTGCTTGATGCAGCGTTACAAGTGGAAAATGGTTTCTGGAAAATGCCCGGATTTGACCCAAGTTGGAGGAATAAACGGTCTCGACTACAAACCCTATAAGGTCGTCGTAGAAAAGAGAATCTGAGCATTATAATGCGTTTAGTCTCTTGAATTCTAATATCGTAAATATTCCAGTGAGTTTGCTATACTGTGATATGTAGTACTGTCTTAGTTCATAAACATTTCTCAACGCCAGTGACATTACTGTAAAAGCACATATTTTTGCTGTGTCAAAAATTCGCGAGTTTGAAATTTTAAGTATGTTCGTGAGGTTTAATATTCGCGAAATTGTTAAAATGGTATTCTACTTTAATTTGAATTATACTAATGGTAAATATTTACGCGAGGATTAGCTTTCGCGAGATGAAGGGCCTCGCGAATAAAGCGAAAATTGAACCCTCGCGAAAAGTTTTCCTATTACAGTATATTTACACGCGCTGTGATATAATACTGTTTGGCATGAAGTGATATTTGAATGATATCATAACGACAAAAATCCTGAATGTCTACGATGATGTAGTATTATTATTTCAATAACCTTGTACTTTGTAATTCAAAAAAAATCTCATGCACTGAAATAAAGACTGTCTCGTTTAAATCTCAAGTTCTGAAATAAAGACTCATTACAATCACATGTTCTGAGAGGATGATTCATGAAAATCTACCTATTGCATTCATGTACAACAACTTGACTAGACCCATTGCCATCATGTACAACAACTTGACTAGACCCATTGCCATCATGTACAACAATTTGACTAGACCCATTGCCATCATGTACAACAGCTTGACTAGACACACTGCCATCATGTACAACAACTTGACTAGACACATTCCAATCATGTACAACAGACTAGACACATTCCAATCATGGATAACAACTTGACTAGACCCATTGCCATCATGTACAACAACTTGACTAGACACACTGCCATCATGTACAACAACTTGACTAGTCGCATTCCAATCAAGTACAACAGACTAGACACATTGCAATCATGGATAACAAATTCACTAGACAAATTGCAATCATGGACAACAACTGGACTAGACTCATTGCAATCATGGACAACAGCTTGACTAGACACATTGCCATCGTGGACAACAACTTGACTAGACACATTGCCATCATGTACAACAACTTGACTAGACACATTGCAATCATGGACAACAACTTGACTAGACACATTGCAATCATGGACAACAACTGGACTAGACACATTGCAATCATGGACAACAGCTTGACTAGACACATTGCCATCGTGGACAACAACTTGACTAGACACATTGCAATCGTGGACAACAACTTGACTAGACACATTGCAATCATGGACAACAACTTGACTAGACACATTGCAATCATGGACAACAACTTGACTAGACACATTGCCATCGTGGACAACAACTTGACTAGACACATTGCAATTATGTCAACAACTTGACTAGACACACTGCAATCATGTCAACAACTTCACAAGACACATTGCAATCATGTACAACAACTTGACTAGACACATTGCCATCATGGACAACAACTTGACTAGACACATTGCCATCATGTACAACAACTTGACTAGACACATTGCAATCATGTACAACAACTTGACTAGACACATTGCCATCGTTGACAACAACTTGACTAGACACATTGCAACCATGTACAACAACTTGACTAGACACACTACAATCATATCAACAACTTGACTAGACCAATTGCCATCGTGTACAACAACTTGACTAGACACACTGCAACCATGTACAACAACTTGACTAGACACATTGCAATCATGTACAACAACTTGACTAGACACATAGCCATCGTTGCCAACAACTTGACTAGACACATTGCAATGATGTACAACAATTTGACTAGACACATTGCAACCATGTACAACAACTTGACTATACACACTGCAATCATATCAACAACTTGACTAGACACATTGCCATCGTGTACAACAACTTGACTAGACACACTGCAACCATATACAACAACTTGACTAACACATTGCCATCATGTACAACAACTTGACTAGACACACTGCAATCATGGACAACAACTTGATTAGACTAACTGCCATCATGTATAGCAACTTGACTAGACACATTGCAATCATGTACAACAACTTGACTAGACACATTGTCATCGTGGACAACAACTTGACTAGACACATCGCAATCATGTCAACAATTTGACTAGACACATTGCAACCATGTACAACAACTTGACTAGACACACTGCAATCATATCAACAACTTGACTAGACACATTGCCATCGTGTACAACAACTTGACTAGACACACTGCAACCATGTATAGCAACTTGACTAGACACATTGCATCATGTACAACAACTTGACTAGACCATTGTCATCGTGGACAACAACTTGACTAGACACATCGCAATCATGTCAACAATTTGACTAGACACATTGGCATCATGTACAACAACTTGACTAGACACACTGCAATCATGGACAACACTTGATTAGACTAACTGCCATCATGTATAGCAACTTGACTAGACACATGCAATCAGTACAACAACTTGACTAGAACTTGCCATCGTGGACAACAATTGACTAGACAATCGCATATGTAAACCAATTTTGATAGAACATTGCAACCATGATATAAGCAACTTTTCTAGAACAATGCATCATGTACAAAACTTGATAGACACATTGTCATCGTGACAAACAACTTGACTAGACACACATGCAATCATGTCAACAATTTGACTAGACACATTGCAACCATGTACAACAACTTGACTAGACACACTGCAATCATATCAACAACTTGACTAGACACATTGCCATCGTGTACAACAACTTGACTAGACACACTGCAACCATGTATAGCAACTTGACTAGACACATTGCAATCATGTACAACAACTTGACTAGACCCATTGTCATCGTGGACAACAACTTGACTAGACACATCGCAATCATGTCAACAATTTGACTAGACACATTGCAATCATGTACAACAACTTGACTAGACACACTGCAACCATGTACAACAACTTGACTAGACACATTGGCATCATGTACAACAACTTGACTAGACACACTGCAATCATGGACAACAACTTGATTAGACTAACTGCCATCATGTATAGCAACTTGACTAGACACATTGCAATCATGTACAACAACTTGACTAGACACATTGCCATCGTGGACAACAACTTGACTAGACACATCGCAATCATGTCAACAATTTGACTAGACACATTGCAATCATGTACAACAGCTTGACTAGACACACTGCCATCATGTCAACAACTTGACTAGACACATTGCCATCATGTACAACAACTTGACTAGACACATTGCAATCATGTACAACAACTTGACTAGACACATTGCCATCATGTACAACAACGTGACTAGACACACTGCAACCATGGACAACAACTTGATTAGATACATTTCCATCATGTACAACAACTTGACTAGACACACTGCAATCATGGACAACAACTTGATTAGACACACTGCCATCGTGTACAACAATTTGACTAGACACATTGCCATCATGGACAAGAACTTGACTAGACAAATTGCAGTCATGGACAATAACTTGACTAGACACATGAAATAAATTTCTCGACAGTCTATCAAATTACATTTGATTCTATACGCTTAGACCCTTAAGCCAAACTCTATCAAACGAATAGAATATATAACAAAAAACAAAACAACGAAACAAAAGACAATCCATGTATATTTTTTGTTGTCTAAAGCTTCGCATAGTTGGTTATAGATGTCAATAAGTTGATAGATAGTTGGATGTCCTAGTAATAAACCCCTGACTGCTTTTGGAGCATAGGTGAATTGTCATATAGATAATAATGTTAATATGTTTAAAGATAATACCTTCCAGTATCAGTAACTTTTCCAACACAATTAATACGAGAAATAGGACAACAACTTCACTAGACACACTATTTGTATATGTATTTAAAAAAAAACCAAACAAAGAGGCATAACGTGCCTACACGGATATATTGTTTTGGACAGTGAACGATTATGTAGTAGACAAAAATGACCCCTTACTTAATTTGGTTAGGGTTAGGGTTACTTTTGCCCATTGTATTCTCATTTAGTGCTAACCAATTATTCTAACCGGGATCATTCGCCATTTTTTTATGGAACTGCACTCTGTATATCACTGAACTTTCCAGGTACACCGCCATATGAATACATCTGCGGATTGTGTTTTTGTACTTGTGACATGTATAAATGTTGAGTTCTTCTCAACCCGGGACTAGAGGGCGTGGACAGTATTTTGTATATTTTCATTACCTTCCATGAACAGGCTCAATCAAAGAGACTGCAACATTTTCATTTATGTCGTGCTTGGCGACCTGTGGTTTTCCACTGTTCTTCCTTATTATCACAGCAGACTTGTTTGTGCCGTTTGGCTGCTTTTCTTTTGTTTTTTTGGGTTTAACGCCGTTTTTCAACAGTATTTCAGTCATGTAACGGCGGGCAGTTAACCTATCCAGTGTTCCTGGATTCTGTACCAGTACAAACCTGTTCTCCGCAAGTAACTGCCAACTAGGCCAACGCTCTTACCTACTGAGTTAAGCGGGCGGGATTTCGATCTTTTCAGAAATTAGACATTAATGTTGTGTTAAGTGTACTTCTTAATTTTTCACCTTGAACATGTCATCTTGGGTGGTTCCGATACTCTCAACTTTAGTAGCTTTGGGTATTGTTTAATCACCCCTTGGATATCGTGCCTGCTTTTTGATTCTCGTGCTCACGTGCTGTTAAAACACTTTTATACATGCGCGTTAGTTGGCAAAGCGTAAATTTAACGTATAATGGCTCCAAGACGGATAATTCAAAAGGAAATGACGGCCAACCTGAAAAAACAAATTTAATGACGTTGAGGAATAATCAACGTATCAATTTAATAGTTTTTTCGCGTTTTATGCTAGAACAGCGTTAGCGCATAGTGCCTCAACGGTTGGGGAGATAACTGTGTAACATTATCTTAAATATCGTTCCACAGTTCGCTCCCATAGAACGTCCGCTGTAGGAAAACTGACGGGTTTTGTCTATTTTTGAAAATTTGTAATGCATAAACTTTCAACTTTTGAGGTAACGTTTTCATGTAATGTTGATGACTTGTGCACACTATCTACAGCAGAGTGACATTGCAACAAATAACAAGCTTATTAGATTCGAAATGATTTATGGCAAAGCCTAGTTTTTTACACTGTTTTTACACTCCGACGGTTATACGTCGTATGAAATAATTCACTCGGTCTACACCCATCGTGTATAATAGTGTTCTAATATGCTTTTCTCTGTAAAAACACGCTTACGCTAGAATCACGTCAATGTTTTTGTTGCGACCAAGAAAGAGCGCTACTGTATTTTATCTACTATAATTTTAGACTAAGAGCAAATTAGAACCGAAATAATTTATAGCCAAACCGTGTTTTTAATACTTTTTATACACTCGGGCGGTAATACGTCGTACAAATAATATTACTCAGGCTGCGCCCTCGTGAAATTATTACGCCCGACGTATAACAACCCATCGTGTATAAATAGTGTCAAAACACTCTTTTGCTATAAATTATCTCTTAATTGAAATACGGTATAATTTTGTTTTTAAAGTGAAGTTATTTCGAACGACGTATAACCACCTGAGCTCAGAAGATTGATCAAATTTGAAAGCGCTATTTCTCGATGCGTATACGGCGCCTAAATATCACATCGGTTTGATGTTAACATGATAGCGTTGTTATGATTTAAGCATTGCTAGTCATAATTATTAGAATATTATGTACGTGTATTTGCTTTAGACCTATTTTACTCCCACGACGCCAGACATGTGAAAAAGTATACATTGTATCACGCGATAACTTTCATTCCCAAAACAGGAAACACGCTCTTAAGTAAAGAACTTTGTTGAATAAAACAATGCCGTCTTCACTTAAGCAATTTAGTAAAACATAAGTATTTTTCAAGTGTGCGTTTGTAATTAGCCTGACCTAGCATTTCACAGGCGTATACAGTCTGTTTTCAGCAAATATTATAAGAAAATTTATCGCAGAGTAGAACAATTTGAATTTACGAAAACAACAGAACCATTCCACTGCTGATAATAAAACGAAACCGGAACTATTACGTTGTTTAAGAAATAATATATCTCATCCAGTGATTTGTCGTTGAATAAATCACTGCTTGGAGTTCAGATGCGAAGGAATTATATCACGAGGACGTAGCCCGAGTGATATAATAATACGCATCTGAGCGACAAGCAATGATTTATTCAAGAGCAAATCACTAAATGAGATATATTATTTCGATTCTAACACGTTATAAAGGATCCTTGATGACATGCATTAAATGTTTGCCCGTTTTCAATCGGTTTCTTTTCCAGCGCGCCGCTATGCCGCTTGACGCCATGACGTAAAAATTGTGACGTCAGAACAGTGATTTGTTGTATGATAATTCACTGCTTTTTTCCTTCTTTGTTTAATAGGAAAATGAATCGGATCGTGTTAGAATTTTGCGTTTGCAACGTCTTGACGTACTTCCCCTTTACGGACGTAAAATTCCCGCGCTCTGTTTATTATGCTACTGGAAGAAAAAAGTGCTATAAGAAATTCATTTGTTTGATTATATTTGTCATTTGTCGAATATGGCATACAAGAAAAAAGATTATATGACTGATTCTAGAGCCTTGTTACCGCCTTAACAGTAAACCTCGAGCCGGATATTCCCATAGAATATTGTCATATTTTTTTTTGTTTTCACATCCGAGACAAGTATTTAAATTGTTATTATGTTGAAATAAAGCTTATAAAGTAGGTTGATTGAATCTCCACCTGCGCAGATATTTCTCTGACAGAAATATGAACAACAAAGTGGTCGGTCGCTGTTATTGATTTTTCCATAGGCTGCTATTTTAAGAAAAGACTCTTTCACATACCCAAAAATTGAGAGATGACAATTAAACTGTTATTTTTGCAATGTTATAACATGTTACATAGGCTTAGCTGATCTTTTTTCTTCTCAATTTAACTTCAAGCACACCAGCTGTCTGTTGAATAGCATACTGAGGTCAAATGTTCATTGGCGCCTGCTGTTCACAATTAAAAAGACTTGCGTTCAGCAAGACACTTGCGAAACATTCAAATTTCACAGAAAACATTATATTGCGTGAGTTTGGTACACATTTTATGACTGTAAACATTGACTTTTTATCCAACCAGCTTATTTCTAATTGACTCCTATGGGTTTTCTCAACCAATCAAAAGCCGTTATTTAATAGCAACGTCCGACCAAGTAAATTAACATCTCCAGAGTAGCAAACATTATAGAAAGAAAAAATTGTAGTTCTGTGTGTGGTTTGCTCTGGAGAGATTGAAATGTTTGTTTGTAGAGGCAGTTGAATTCGGCCGCAGTTTGGTCACGCAAACTAATAGATATGCTTATCCGAAATGTGTTCGTTATTGGCACATTGATTTGTTGTTATCTGTCATAAAGGTCTACGGAAAGTAGACACCAATTGTGATTGGTTTATCTTGCACGCCGTCATCAACATTCTTTCCTAACTGTGTTCGGTATCGGTACATTGAATAGTTAAAAATTGTTATAAAGGACTATTGAAAAAGAAAACACAATTTGTGATTGGTTTAAAGTCTTCCTCGTCACTAACCTTACCTTTAATTCCAACTATTTCTCTGTTTCTATACCATTGAAAATACAAACAATGTATAGGAAAACTTCATGAGCAAATGATGCTAGTGATACCAGAGTTTTGACAATGGTTTAATGTGAGTGCTTATTCTAGTTCATACGCTGTCGAATGGACATATTCTAGTTCATACGCTGTCGAATGGACATATTCTAGTTCACACGCTGTCGAATGGACATATTCTAGTTCATACGCTGTCGAATGGACATATTCTAGTTCATACGCTGTCGAATGGACATATTCTAGTTCACACGCTGTCGAATGGACATATTCTAGTTCACACGCTGTCGAATGGACATATTCTAGTTCATACGCTGTCGAATGGACATATTCTCGCCCCTTAGCTTCATCTTTCACATTTAAATTACATTTTAATTAATTTCTCTACTGTCTTCTTGTTAACAGTTGAAGTAATTCCACATGGGCATTTTTGTTGCCGTTTAGGTCATTAAAAGTGTTAGCAATATATTTTGCTTGTAATAAACATTCGCAATTATTGAGAAAAAACATTTGCTAAAGGAGTCAGAATCCTTTATCTTTTATTTTGATTCAATGTAATCACTTCAATTCTGTTATTGTTCTACATTACAGAAATTATTATACTCCCTTTTAAAGGTGGATAATCAGATTTTGGCCATGTAACGGATTTGTTTGAAACTTTAATGTCTGATCATTTACACCCATTTATATTCTCTTAATGCTTAATACAAGTTAGATTTTCACTGGAGGTATTTTTAAAATTTAATTTTCCTATCCTGGTTGCCCAACCAAGATGGAGTTAATTTATCATAAGTATAAATTTGATAAACATACTTTGCCTAAGGAAAGGTATAAATATTAGACATATTATAATATATTTGTAAAATATTTGCATTAACAATTATGTATTTAGTTGTTATTCATTAGAAACGCAAGTTTGAAATTGGTTGCGCAACCAAGATAGATTGGAAATAAATGAATTCAGAACATACACACAGCTTTAAAGCTTGCCTTTTGGTTAGGATTGTTAAATACTTAATATGTCTATCAAATGCAAATGTAAAACTAGAAATTGTATCGAAATAAGAAGAAATATCCAGCTTTTTAAATACTTTCATAATTAAGAAAATATACATTTCCAATAGAAACCTATCTCTATGTAATGGGTCTTTTGTTCCTTAAATAAATCTCTACCAGAATATACAAAAAGTAAAAAATGTCATAAAATGTTGTTTAAATATGATTGACCACCTTTAAGTATTTTTCCCAACATCAGTGTTATGTAGAAACCTAAATACTTAAAATTCGTCTCAAGAAAATGACTAGCTACGCGCATGAGCAGCTCTAAGACACAGCAATAATCAAATAATTTCCTTCTTAAGGTTGTTCAAGTAGGCAATTAAATCATATGACAAACGTTATAATTTTTAAACTCAGCCCACTGAAACTATCATTGACATTATTAATAATTATTTTGAAATTACGAGTATAAATTTGTGATCAGAAAAAAGCAGTTAACTAATGAAGGCTGAAAAAGCAACGCAGTGAATATAAAAAGCACCTGTCGTAGTTATCAACACAAACTAATACAGATACACATGTTCCGCCAGAGAACATAGTGAACAAGGGTCGTAATCTTAAAAAAAATAAGCTTTTCATAGTTTTCAACACAAACTCGCCCGCTCTTTGTACAATAGGTTAGCGAGATTAGGATCTGCGAGTCGTAAGTTCTCCGTGACGATTTCATAAATAGATACAATACACATGTTCCGCCAGAGAACATAGTGAACAAGGGTCGTAATCTTAAAAAAAATAAGCTTTTCATAGTTTTCAACACAAACTCGCCCGCCCTCTTTGTACAATAGGGTGAGCGCAGATCTACGGATCTCGGGGTCGTAAGTTCTCCGTGACGATTTGATAAAAGGCATACACATACACATGTTCCGCCAGATATTAAAATGTGAAGAACACGTTGGTCAAGAGACATAATCTTTTAAGAAATAAGCCTATCGTAGTTATCAGCACAAACTAATACAGAAACACATGTTCCGCCAGTTAAAATGTACAGAACACAGTGATCAAGGGAAGTAATCTTTAAAGAATAGCCACTCGTAGTTATCGTCATAAACTAATACAGATACACATGTTCCGCCAATTATTAAAATGTACAGAACACAGTGAACAAGGGGCGTAATCTTTAAAACAAAAAATTAAGCCTGTCGTAGTTACCAGCACAAACTAATACAGATGTTCCGCCTGTTATTAGAAAGTACAGAACACATTGACCAAGGGACGTAATCTTCAAAAAAATAAACCTGTTGTAGTTATCATCAAAAACAAATACAGATACACATGTTCCGCCAGTTATCAAAATGTACAGAACACAGTGAACAAGGAACATGATCTTAAAAGGAACATATGCGATGACTAAATTAACGGTTATTTTTTAGGCATATATAAGGATAAAAAAATGTCAAGTGTTCGCCTTTATCACATACGCAGAAAGCAACATCGTGTGTGTTGTAAAAAAAACTTGATCCTTGCACTTGTGGAATAAATACATAATAACGACTGTTTTGCTTATGATCAGGTTCGTAGCCAGGCGTACAAATGTGCGCACGGACAGACTAGAAAACATACACCTTTTTTGAAGTATTAAAACTCGAAACATTCAATAATAACCGAAGGGATGCAATTGTTAGGGTAATTAAATCAAACTTTATCTAATTTCATAATGTTCATATTGTACAGAATGTGTAATTAATTATGTTGTGAGTATTTTTTGAAAAAATATGGACAAATTATGGACGTGGCCGTCAATATTTTCGTCTGTCGGATTCAGAAAACAACAAGCTTGTGCATTTAGTACAAAATGAATGTGAATCTTATGAATTAATATATGCTACTATGATAATTATGTAGAACTATATCAAATGCTTGTTTTTAACAGTCGAGCTTTCAATTTTGTGCGAGTAGATAAATGTTGGTTATGTACACTCAAGATATGAAATACAGGGCGCGAAATTCATCCTCTTCTAGCACAGACACAGAGCGATCTCACCAGAGGGACAGAGTGAGATAAAGCCCCTAAACAGATAGAGAAAAATCATTTTTAGATACAGGCCTGTCCGGCTAACTTAGCCTAGCTCTTTGCGAATAGACAGTCTGTTTTTTTTAACGTGCCCGGTGTATAGCACCGATACACGCGAAGCGATCTTTCCTGGGAAGAACCAGTACATGCCTCTTAGTTAGGTGGGAGACTATCAAGAGCATCTCAGAAATTTCCAGTGCCTGGACCGGGACCTGGTTCTGGTAGTTTGAAATATCTTTAGTAAAGGAATTTTTGTTGTGCCAGAAGTCTTATCTCAAAACTAAAACCCAAAAAATCATATTAATTTTTATTGTAGGGAAAGCTACGTTGAAGACCTTAAATACGCATAGAATTCACCATTTGCGTGCGTAAGTATTACAACTTCTCGGGGGAGTAATTCCGAACACCCGAAACCCCCGCTCAATCATTTCACATCAGAGCAAACAAAACAAAAATTACCGACATAATAGTATGTACATTCTAAATATAATTTCATTGCGTTCCTGGTAGGTCTGCCTGAACATCTCATCATGTAGTTATGGACGTTTATCCAAAAGATGTGAACAAAGATTTCGGCGTGAAGGACAAAGGCCTATTACATAACTAAAGAAAAATGCTTTTGTGCGAAAGGCTACTGGGTCTAAGACTTTTATATATCGCAAGAATCCACCATATGCGAGCATTGGTTTTAGAGAGACCCCCAACCCCCTCTCATTTTTAAAGTAGGGGACCACTCCATTTTCCAGCCTCATGTGTGCGTATCATTGAAATACGCTCAGCTACGCCTCAGAGCGGTACGTACGAAAACAGTTCGCTAGAATATATATGTATATATATGTTTCCTGCAACATAGCCAAATTCCATCAAACGAGCTAAGAAGAAAAGCATGCCGCATTTATAGCCGGTTATCAGGCAACGATATTCTTTGATAAGTAAGATAACATGCACGTACCTGCACGCATCTATAAAAATAATTAACGCGTTATGATTTTTAAATTCTACTTCAAACCGATATCATTGCATATTGTTAAAACATAGAAATGTGCCTTCTCTGATTCACTCTCATCGTGTGCAGTTCACTGCACCTTTGCCCGAATTATTACATGCGTAGTTATATTTTCTATCTTACTGATCACGTGATTCTTCCTGGTTGATCGCAACATTATTTACCTGCGAATCACACTTCCAGCCTTGATCGAATTCTTCCAGGTAAAATTCATGCGCGTAGCTCTCTAGTGTTACATGGGCTAAAGCCATAAGTAATATTCTTATTTGACAGATGATAATAATTCTAAAAAGGGTCTTTATAATAGACTGTGCCAATATAGTCGTTTACCACATTAAAATATGGTATCAATAGTCTTATTCTGTTTATACTTAACACTTTATGCCTACCATAATACTAGGACAGTTTAAATCTTTAAAAAGGAAATTAATTCTTTTCTTTATTATTATATTTTCTTATTGTTTATTCTAAGTATACATTGTATCATGCAATATATTTTCCTGTTAATTGTTACTTTATTCTCAAAACAGGAAACACGTCTTCAAGTTAAGTACAGTAATTAACCGACTTAGAAAACAATTAAATATTTCAAGTATACTTTAAGCAGATAAGAGTAGTTCATAGAACCCCCTACAAAAGCATTTAGTAACAATTAAATATTTCAAGTGTGCGTGGAGTTGATAAGAATAGTTCATAAAACCTTATGCAGTACAGCAAATTCGGTAGAGCAAAAGGGGCTCATTATAAGATAATCGCCAAAGAAAATAAACCTTTGTACAGCAGCCGTTTCGACGGAACAAATGCCTCTAATCAGGAGTTTTATAAGATGGACATATAGACAATTAATTATTGCAGAGCAGCCACTTCAGTAGATCAAGCATTCAATAACTGGGTCGTTATTAGGTAAACCTCATAGAAAAATAACCTTCGCAGAGTAGCATCTTCCGTAGAACAAACGTTCCTAAGCAAGTCATAATTAGATCAACCTAACAGTAACTACAGAATCTTCTGTAGAGCAATATCATATACATGTATTAGTTGTTCTGCTGGTGCTTGCCATAGAGACGTTTTATATCTGAATTTCATTAGAAATTAATTATTGCATATTGTCCGTGATCACGTTGTTTGGACACATTACCTAATACACCCGCTTTAAGGCCAAGAGGAAACCTAAAGTAGGTTGACCGTTCACATTATCTTCAGAATTTGGCAAAATATCTTTCTGTTATTTTACCGTAGAAAATAAAACTAAGGTCTGGAAAAAAGTTTTATTTCCCAATACTTTACAAATAATACTCAATCAATTCCCACATACGGTACGTATGAAACTGTAGCGAGGCTAGTGGTACGGAATATGGTACGGTGTGGGCTAATTTTTCTCTTATACTGGTTTGATACAAGGTCATTTGCAGATTAAGGTCAGACACTGCTATTAAGTTTTCCATAGGCTTACATTGTAAGAAATGACTCTGTAGAACCACCTCAAAACTTTTGTTGACACATGAGGTGCCATTTACTCTGTCAAATAGCCTTCCAGACACAAAAATAACATTTTTACATTGGCATGCGGGATCCATTTTTTTTTTCTATTTCCATTCAAAGACAACCACCCTCAACTGTGCATTGAATTTAATGGTGAATTCCAACAAGTACTTACTTCACTAAATTGCTAATTTCAAAGTTACATATATAGCCAAGTAGCTATAAAATACTTCAAAATGGACAGAAAACATTACATTTCCGGATTTTAAAGATATTTTCATGATTCAAAGCAACACATTTTTAACCAATCAGCTGAAGTCTCATTGAATGCTACGGGTTTCCCAACATATTTTTCAACCAATCCGAAGCCGGCAAATAACAACATTTGACCTTAACGCGATTTCAATAGGTGGGCTATTTCGGTCATTTAATTTCAAACTTTAGTGTCCTATAATATGTGGTGTTCGCCATATAAACAATGTAATTTGCTGACTGGAAATGTTATGCGATGAAGTACTATGTATAATGAAAAGCATTAGCATAACTCTTTCCTGACGTATCTTATTTAAGTTATTTACAGGTGTATGCGAATTGTTTCATTTAACAAATATATATCTTTCTACGCCCCTGTGTAGAGCTACGAAAAAAAAAACACTTATAAATGTCTAAGTAGGTTATCGTACGATCAACGTTATGATCAGGCTGAAAATACTGACTATGGTGGGCTTTGCTTTCCTTCGTTCAACAACTGTAGCGAGTTTGATAAAATTTGTTTAGAACCCGTCCCTGTTATCAACAATGAAAATAATTATCTAGATAGGAGATGTGCCCTCAGCTAGTTCTCTTACAGTATACCATTTTACCTTTCAAACGGTGGTTTTAAATCTCTAAGAAGAGGGAATCGAAAGGCCGCACGTTCGACCAGCGGGCGCAGCTTAGGCTCTCATTCACAGTTTATTCGTGACATGTCCTCTCATTCATGTTGGGAAGTTGTCCGTTACTTGTGGAGAGCGAGCCAGTACTAGAAACTTAGAGAAAGTCAGTTCTGGTCAGAATTCAGGAACATAGAGAAAGTCAGTTCTAGTCAGAATCAAGGAACTGGTCAGAATCAAGGAATATAGAGAAAGTCAGTTCTGGTCAGAATCCAGAAACAAAGAGCAGGTCAGTTGTGGTTCAGAATCCAGGAACAGAGAGCAAGTCAGTTCTGGTTCAGAATCCAGGAACAGAGAGCAAGTCGGTTCTGGTTCAGAAACAATCCAGGAACAGAGCAAGTCGGTACTTGTTCAGAATCCAGGAACAGACAGCAAGTCGGTTCTGGTCCAGAAACAATCCAGGAACAGAGAGCAAGCAGGTTCTGGTTCACAGTCCAGGAACAGAGAGCATTTATTTATTTATTTCGTTGGGTTTAACGTCGCGCCGACACAATTATAGGTTATTTGGCGACTTTCCAGCTTTGATGGTGGAGGAAGACCCCATGTGCCCCTCCGTGCATTATTTCATCACAAGCGGACACCTGGGTAGAACCACCGACCTTCCGTAATCCAGCTGGATGGCTTCCTCATATGCAGAATTCAACGCCCCGAGTAAGGCTCGAACCCACATCGATGAGGGGCAAGTGATTTGTAGTCAGCGCTCAACCGCTCGACCACGGAGGCCCCAGGAACAGAGACCAAGTCTGTACTTGTTCAGAATCCAGAAACAGAGAGCAAGTCGGTTCTTGTTCAGAATCAATTAACAAACACTGGTTAAGTTGGTAAGGTAATTAAGGGACCGCCGTTGCATAAGAGAAATTCGTTGAAAAGAAAAATTAACGAATCAATTACATTCTTTTTTTAATAACTGTTTTACCGTATGTTTACAACCATTTATCCGGGGATTTTCAATATTTTACCGGTGCTGGAAGATGACTCTCGTGCTGTGAATGACGTATTATGAACTTCTAACATTGTATACGTAGAACATTTATGTAGCATTTTATTTCAAAAAATGGAACAAAAATGGAACAAAAATCCAATTCCTTGACAGTTACTCTTTTGTTTTTGATAGTATATTTCTCGATTAAGAAAACGTTACTTTATCAAAAATTTATAACGTTACCGGCCTAGTCTGGATTACCTGCCCCTTAACTGCTACCCAGTACTATTAGTACACGACGGGAACCAGGCTAAACGCTACCCTGCAACTGATAAAACAAAACCGGAATTAAACTTTGAAACGTCTTTCCTGTTTACGGACATTGGTTTCCTGCGCTATATTTAAATACACTGCTAAAAGAAATAGTTCTAAAAAGAAAGTCGTTTGATTGATTTTATTATTATTTTTATTATTTCTTGAATATGGTATGCACGAAAAAGATTCTATCACTGGTAGTATCTGCAAATGGGAATATCCGGCTCTCTTGTAACTGTTTACGCGGTAACTCAGCAGAGCCTAAATAGTTCCCCTCAAGGCCGGAAATTCCCATCAGCACACATAACAGGTGAAAGAATATTATAATCTAGTCCTACATTCAAGATATGGTCATATGGTATCTTGAAATATTATGTGTTTTTTTTTTTGGTTTTTTTTTGGGGGAGGGGTTGTTGTTGTTGTTTTCCCTTTTTTCCTTTTTTTCCTTAAGGTGCAGTACAGATATGGAGCCCTATATATTATTTATACACAACACCGTCCTCTGCTTCTCTATTCGTTAATGTTTAACCTAGATTAATGAATAGAATGAAATGTCACATTCAAAGAAAACAGCAGACTCAAATTAATACCCTGTAATAGGGTATGTATCTAGCAGTCAAAATCAAGAATCTTAGTGTTCAAATACAAATTATATCACAGGTATAGATTTAGCAACATAAACGAAATGGCTACATTTGACGTTTTGAATCGTTATTTATACACTGCATAAAAATGTGTTTAGACCACATTAGACTGATCATATAAAAAAGATTTTCCAGTTCAAATTAAAGTACTTCATTAAAACTTCAGTTTATCATGTGTATCTTATGGCACTTTCTGACATCCATACATTAGGCCGCAAAGTTTTATTTAATATATAATACCGCGCATCTGAAATCACTCTCATAACAGATTCGGAACACGCGGGATATGCTTTTGGCAATCATGGGTATTAAACAAATCAGATCAGTGCTGTTTTATATTACGTGTGTATTCCTTATGCAAGTAAATGCATCTGAACTAAATAATGATGCTATTTATGAAAGAATGGCTGATATCATGCTTGAAAATAAACTACTAAGGCTCGAGTTAGAAGCGGCAGTTCGCAATATGGGGCAACAGGCTGACAGGATAACCAACGTAGAAAAGCAGGTTGACAAAATAGCTAATTTAGAAGAAGCTACTGAAAAGATTAAAACGCAAACGGACAAAATAACCAACTTAAGAAAAGCCACAAGAAAGATGAAAAAGCAGGATGAGAGGATAACGAAATTAGAAGAAACCGTTGATAAGATCGAAAACAAAGCTAATGGAATAACTGGTATTGAAACTGCGGTGCTAAAACTGAACACTCAGGTAGCAAAACTAGAAAATAGTACGTTGAAGAATGAAAAAGCTATCTCTGGTGTGAAATTTCTTGCAACGGACCATGACATGAAAGCTGCTAAGGTAATAGAATCATCCATACACGCGATAAAAGACAACGTTATGAAGCAGTCTCTTGCGCTTCGCAAAATGGTTTCCGAAGAGAAAATGGTTCTTCGTGGAATAAAAATTTCGCTTGACAAGAAATTTTCAAATTTCACAAATGAGGTGAAATTGAAAATGTCAACATTGAATGCTTCGGTCGAATCTCAAGTTTCCTCATTCAAAACAAATTTAAAATTGACTGAAAAAAAAGTAATCGTTACCCTGAATGATTTCTCTAGTTATATGAATGATACATTTAATCAAGAAATTTTACCATTCATCAATGAAAATGAGCGAAAACTTGATATGCTAGTAGTATAAGAATTACAGAAATTAGCGCAGTTTAACCTAATTTTACATTTAGTCTTTGGTCCGGACTGGTCAATGCCGGACAATTAAAAACCCACAGGTTTAATTTAGTTTTTGTGAATATGAAGTTAACTATAAATGAACTATGAAGTTAACTCTGAATGAACTCTGAAATAACTATAAATGAACTATGAAGTTAACTCTGAATGAACTCTGAATGAACTTCGAAGTACTAAAGTTATATTCTATAGAGATTATGTAGTTTGATTATGTGGTTTGATTCTGAAAATTAGATTTACTTTTTTAATTTACTTTTTAATTTACTTTTTAATTTACCTTAAAAGAATGTTTGGATTAAGTTTGGATTAAGTTTAGATAAAATATTAATTAACTTTGGATTAATTAAGAATTAACTTTAAAAGATTTGAAAATAAATAAAATCGGACCAACACTTTACTATAGATAATTATGAATTAATACTGAATTAACTTTTAACTAAGTTTTAATAAAGTTTAGATAAAATATTAATTAACTTTAGATAAAATATTAATTAAGTTTTAATTAATTTTAATAAACTTTAATAAACTTCGAAGTACTAAAGACATATTCTATAGATTGATTATGTAGTTTGTGGTTTTGAAATTTAAGTATTTTGAATTAAATATTTTAAATTATTTTTAATTTACTTTTTAATTTACAAAACTATATTCTATAGATTGATTGTGAAACTCAGTTTGTGTTTCTGTAATTATTTTTTAGAGATTATTTAAAACTTATTTAAAACTTATTTAAAACTTATTTAAAACTTATTTTTTTTTGTAACGAAATGAACTCTTGATAAAATATTAATTAACTATGGAATAATTAAGGATAAATTCTTAATAAATTAAAAATTAAATATGGAGTAAATGATGATAAATTAAGGATTAAATATTAATAAATTCTGAAATGAACTCTTGATGAAATATTTTTCAAAAGTTTAAAAGTTTAAAAGATAAAGGGTTTAATTTAAATAAAAATTTGAAATAAAAATTACTAAATAAAAGAAAAAAATTTTATATAACTTTGAAATGTCAGAGGTACATATTGAAAATCTAGATATAAAAATAACAAAAGAATTAAATAATAAAACAAAAGAATTACAAGAATTAAAAATCTTTAAAAAAATTAAAAAGACTAGAAGAATTAGAAGACGAATAAGAAGAAACAAAGAAAAAAATAAAAAAAATAATTAAAAGAATAAAAGAAAAAGATGAAAAGAAAAAATATAATTTAATAGAAAATTTAAGTTACATACAGAGATAAATTAACTATGAAATAAATTAAAAATTAACTTTGTGTAAACTTTATAAACTTTGAATAAACTTCGAAATACTAAAGACATATTCTATAGATTGATTATGTAATTAGGTTTAGTTTTTTAAAGTTAAAATTAAAGTTAAGTTAAAGTTAAAAGAGATAAATAAAGTTTAATAAAGTTAAATTATATTAACATTATCTTACATTATCTTACATTTATTTTTTATGTTTTAAGTTTTAAGTTTTGTAATTCAAATTTTGTAAAAAAAGATAACGTAAGATAACGTAAGATAACGTGAGTTATAGTAGTTTAATAAGTTTAATAAATTTAATAAATTTAATAAATTTAGAAGATTTTGAAAATAAATTAAATCGACCCAACACTTTACTTTAAATAACTTTTAGATAACTTTTAGATAACTTTAATTCTTTACAATTAAAATTATTTATTATTATTTATTATTATTTATTATTATTTTTCTGTATTTTTTTAAATTCCATTTGTTGTTGAAACATTCTTTCTTGTTTATCTTTTTCTATAGATTTTGTTTGCTCTTTAAATATTTCTTCTCTTTTTATTCATACTTTTTCATAACTTTACCTTTAATTTTTGTTGTTTTTTTTTAAGATGAACAAGTAGCCATTATCATTCTTTTACCGTTTTTTGCTGTAACATAGTGAGGATTTATATTATCAGTAAATTTTCTTTCTTTCAAACAATATATTTTATTCTGTAAACTCATTAAACTCATTAATATTATATGTGTTTAAAACTTTTTACTGGGTTTAAACTTGTGGGTTTTTAATTGTCCGGCATTGACTAGTCCGGACCAAAGACTAAATGTTAAATTAGGTTAAACTGCGCTAATTTCTGTAATTCTTATACTACTTATGCTTCATGAGGAAATGGACAAAGAGTCGGACCGTCAAAGGAAGACTTTAAACGAAGCTAACGGAGAAATTCAGCAGCTGAAAACACGAACTGAGAAGGTTGAATCAAGACAAGGTAATCACATATTATTTAGAGTATTAGAGAATTTCATTTTTCATATCAAATACCGCCACACAAAAAATGTTTTATCTAACAGTATGAATTTGCAATGCTTGAATGAGGGTCAGTTATTTCATAAAGTTTTGGCCTCTGCATATTCTAAATATATCCAATAAACTAAAGTAAAAATACCCGTCCGTATGTTAAGAATTAACCATTATTGGCTTTCACTTCAAACAGTGTAATTCTTTTGTTTAAGTAATAATTAAACAGTGTGTAATTTCATTTTTATTTCTAGAGAAGCTTCAAGAGAAAATCGATAAAGAATCTGACCATAACACACAAACTTTGAATGAAGCTAGTGGTAAAATTCAGCGGCTGGAATCAAGAATTGTCAACGTTGAAACAAGACAAAGTAAAAACATTTTAGAGTCTTTCGTTTTTATTACAAATGTCCCCGGCAAAAACATTTATATACCGTTACTAATATCAGTTATTTGCATTCTCGTATTGTGAATATCTATCTTGATTTTTTTTTTCAAGTTTATAATAATCCATACATCACAGGCTTAAAATATGCAGAGTGCATCTTAACAATTTCTAACTATAATGTAATGACCTACCCACCCCCGATGGCTTCTCACGAAAATCCTATATCCTACGTCAGTGGAAACGGGATGTCATCCAGCCATGTAGAGGCTGTTTCCGGAGATTTTCCTTACTTTTTCAGTTCACACATACTGCCCTTCCCCCTCACCCGGCTTTGCCCGAAAACAGGGTTTGGTGTCGGACTGGGTTTCCGTTGTAGAAAGGGTTGTCCCATACTAGGCACGGGTTGCCACCATTCTGCTGAAGCTCAATTTTGGGAGGAATCCGAGGCAAGGGCTGGAGCGGGGATGCCTTTCAAGTTTTATAGCCGTAAATAGGAAGGCCATACGGACCAGAGGTTGGGGTCGGACTGGGAGATCGATGTAGAGTATGACGGACAATGAGAGGACAGTTTGGTGTTTATCCCTAAACTCTCTTATTTACTAAACAGTGGGACTTAAATTTGGCTTTAGACTGTTTTCCCTTTTTTCAATTTGGACGCTCAAGTTCTTACCCTAATCTAAGTCTTGGGCTGGATGAGGTGGATATATCTCCCTTACGATTCATCACAACATTCGTTAACTGATATTGTGTGTTCGAGTTCATAGCTAGCTTCCAAATCAATCATCTTTTTGTCATCAATTAAAATTAGTTTTGCGATTTCCACTTATTCCTGCTTTACTTTCCTCCTAATTCGCCAACAGGTTTTTTATTTTAATTTCATCTATTTTGAAGTCGCTTTTCAATAACGTCATCTGCTCACATTAGTGTAATTGCTGGCAGTTGTAGCCGTTAACTGCTGTTACTTCTTGCAATAGCGTTAACTGCTGGAACTGCTGGTAATAGTAGCCTTTAACTACTGATCATGTTGGCAAAAGTAGTAATTAACAGCTGTAACTGCTGCTAGTAGTAGCAACTGCTAGCAAAAGTAGTTGTTTATTGCTGTAACTGCTGGAAGTTGTAGCCTTTAACTGCTGTTACTTCTAGCTGTAGTGCCAACTGCCTGCTATAGTAGCCGTTAAGTGCTGTAAGAGATTGCAATTGTAGCAATTAACTGCTGTTACTACAGGTAAAAGTAGAAACTGCTTGCAATTGTGCATAGACATTAACTGATGCAACTGCTTACAATATTAGCAATAGCTGGAAATTGCAGACATTAACTGATGCAACTGCTTACAATATTAGCAAAAGCTGGAAGTTGCAGACGTTAACTGATGCAACTGCTTACAATATTAGCAATAGCTGGAAATTGCAGACGTTAACTGATGCAACTGCTTACAATATTAGCAATAGCTGGAAATTACAGACGTTAACTGATGCAACTGCTTACAATATTAGCAATAGCTGGAAATTGCAGACGTTAACTGATGCAACTGCTTACAATATTAGCAATAGCTGGAAATTGCAGACGTTAACTGATGCAACTGCTTACAATATTAGCAATAGCTGGAAATAGCAGACGTTAACTGATGCAACTGCTTACAAAATTAGCAATAGCTGGAAATTGCAGACGTTAACTGATGCAACTGCTGGCAATAGTAGCAAAAGCTGGCAATTGCAGACGTTAACTGATGCAACTGCTTACAATATTAGCAATAGCTGGAAATAGCAGACGTTAACTGATGCAACTGCTTACAAAATTAGCAATAGCTGGAAATTGCAGACGTTAACTGATGCAACTGCTGGCAATAGTAGCAAAAGCTGGCAATTGCAGACGTTAACTGTTGTAACTGCTGGCAACAGTAGCCGTTAACTGCTCGACCTGCTGGGAACAGAAGCGTTTAAAAGCTGTAAATGCTAGCAGTTGTACCAATTGACTGTTGCAACTAATAACAAAAGTATAACTTAAGTATTATATCTGTTGTTATTTATAGTATCCAGTGGCAAAAGTAGAAGTAAATTTCTGTAAATGCTGGCAAAAGTAGGAACTGCTGGCAATAGTAGTCGATAACTGATGTAACTACGGGCAATAGTAGCAGTTGACTGTTGGCAGTAGTAGTATCCGCTTGCAATAGTAGTCGCTATCTGATGTAACTGCTGGCAATAGTAGCATTTAACCGCTGTAACTGCTGGCAATAGTACTAGTTAACTGTTGTAACTGCTGGCAATAGTACCAGTTAACTGATGTAACTGCTGGCAATAGTAGCATTTATCCGCTGTAACTGCTGGCTGTAATAGCTAATTACTGCTGTAACTACTGTCAATATTTGCATCTGCAATCAACAGTACCAGTTAACTGCTGTAACTGCTGACAGTAGTAGCCGTTAACTGCTGTCACTGTTTGCAATAGTAGTATTTAACTACTGTAACTACTGTATCTACTGCTTCTGCTGCATTGCCAACTTTACGTCGTTTTTTAACTCACCTGAGCAATGCTCAGGTGAGTTTTTCTGATCACTCGATGTCAGGCGTCTGTCTGTCTGTCTGTCGTCTGTCCGTCAACATTTAGCTTGTGTATGCGATAGAGGCTGTATTTTTTAACTGATCTTCTTGAAATTTGGTCAGAATGATAACCTTGATAAAATCTAGGCCGAGTTTGAAAATGGATTATCTGAGGTCAAAAACTAGGTCACTAGGTCAAATCAAAGAAAAACCTTGTGTATGCGATAGAGGCTGTATTTTTTAATTGATCTTCATGAAATTTGGTCAGAATAATTATCTTGATAAAGTCTAGTCCGAGTTTGAAAATGGGTCTTCTGGAGTCAAAAACTAGGTCACTAGGTCAAATCAAAGAAAAACTTCGTGTATGCGATAGAGGCTATATTTTTCAATTAATCTTCATGAAGTTTGGTCAGAATAATTACATTGATAAAATCTAGGCCGAGTTTGAAAATGGGTCATCTGGGATCAAAAAGTAGGTCACTAGGTCAAATCAAAGAAAAACTTGTGTATGCGATAGAGGCTGTATTTTTCAATTAATCTTCATGAATTTTGATCAGAATGATTACCTTGATGAAAGCTAGGCAAAGTTCGAATAAGGGTCATCTGGGGTCAAAAAGTAGGTCATTAGGTCAAATCAAAGAAAAACTTCGTGTATGCGATAGAGGCTATATTTTTCAATTGATCTTCATGAAATTAAGTCAGAATGATTACCTTGATGAAATCTAGGTCAAATTTGAATATGGGTCATCTGGGGTCAAAAATAAGGTCACTAGGTCAAATCAAAGAAAAACCTTGTGTATGCGATAGAGATTATATTTTTCAACTGATCTTCATGAAATTTGGTCAGAATGATTACCTTGATGAAATCTAGGCCGAATTCGAAAATGGGTCATCTGTACTCAAAAGTAGGTCATTAGGTTAAATCAAAGAAAAACCTCGTGTATGTGAAAGAGGCTGTATTTTTCATCTGACCTTCATGAAATTTTGTCAGAATGATTGCCTTGATAAAGTCTAGATCAAGTTCGAATATGGGTCATCTAGGGTCGAAAACTAGGTCACTAGGTCAAATCAAAGAAAATACTTGTTTTTGCTCCAATTTTAATGATAATTGGTCAGAATATTTTTTTCTATGAAATCACTAGGTCAAACATGTTTACACTGTTATGGTTATTATGGTGTGTTTCTAAGGTGAGCGACCTAGGGCCATCTTGGCCCTCTTGTTTATTAAATGTTCATGTATCAATTTGCCAATTTCGATGTTTTCTGTTCAGGCAAAGACAGAAAATACTTAACTATTTGCCTGCCTGCTAAGATGAAAACTTGCGATATATCATTATTTTTAGCGCACCTGAGCAATGCTCAGGTGAGTTTTTCTGATATTTTGGTCAGAATGGTTACCTTGATGAAATCTAGGTCGAGTTTGAAAATGGGTCATCTGGGGTCAAAAACTAGGTCACTGGGTCAAATCAAAGAAAAACCTTGTGTATACGAGAGAGGCTGTATTTTTCAATTAATCTTCCTGAATTTTGATCAGAATGATAACCTTGATCAAATCTAGGTGAATTTGAAAATGGGTCATCTTAGGTCAAAAACTAGGTCACTAGGTAAAATTAAAGAAAAACCTTGTGTATGCGATAGAGGCTGTATTTTTCAATTGATCTTCATGAAATTTGGTCAGAATGATTGCATTGATAAAATCTAGGTCAAGTTCGAATATGGGTCATCTGAAATAAAAAATTAGGTCACTAGGTCAAATCAAAGAAAAACCTTGCGTATGCGATAGAGGCTATATTTTCCAATTGATCTTCCTGAAATTAAGTCAGAATGATTGTTTTAATGAAATCTAGGTCAAATTTGAATATGGGTCATCTTGGGTCAAAACATATGTCACTAGGTCAAATCAAAGAAAAACCTTGTGTATACGATAGAGGCTGTATTTTTCAATTGATCTTCATGAAATTTGGTCAGAATGATTGCCTTAATGAAATCTAGATCAATTTTGAATATGGGTCATCTGGGTCAAAAAGTAGGTCACTAGGTTAAATCAAAGGAAAACCTTGTGTAAGCGATAGAGGCTAATTTTTTTTCAACTGATCTTCATGACATTCTGCCAGAATGATAGCCTTGATGAAATCTAGGCCAAGTTCGAATATGGGTCATCTGGGCTTAAAAACTAGGTCACTAGGTCAAATCAAAGAAAATACTTATACTCAAGATTTTTGCTCCAATTTTAATGATAATTGGTCAAAATATTTTTTCCATGAAATCACTAGGTCAACCATGTTTACACTGTTTAATATGTTGTGTTATGGTGTGTTTCTCAGGTGAGCGACCTAGGGCCATCTTGGCCCTTTTGATTTATGAATGTGTATAATTATGTTAAAATGAACAAATTCTCAAAAACAAATGTATTTACTTTAAAAAATATTGAACTTAAAACTCCTGTTCTGATCGTGTGTCTCCAAGTTGATATATATATTTATTTAGCCTTGCTCCCTGGCTGCATGGTTATTTTTTATAAATAAAGTAGACATTTTAGGTAGATTTTTAAGCCTCGAAAATAGCACATTTTTATCTTCATGTCTGTGTTTATTTTACAGAAAAAAACAAACAATGAAGTATGATTTCACTGGTACAGAAATGGATATTATTTGATAAGAAAGAACACTGAAAACACAAGAGTTGAAAAGAAAAAATATTTATACATAGAATCAAAATATATTCACTCGTGAACGCCTGATCATACATTTTCAATATTGAATTTTTATCAGGCAGTGACATACATCAATCAGTCAAATATCTTCTGTCCATTTTTTGAGCCAAAACGGTTCTGTTCTAGAGATATTTTAAGGGCTGATACATACAGAGACAAATGATTTGTTCTATCTAAAAATAAACTAAATATATTCTAGATGATTAAAAAAAAAAGAAAGTTATAGTATTATTTTTCACACTTATGTCTGTAATGTGCAAACATAATGAATTTTGAAATGACAAAAAAATAAAGACCGTCACTAAGTAGACAAAGGCATCTCAGTACATATATTATAGCACATATTATTTAGTTTATTTACATCTCATCAACACAATACAAATAGGTCGTACATAAAACATATATAAAATAAATGTGTTGCCACTCATAAATTTGAGTTATAAGAGATGGTTCACTTCTAATTTTAACTCAAATATTGTAACATACTGTATGAAGGCATAGATACCCAGATCCCAATTACAGTATATAGATATCAAAGTATAATAAGTAAAATAAGAGCTGCCGATAAGACAGCGGGCTCAACTTTTCTCAGTAAGTAGCATGTTAATGTTTACATACATGCCATCATATTTACCTAATATTAATGTAATCTTTTTTAAATATATAAATATACAATATGTTAGTCTTTACTATTTAATATCTCTATTTATACAGGGAAAAGAGCGGCTTTCACAGTATACTGGCCGTCTAGACAAAGTAATGGAATATTAAAATTCTCGCTTGTGCATCTGAACGAAGGGTACGTCTATAGTAAATCAACAGGAAAGTTCACGAGTCCGTATGCAGGAATATACGGTTTTACAGCGAGTATCATTGAAACTGGTAGGGGTGATAATCGCATAAGTTGTAGCATTAAGAAGAATGGTTACAATTACATCTTTATGTATTCTTGGCAGGGTGAAATAGACGGTACGCGTGCAACAGACGGCCGGGGAAAAGCTACAGCAGCAGCTACACTACATCTAGTGAAAGGTGACAGTGTACATGTCTGGTGTCAAAGTGTCACTGGAACTGCCCTTTACCACTCGTCATTTACTGGCTTTCTTATCAATCCAGATCCATAAACTTATCATATTATCATATATATTTGTAAATAGAAACACAATAACTGCATGTAGAGGGATTACAATTAGTGTTATTATTATATGGGGTTCACATTTAATGATTCCAGTAAAGTTTAATTTTATAACTTGAATAAGAAAGTACGTAGCTATTTGATTCATTATTAATGGTAATACAAATTATATTTCATTAAAATAATAAGCTTCTTATTAAAACATGTAGTCCAACATTTTATATTCTAAACTCTGTGTTTAAAATCAATTTCATGGAAGCGTTTCATACAGATCATATAGCGTTCAAAATTATGCAAAATTAAACGAGAAAACTCATCCAGGTAAACTGAATGTCTAGCAGAGACTTTATATAAGTTTTTTAAAGAAACGGAAGTAACTCTTGTTGCAAAAATGGACGTGTTATAAATGAAGATTTTTTTTAAATAGCTACGAATTTATTAGAAGAAAAAATATTATGAAACGTTCAAAAGTTGCTGCGTAAATGAGATTGGTTTTGTTCAGCTTGAATGAACTTCTGGTTAAACATTTCAATCTAAATTTGATAGGCCTTCCTCAAGGAAAGTATAAAATATGTGAATGATTTAAAAAACACTCTTTCAATGCAAATAAGTTCTTCTTTTGTTTGTATATGATCCGAAGTCGCGTTTCCGCGGCCACAAATTTTGAAGCACGTTAGGTTTAACGGGACTAAATCTTAAACTAGGGGGAGATTTGGCAGAGAACACACTTTTTTTTTGAAAGCCAAAACAAACTACCAAGATGAACCATTTCGTATTTTGACAATGAGTTGTAGAAAAAGAAAACGGTTATTACAGTAAATGACTATCAAGTTATAATAAAATTCATCATTATCTTCAATAATATGGATATGTTCCGTAAAGTTTACTTTGTTTTGCTAGCTATAACATAATTATACCAGCATGAGTCATGAATTCATCTGTTGAATATAGAGCAAAATTTTGTTCAACCCTTCACATTTAAATTGTGACCACCCCAAATCATTCGTCGCTCATAGGCAACCTATATGAACGTTACAAAATGTATAGGCTACAACATGTTTTATTGTACCAGTCAAGCAAGAGTGAACACCCTTGAACTAGTCAGATTATTGTTATATCCTATTTTTAATCAAGAATCTATATCTGAAAATTCTAAAATTCTAGCTTTTTTTTCTTTTTTTTTTTTTAACTTATTCCAATCAAAACATAAAATCTGTTACTTAATTGACGGCACTCGGACATTAAAGGATAGATTTCTAATGTTTCTAAACTTGAGGTCCAACCCTTTTGTATTACCACACTATTGCAAATTTACATAATGTATTTATATATTGATGTACAGTAATATTATATGTCTTGCTGTTTCGCTGTTATATATATATATATTTATAATTTATCTAATAGATAAATGGATAAAAGCAGATGAATTCCGGATATTTTAATATGCTATTATTGTTGTTTTTTATATAAAAATGCCATCCCACGTAATTGCTATTCTTACTCTAATATCTGTGTTCTTACTCTAACAGCTTTATAATAGAATTTAAAATGAAAACAGAAGTATTTGCTATTGTTTTGTATTTAAGGATAACATGGTGTAATAGCCATATTTCATATCTTGTAACTGGATGGTAATATTTAAATGAAATTTGGTCACTTTAAAGACATTCAAAATTAAAAACGTTTCACCGAGAGATTTTTTCAAATTTTATCATTTTTTGGGGAGATAATCGGTATTGAAATTATAATGTCTTTGATTATGAGAATCTGAGCTTGAGTTTCGAGAAAGTTTTGTGGTAGAAAGCTGCATTATATGATTCTGATACAAATATCAAAAAGAAATCGAAAATTCCCCGTAGGGAAAAGGAGAAAATTATTTTTTTTTCTAGTTTTCAGGGGAGCTAACTTGTGAAAAACCAAAATTATCAGGGGACGTAATTTAAAGGTAAATTTTGAGAACTTCTGTCACTATATAACTTGTCAATATGCACCTTTTTTCTATTGTTTGACATTTTCAAAGCTTACATTATCAAGTCGTATGTACGCTTTTGGTGAAACTGAGGCCTATTACGGGTAGTCATCCTTAATTATTTACAAAATAGAGATGTGTATTTTACTCAATCAGACACTTTAAAGTATCTTAGGAGCCTTCTATCTCAATAATGTGTGTTCGAAGCCCTTCACATCTATAAATAGAGAACGATAACGAAAACATTATCGAACAAGAGATCACAGAGTGATCTTGGCGCCCACCATTGAGCCGTTTTTTATTGTTCCAAATTTCAAGACTAGCTCAAGGTCAATATCAAGGTCAAATTTCATTTCAGTACATACCACTGTGCATGTGGTCCATGCATGTTGTCCAAATTTGAAAGCTGTAGCTTCAGAAATGTGAAAGTAGGTCACAAGATCAATTTCAAGGTCAAAGTTCATTTCGGTAAACAAAACTATGTATGTGCTTCAAATTAGGAGACTGCAGCTTGAGAAATGTGAAAGAAGGTACTAGATAAAAATCAATGTCAAATTTCAATTCAGAACACAAAAATATGCATGTGGTCGAAATTTGAAGCCTGTAGCTTGAGAAATTTGAAAGTAGGTCAATAGGTCAATCTCAAGATCAAAGTTCATTTCGGTACACAAAACTATGCATGTGGTCCAAATTTGAAGGCTGTTGTGTAGCTTGAGAAATGTGCTAGTAGGTCACTAGGTCAATGTCAAAGTTTTTTTCGGTACACAAAACTATGCATGTGGTCCAAATTTGAAGGCTGTAGCTTGAAAAATGTGAAAGTAGGTCACTAGGTCAATGTCGAGGTCAAATTTTATTTTGGTACACAAAACTATGCATGTCGTCCAAATTTAAAGGCTGTAGCTTGAGAAATGTGAAAGTAGGTCACTAGGTCAAAATCAAGGTCTAATTTCATTTCAGAACACAAAACTACGCACGTGGTCCAAATTTGAAGCCTGTACCTTCAAAAATGTGAAAATAGGTCACTAGGTCAATGTCAAGGTCAAAGTTTTTTTCGGTACACAAAACTATGCATGTGGTCCAAATCTGAAGGCTGTAGCTTGAAAAATGTGAAAGTAGGTCACTAGGTCAATGTCGAGGTCAAATTTCATTTCGGTACACAAAACTATGCATGTCGTCCAAATTTAAAGGCTGTAGCTTGGAAATGTGAAACTAGGTCACTAGGTCAATGTCGAGGTCAAATTTCATTTCAGAACACAAAACTACGCATGTGGTCCAGATTTGAAGCCTGAACCTTCAAAAATGTGAAAGTAGGTCACTAGGTCAGTGTCAAGGTCAAAGGTTTTTTCGATACACAAAACTTTGCATGTGGTCCAAATTTGAAGGCTGTAGGTACAGAAATTTGAAAGTAGGTCACTAGGTCAAAATCAAGGTCAACTTATGTCAAGGTTCAGCTTGCCACTCAAAACCATACATGTGGTCCAAATTTGGATGTTGTAGGTTATTGACAAGAAGATTTTTAAAGCGTTTCCCTATACAAGTCTATATGAACCATGTGACCCCCAGGGAGGGGCCATTTTTGACCCTAGGGGGGATAATTTGAACAAACATGGTAGAGAACCACTAGATGATGCTACATTACAAATGTCAAAGCCCTAGATAGATAGATACCTTTTATTCCTCCATTATTGATGAGCACAAAGAAGATTTTAAAAGCTTTTCTCTATATAAGTCTATATGAACCATGTGTCCCTCAGGGCGGGGCCATATTTGACCCTAGGGGGATAATTTGAACAAACTTTGTAGAGAACCGCTAGATGATGCTACATTACAAATGTCAAAGACCTAGACTTTGTGGTTTGGACAAGAAGATTTTCAAAGTTTTTCCCTATATAAGTCTATGTAAACCATGTGACCCCCGGGGCGGGGCCATATTTGACCCCAGGGGGAATATTTGAACAATCTTAGTAGAAATCCATTAGATGATGTCACATACAAAATATCAAAGCCCTAGGCCCTGTGGTTTTGAACAAGAGGTTTTTCAAAGATTTATAAGATATATAAGTCTATATAAACCATGTGACCCCCGGGGCGGGGCCATATTAGACCCCAGGGAAATAATTTGAATCATATTGGCAGAGAACCACTAGATGATGCTTCATACCAAATATCAAAGCCCTAGGCTCTGTGGTTTTGGACAAGAAGATTTTCAAAGGTTTTCCCTGTACAAATCTATGTAAATTATAGAAATAAACAAAGGGCCATAACTCACTAAAAATCGTTGAACCAGTCTGATTTTCAGGGAGACACAACTAGGGTACTAATACATCATTCTGACAAAGTTTGGTCAAAAACCCCCTTGTAGTTTCTGAGAAGATGCGATAACAAGAAATTGTTAACGGACGGAAGGACGGACGGACAGACGACGGACCACGGACGCAGAGTGATTTGAATAGCCCACCATCTGATGATGGTGGGCAAAAAAATCGATTATGTCTTTATTGGTAATTCTGGGTTTTCTCAATAGTCAATACGATTCAAAAGTAGACAACTATTTTGTCACGGAAAATGGTTTCACTACCCAATTCCGCTTTTCTCAATAATAACATTAACATATTATTGTTACAAATACCATGCGCAAGTATTTTGTTTAATAGTAAAGCTTTTATTTCCTGATAATATGTATAGTTATATTGGAGATGGTGTTTACTTTTTGTTGTATTTGAGCAAATATACTGTGTATCGTAAATTGTCTTATGTTACATATAGCCCTGTAGATTAGCGAAATAAATGCTATAAAAGCAAATATGTTTTCTCTGGAGAAAATTAATGATTATTTCTGTTCATTAGCAATCACAACCGGAAAAGTTACCTTGATAGTTATGACTTTTGTTTGGAAATTAAATTTTCTGAAGCTACGTTGAGTGTTCAGTTCGGCGATGAGTGTGTCTATCCCGTTCATATGGTCCTTCGTCTGATTTGATGTAGTGAGATGCACTCCACATCAACCCCGAACACCCACATATCAAAAGTATTTTGGTGTCCTGCGGGAAGTAAATATAAGCAGTGTTCCTGGAGTCAATACCAGTGTTACTCTGTTCTCCGAAAGTAGCTGTTAACTTCTTCACATGAATGAGACGAATGATTTCAGTCTTCATTGAGGGATAACGCCTCCGGCGCCAGGGATCGAACCCTTGATACGCCATTATGAGACTAGCTTTATATCAGTATCCATTTAATAACTATGTTTGTTTGTGTTAACCTAACCAGTGTTCCTGGATTCTTTACCAGTACAAACCTGTTCTCCGCAAGTAGCTGCCAACTTCCCCACATGAATCAGAGGTGGAGGACGAATGATTTCAGACACAATGTCTTTAATCAAATCGTCACGGAGAACATACGCCCCACCCGGGGATCGAACTCACGACCCTGCAATCCGTACACTAATGCTCTCCCTACTGAGCAGAGGGCGGGTTACTACAATATGTATCTTCAACACATAGAGATGTGAAAATAAGTAATTTTCAAACTTTCAAAAATCAATGAACATGTCTCTTCCCCCCCCCCCCCCACCCCCTTCCCCAAACACACACACACACAGACACAGACACACACACACACACACACACACACACACAAAGTCCCTTACTTCCGATTGATTGTATACTTTGTTAGTTTTACCATGATTCGTGGATTGTTTACTACCGTCTTTACAAAGCATAACCTACCGTTATTGATCGCGGCCTATGGAATAGGTGAAGTATATGCGCGCTGGGGAAGATATTTCATGATGGACCTGTGAATTCTTTACTTATGGGTGAAACAGGTCTCATAAGCGTAATACGACTAGCTTCTACTGATTTTAAAACATACCGTACGATTTGTTGTGAATTAACTGTTGTTCTATTTTTTGTAGTTCAACCGTCACCCTTGTTTAAGAGCAACATTTAAAAAACACGTTTTTTTTCCATCCTCAAGTAATAAGTAAGTAGACTCGCCCAGTATAATCAATAACCCACAATTGACCGACCCCTCTGGTACAGTATCAAGACGCATAATCTAACTCTATACATAGAGCACCTACTTCACCCGATTTACATTCGGAACATTTTCACGCGTTTCGGGCTTAATCGTATGTTTAACATGGGATTTTTGAACCGTCCAAAGATGTTGGAAATGTTTGTCTCATTGTTTGTTTTTTAATAAAAATGTTACTGCTTTCATGGTCTACCACTTTTTTCCACCCTTGCCTGAAAAAACAGTAATGAGTTTGTACACTGTTCAGACAATTGTGCTCTGTTGAAATTTAACCAGACACAAGTTTACCTGCATAAACAGAAAGCATGATATCTTAAACGTATGTCACTATACCTGTCCAGTACTGGACAGACATTATGGTAAACGCTTCTTTCCTGCACAAATGACAATTTCGCAACTTCTGTCTGGTTTGTACAAATTTCTGGCCGCGATAAACCATTTGACTTGTATGATATATTACACATATCTCCAAGCAGGCCCGTTATTTGGATATAGGTAATCCACCGCAAATGCCTCCATGGTCCCCTGGACTGTTATTCAATTCAATCCACAGCAATATGTAGTGCCATTTTCCCACCTAGTAAAGGCGTTTTCAAGCCAGATATAGGCTTCATTGATTCTTGAAGTATGACTAATCTATGTTATATGCTTCCAAGCTTGTGTCAAACCTGCTAGATAAAATGAAATTGAAAGTATTATCGTTTCCATTACGTGTCTCTGTCATGGATCATGGTTCCATATTGCATTCTGTTTTGGTACATTTGTATTTAAGACATACCTTCAAGACAAGGGTAGTCTAGCAAGAATTGAAAGGCTAGAAATGCTGATATGAGCCATGCCATGAGAAAACCAACATAGTGGCTTTGCGACCAGCATGGATCCAGACCAGACTGCGCAACCGCTCAGTCTGGTCAGGATCCATGCTGTTCGCTTTCAAAACCAATGGTTACTAGAGGAACTGTTAGCGAACAGCATGGATCCTGACCAGTCTGCGCGGATGCCACTATGTGGGTTTTCTCATGGCACGGCTCATATGTACATGCTATTTATTGAAATTTTTACACAAGAAATAGTTGCGGCCTTCTAACCACAATGCAGTTAACACTTAACATGCTGGACTCGACTGATTCTGCTTTTACGATCAGTGTCGATCATGATCACATCCGTGCAGTCTAATCATGATCTGCGCTATTCGTCATTCAGTCATTATCCTTTTGTTAAACACCCATTTTAACAGGTACGTCCAAATTGGAAGTATTGTCCAAATTGGAAGATGGACAAGTTCATTATATAAAATCAGCAGGGTCAGGGTTAATACGGTGATACAAAAGCTCCACTTCTAGAAACTTCTGTGATTCTGCCTAATAAATAACACGTAGAAACTGGATTCATATCCAAAACAATGCTAATTATATCTCCCACCACACAGTGGTGTAGGAGACATATTGATTTACTCCTGGCTGTGTGTGTGTCTGTCTGTCACAAATCTTGTCCGCACTATCTGTCACAAGTCTTGTCCGCACACTAAGTCGAACATTTCTCATCCAATCTTCACCAAACTTTAATAAAATTTGTTTTTTTTGACAATAAGTACTCGGCCAAGTTCGATAACTAGCTAAATCTGCACGGGCACTTCGGAATTATGACCCTTGAATTACCGAAAATACTGATGCAAGTGATACAGGTCTTGGTGTATGATTGACTCAAATGCATAATGAAAGACCATTCACTCCAAAACTTACTCCAAAACTATCAAAGGTATTATTTCTGTGAGTAAACAGTATATAAAGGCAGACTTACTATTCAGATGATAAGGCAGTTATGGGAAATACGCGCTTCTCTCAAAAGCAGCTCATATTTTATTATTAAAAATTAGGTTTCAAGAGAGAGGTATTGAGCTTTTGAACATTATTGACCAGTCAGAAATGGCAGGGTTCTTAATATCTCTATTGATGTTTATGCTCAGTGGAGCTTAAGTTTGTTTGTATAACATAATGGTACAATACAGAGTAAGGTTTATATAAATAGAAGGTTCTAGCAATTGTGGATTCAGAGAAGAAGATATTCAAAGTTTCTTTTATATTAGCCTATATAATATACATGCCACACACACACATGGGCATTGCCTTTTTGAACCTAGGGCAATAATTTAAACAATTATGGTAGTCAACCCTGATATCACATGTCAAATATCAAGACTCTAGCTATTTCGGATTCAGAGAAAGTTCATTATATATAAGCATAGAGTATATATATCTCACACTCAGAGGTTTCGCCTTTTCTGACCCTAGAGCAGTAATTTGAACAATTACGGTAACGAGTCGAACCCTGAAATCAGAAGCAAAACATCAAGGCTCTAGCTAGTATCGCTTTAAGAGAAGAAGATTTTTAAGATTGATAGTGAACCATAGTGACCTCAATAATCAATGACCTGGGACCATAGGAATAAATTTGAACGGCCACCCCCATATTTTAATGTAGAGTTTCATCAAAATCCACTCTGCAGTTTTGAAAAAAAGATGTTAGTTAAAGAAACTGGTGACAATGAATGGATGCATACATGCACAAAAGACGGACACAATAGCTAAACATGGCCTTATGATCTTGAACTTTCGACACTGTAACAAAAAGTAACGATTAAGCTTAGTATGTAAAACTTTCATTCAAAAATATGATGGAAACGAGGTGTCCCGTAACCCTAAATCAAACAAACAATCTAACACGATCCGATTCATTATTAAATATTCTAACACGATTAGATTCATTTTCCTATTAAACAAAGAAGGAAGAAAGCAGTGAATTATCACACAATAAATCACTGTTCTGACGTCACAGTTATTACGTCATGGCGTCAAGCGGCATAGCGGCGCGCTGGAAAAAAACCGAATGAAAACGGGCAAATATTTAATGCACGTCATCAAGGATGTACTTTAAAATCCTTTATAACGTGCTAGAATCGAAATAATATATCTCATTTAGTGATTTGCTCTTGAATAAATCATTGCTTGTCGTTCAGATGCGTATTATTATATCACTCGGGCTACGACCTCGTGATATAATTCCTTCGCATCTGAACTCCAAGCAATGATTTATTCAACGACAAATCACTGGATGAGATATATTATTTCTTAAACAATTCACTGTTCTGACGTCACGATTATTACGTCACAGCGTCAAACGGCGTAGCAGCGCGCTGGAAAAGAAACCGATTAAAAACGGGCAAATATTTAATGAATGCCGACAATGATGTACTTCAAAATCCTTGGTAATGTGTTAGAATCGAAATAATATATCTCATTTAGTGATTTGCTCGTGAATAAATCATTGTTTGTCGTTCATATGCGTAGATTTATATCACTCGGGATGCGCCCTCGTGATATAATTCCTCCGCATCTGAACTCCAAACAGTGATTTATTCAGCGACAAATCACCGATAAGATATAGATCTATTATTTCTTAAATAATAAACCTTTACATCGTGTTAAAATGAAATTACAACGTAAACATATTAGGCCTAACACATTAACATTCAATACAAAATTATTTTCAAAATAATCATCTATTAGATAAATACAAACAAGTTAGGAAAATTAAAAAATCACGGAATTATTTATCAATTTTTAGTTTATTACGGGTATGAGATACAGGAATAACTCATCAATGTAGGGATAACGCATGTTTTTTCGTGTTATGACATCTGCAGAATCCCAAGGGATTGGTTGGTACCCGAGTCCAGTAGGGCGAGGGCACCAACGTATCCCGAGGGATTCAGAAGACGTTATAACACGAAAAGAACATTCGCTAACGCTATTCTAGCATAAATCGCGTAAAAAAACATTTCACATTGACGTCATTTCCCTCTAAAATTATCCGTTTTCGGGCCGTAATACTTTTACGCTTTGCCACGGAACGCGCATATATAAAAAGGTGTTAAAACAGTATGTTAGCGCGAGAATCTCTCTGCTAAGGTTCATGTAAAGCGTTTGAGACCACCTCTTAGGTAAATTTTCATTTTGGAAATTATACCTTAGAGACTCATAATATTCATAACATACATATACCGAGTTGTTCAGAAGAAGTAGAAAATACTTTTTATAGAGGTCACCTTGTTTGGTAATATATGTATTTTGTCTTACAAAACATGTACATGTACTTCAGCTGTCCATATCCTATTTTGTACAAAATAACAAACTTCCTTTTCAAACATATTTTTTCTATAAGTTTGTTTTTATTTTGTGTCTGACATACTTATCTAGGTACTCCGGGAAATGGAAAATAAATCACTTCTATATTTGTTAAAATACTGCATTTTTTGTAAATTTGACAGCTCTACTTTCACTTTCATTTTGCAATTTTTGATTTTTTTTTAAATGTACATGGTTTGTAACACTTTCAACTGCCGGAGTACCTGGATAATTATGTTAGGCACACAATGATTATAAAAGAAATGACAAAAATTGACCACATGTGATATATGACAAAATGTGTTGTTCAAAATGGAATAACCTGTCTTGAAAGTTTCTTCTACTTATTATGAATATTTTGATGTATGCTTTATGAGACAAAGGTCTATGTGGCGTAAAATACTAAAACAAATATTCACCCGAAGGGTTGTTTCAAAAGATTTTACATGAACCTTAACACACGTTTTCTCTCTTGTTAAAACAACTCCGTAAAGTGAAAACAAAAGCAGTTAGTTTTATGCTAGAATTTCTAGTTTCTTAAGGGTATGAGATACAAAAATAATTCATTAATTTCTAATTTCTTAAAGGTATGAGATACAGAATTAATTAATTAATTTCTAGTTTCTTAAAGGTATGAGATACAAAAATAATTAATTGATTTCTAGTATCTTAAAGGTATGAGACACAAAAAATAATTAATTAATTTCTATTTCTTTAGGGTATGAGATACAGAAATAATTAATTAATATTAGATACTTTATCGATTTTCAGTTTCTCCAGGGTATGAGATAAAGGAATAGTTTATCGACCTTTATGTTCTTAAAGGTATGTGATGCAGGAATAATTTATCATTTTCTAGTTTCTTTATGTATTGAGATACAGGAATAATACATTAATTTTTAGTTTCTTAGAGGCATGAGACTCTTTGTTTTCTAATTCAGCATCCACGCACGCGTACTTGATCAATCTAGAAACCCAAACACAATTAATTTCTTTACACTGTTAAGTCAATTTAATCCATGAGCATGGCATTTTTGTGCTTTTCGCACAAATAAATGCTGTTCCGTGAGAACATGCATCTGTAGATTTCAATATGTAGAAAATGGCCAAGTATGTGGCGGGGTTTTATTTCGTAGATTGATGCATCTGAGAAATCCACAAAAGTTTGTCCCCTATAAATGTTACTTAACAACAGTAAGTAGATGTTACTAAACAACGGTAAGTTGCAGCCTTTTCTCAGTCAGTATCAGTGTTTTCATTTAATTTAACATACTAGTAAACAAGAGCAAATACCAGGCAATGGGTTGTTTAAAATGTCTCCCGTTCAACGCAATACATGTACTTGTCACTGAGGCATTATACAAATATATATGTATACCATATTAAATTGTACCGTATATAACTATTACCATAATAGTCATACAAGTTGTACAATTGTCCATTTATATACGAATACGAATATGAATAATTTATTGCATTAAACAATTTACATTGTTTCTAGCAAATATACAAAGTACAAGGTAGCATGGTAGAATACAAATCCATAGTAAACATGTAAACATCAAAGATGATTAACAGAAGAATACATGAATGGGCCTACAATACTGAAGTTGACATTTGGTTGACTTTTTTTTTTAAATAACGTCTGGTAGATAATATTAGTATGGTTTTCTTGTATTACTAGACCTAACGAGATACAGAATATATTGTGAAAAAGAACGAACTAGTTCCCCCTTCGCTCGAATGCAAAATACAAAAATTTAGCAAGGTACTGTATAGATTTTCTTGATTTCGAAGATTGTTCAAGGAAGGCCAGCGGCAGAAGTAATTAGATAAGTATTTTACTCGTAAGTCTCTGTATTTAGGGCATATCAAAAGAAAATGGTATTCAGTTTCTATTTGCTTCATGTTACAAAATCTACAAAGCCTATCATATATAACAAAACTGGTGTATAACACGTGCCACATTCTATACAGTATCATAATTAGTCATTTTTATAATTGACACAGTGAGAAAATAAGCACCAAATCATCTTTTATGCCAATTTTAACCGCCAACACTTCTGTAATGATTATAACGTGAATGTTTTACTCGACACCACTTTCATTTGTTGTATGCATGTTTTGACCAGTTTTCAGTGTGTGCGAGTAAACTGTGTCCTGTATTTAAACCCAACGAAATTAAACAAGGATCATAAAATATCAAAGGAATATAAGAATAAGGCTTGTAAAACGCTTTTTTTTATCGTTTAATTTTAATTTAACTTTTTTAGGCCCACTGAAGGTAACCCCATTTATCTTTTAAAAAAACACAACATACATTAATAGCAACAATTCAATATACATAAATATATAAAATATATATAAAATATAGTGCGTGAAATATAACTTAATTAGCTGTGGGAAATTATTTGTTGAATTCGGAAAGTAATTACCAAGGATCATATCAATTATCTTTGGTTCTGTGTTTCATCATGAATAAATGTCTTATTTATCCTAAAAATAATTTTAATATCTAGTTATTTTTAAGTTAGATAAAGATAGTAGGATGAAATAGTATAGTATTGAAGGGAAGTAACTCTTACATCCTTATTTGTGTTTGCATTGCCAGTTATACTTCTTACGATATATAAAATTTAAAAAAAAAAACATAAAAAGAGCTCAAAGGTCGATATGGACACTATATTGAATTTTACATAAAAAATGTTCAATACATTGCAAATTATTCCAAAATGGAAGACAAAATGTAAAAAGTGGGTTACAATATCAGTGGCAAACGATAATATTGCAAAATATGTGACTGAGATATTTTTATATTCAGATGTTTTGATGAATGACTATCTGCTTTGAAAAAATACAATATTGCCGATTAAAACTTTTTCAAACAACTTTTTCAAAGATTGTACTTCCTTGCATGAACTGCGCTGGGGAGCGGAATCCACACAGTTGATTAAAACATGTTTAATAGTAAGCGGTGTTTTACATGGTACCCATTCATGTTGATTTTTGTTTGGAATATAAGAATGAGTCAAACGGGTATAAGCTATTCGACTTCGAGAAAGAACAATTCCTCCATGCGAACAGTTCCCTCGGTGCCATTCACCAAAAGTAGGTTTTGTATCATGAAGTTTATTAAACGGAGTGATCGAAATCAAATACACATTATTATGAAGTGAAGAAAACCTTATTCTCATGTGGTACAAAGGAGACTGCAGATAGTGTTATATTAATAAGATATTTCCCTGTTATGTTGCCTGTTAAGAATTGACATATGTATAGTATATTATGTTACACGACCTGTCGTACATACTGTGCAAAAAAAACAACATCAGTAATAGCTTTTCCTGGGTTTAACTCTGTTACCAGACACTGCATATCGCTGCCCTAGATGCATTTATATAGGAACACGAATTGATCTTCATGATTTAGACAAACTTCAAAACACTCTGTGTGTTCAATAGTTATATAAAGGGAGAAAATATAACTACATTGAAGAATTGTCTCCCTTAATCAATAAACCCTTTACATTTCCATAAGTTAATTGCGTTTAGATAGTGAAAATTATTATACATTTTTATTTTATGTTTTCCAGTGAATTATAGATTTTTCTCAGTGAAATAAAAGTGATAATCCACAGTTTTGAAACAGTAGATTGTCATTTTTATTTTTCACTGTTTTTGCCGACCTAATTCCAGTCCTCCGTCGCGATCAAAGTCAAATTGTATACAGAGCGTTATAAATACCGGGGACCATAATGACCATGACGTCGTTAAAATGACATCATTTGTGTTATGCTTTCTGTTGATCTCTCCCGCGATTTCCGACATTTTATAAATTACGCAACAAAAGTAGTGTTTTACACATAAAATAAAAAGAAAATTTGTTTGTGTCAGTGAAATATCAATTTTACTTCACTCGTGAGCACCAAAAATGTCATTTTCACTCGTATTTCACTGAAACAAAAAAAATATCCTCTATATATTTAGGTAAAGCTATTATTATCTAATATACCATTGTTTTTACAAGTACAAAATAGCTCCTATAACGCCATTATCCGAACTGTGAGTTTCTATGTTTGACCGATAGATGCCCTAAATATACTAAAATATTCAAACATTTTAAAAAGAATTGTTATGATAAATGTCTTTAAATAATAAAGTCATTATTTCAAATTCCGAGTTATAAACATCATCGAAACAATCTTATATGTTCGCAAGTAAACATCTGACTAATGCTTTCATATATATACAATTATTTTCTTTATGCTTCAGCCATTGGACTATATTAAGTATAACAAGCAAAAGTGAAAAATATGTGGATGCGAACTACTCTTTAGATACATATTCGACCACTCTATTCAATTACACTTGGACCTGAAATAACCATATATTGTAACCTTTCTTTCATCACACTTAGGTCAATACAGAGAGTGTCGATCTATGGATCGCGGGGTTCGTGCGTTCGCCATGACGATTTGATAAAAGACATTGTGTCTGAATTCATTCGTCTTCCGCCTCTGATTCATGTGGGGAAATTGGCTGTTACTTGCGGAGAACCGATTAGAGCTTGTTTAGAATCCAGGAACATTGGTTGGGATAATTTACATATCTGAGATACTGATGAAAAAAGGTGTTAAATCCAAGCAAACAAACATTAGTTACTGAAAGGCGAGCAATCCAGTACGATTATGTCTTGTGACGAGTATTTGGATGATGTTATTACATTGTACAGAATAAACTCAACTTTTAAAGAGCAAAAACTATCATAGTACGGCAGATATTTCTCACAGACTAAAAGAAAGTAAAGTAAAAGTAAAGTTGCTTGTTTAACGTGGGTAGCCGATGAAAGTCCCTACCTGGAATGGATGGAACAACTTATTTCCAGCCGAGCCCACGGCAGGCTTTATATCTACCTCCCCAGGATCCAGTATAGGCCGATTCTGCTGGAAACAGTGCCAATTTAAACAAACTTGCCAGCACTGAACACTAGTCGTGATATCAGCCGCGACCGGGAATCGAACATGCTTACAACTGCGCCACAGACTCCCTTATAAGTTAACTAATGTAGTCAAAGCAATAACATCTGCAGAGCTATTGAGATTTTTTTCACCTTCAGAGAGTTCTGGCGTGCTTCTGAAAATTGTTTGGAATTCTCAGAAATCTGGCGAGCTGGTGAGCTTCTTGGTGTTGTGAAAAGCTTCTGATAGTACTCTTAGTTTCTGAGAGTACTGGGGGAGTATTTGAGAGAATTGGCGAGTTTTTAAAAGATTTGGAGAGCTTCTGAGTGACCATGTCGTCTTCTTAAAGTTCTTGACTTTGAGCTTCAGGTAGTTCAAGCGAGCTTCTGGCAGTTTAAGCGAGCTTCTGGTGGTTGTGGCGAGATTCTGAGAGTGCTTCAGAAACTTTGAGTTTTCTGGCGAGCTGCTGAGAGTTAATACGTTCCTCTAACAGTTCTGTTGAGCTTTAAAGATTTCTGGCGAGCTTCTGAAAGATTAGGAAAGCTTCTGAGTAATCGTGTCGGCTCTTGGGTGTTCCTGTGAGCTTCGAGAGCTTCCGGCATGCTTCGGAGATTTTGGCGAGCTCCTGAGAGTTACTATTTTCCTTTTATAGTTCTAGTGAGCTTCTGAGATTTTCGGGCTTCTGAGAATTATTGCGTTCTTGTTAGAGATCTGGCAGAGTTCAGAGCATTCTGCTGAACTTCTGAGAGTTCTCGTGAGATTTTGGCAGTTCGTCCGAGATTCTGAGAGTTTTCTAGAAATTATTCAGTTTCCGGCAAGCTTCTGAAAGTTCTGGAGAGCTTCCAAGAATTTTCAGGAATCATTGAAAGTTCTTGCGTTCTTCTGACAGTTCTCACAAGCTTCTGAGAGTGCTCGAGTGCTTAGGAAAGGTTTCGCATACTTTTAAGTGTTCTTGCGTGTTTCTGAGAAGTTTTGTGAGTTTCTTGGAATTTTTGCTAGCTTCTCAGAGTTTTATTAAACTTCCTAGAGATCTCACGAGCTTCTCAGACATCTTGTTAGCTGTTGAAACTTTTAGCAAGTTTTTGTGAGTTCTTGTGAGCTTCTAAGAGTTCTCGCAAGATTCTGAGTGTTCTGATGGGCTTATTAAAGTTCACGGGAGCTTCTGAGTGTTCTGTTGAGCTTTCAAAAGTTCTGCTGAGGCTCTGGGAGTTCTCGCAAGTTTTAGAGTGTTTTTTTTTTGCGTTTTTCTGAGAGTAATCGCAAGTTTCTGAGAGTTCTTGCAAGCTTTAGACAGTTTTTTCAAGCTTCTTAAAATTTTCGAGAGCTTCCGACATGCTTCGGGGAGTTTTGTCGAGGTTTTTTAATTCTGACGAGTTTCTGAGAGTTCTGGCAAGCTTCTGAGAGTTCTGGCGAGCTTATTGTTGTAGTTCTGTGTGACAGGAAAGGCCCGTACCGGCGACAGTAACCATCAGAACAAAAACAACCCCCCTTTACAATATTTACAAAATTTTTTTACAAAAGATGTTATTAACAATGAATAGATATGAAAAGAAAAAAAAAACTGATTATAAGAAAAAAAAAAAAGAAGTTTCAGTATCTCTAGATACAAAAGTTCTTATAGTCCATTCTAATCTGACGTGACACAGGTCTTTAATGTAATTGTGGGAAATTTAAGTAGCACAAAAAAAACAGCTTCTAAATTCAAAATACAGTCCCTTTAAACCGTGAAACGTTGATTCCCTATTGGCTCCCTATGGTGGTAGGTGATGCATCCCTGAGCTGACTTCAAGAGGATAACAAAAATCATCGTCTTTGCGGTTTACGGCACAACCATGGGACGAAGCTCTGCGCTGGGAATATCAAAATCCAGGCGAGTGAAGACAAGTGAACCCCGGGCATTGTACTTCCGGGTTATGACATCACCAGGAAAATCTTTTGGCGGAAGAAGCTAAAATATATAACATATGGTAAGCACCATAGCAAAACAATTAAGTCAGGGCATAAAACTGCTCTTTGGGTACACATAAACCTCCGTAGGCTCCCATAAATAATACGTGCTACTTATACAAAATATTGAGTACTTAAGTTCAAACGTCACATGATTAAAATACGTCACTTATTACTTCCATTATTACAAAAATTACTTACTTAAATGACTAAGTTAAAGTATGAAAAAGATAGAAAAGTATATGATGAAACATTATAGATACGGACCTGATAAAACTGCAGCTATTCTTTAAAACTACAAATTAACAAAATTCAAATATAAAATCAAACGTTATATCATAGTTGGCATCCATATAATATCAAATGCCATACACTACAACGGACATTAATTAGATGGCTATAGACTGGCACACAATTACAAATTACAATCAATATATTAATACATGGTACTAGATTGCAATAGGCTTTATACATAACAATACAATGCAGTAATGGCGTTCCATAATTATCAAAAAATGTTTGACATAGTTTTTGAAAAAGTACTTTATAAATCTCATGTTACAAAATTTCGGTACAAATTTTCACTTATATAAATGAAACATTTTAGATTCCTCTTTCTAAATAATTTACAAAAGTCTGAAAAATTTTAATAAATCATCCTGACATTACCAAACTAGCTAAAATCACATGCCCGAAAAGTAAATGTTACACGATTCTGTAGAATGAACAAAATTTACCAAAAAAATCGTAATGCAAAAATCATACAAAAATCTAACAAATAAATTTCTTACCTCGATCGAGCATAAATTTCTAGCAAGAAAATAATTCAGAATAGATTCGTCTATAAAGTCGTAGGTGGTGTGCGCAAGGCATTTCTGTTCAGTCTATTTAAAGGATAATGTCCCGCCAAATACAAAATTTCATGGGATTCCACGGTTAAAGCCGTGAGCTCCGACTATTGTCATTTTTCACGGGATCACGATATAGCGGGAGAGAAATCTAATACTTTTGGCCGCGATTTAACTTGACAATTTGAGGCCCATTATAGTGGTTTTGGGGATAAAACATAATTACCTGAAGTTATAAAATACAAATTTATTATTATGAACAGAATTTAATGAAATTTACATGGAATTTATGTTATGAAATATAGAAAAAATATAAGAGGTATTTCATCGTGAATCTGGACATTTTACCTCCAATAACTCAAAAATTTACAAAGAAGAATGATGCAATACCTGCATTTACACTACATATAACATAAGCCCGTATGTCAATTGTGACCACACGTCCCCCTTAAAAGAAATTCTAATTTTCTTAATTGAAAACAATTGACATACTGAATTAGCAAACCAAAAAGAAAAACACACCACTGTCACTATCTGCTACATCATATAATATAGCCCACCTGTCTACATCTACTTAAAGAATCTGCCCCTACATTTTCTCTACCAGGAATTGCTCTGATACTGATCCTATATGGCTGCAATGCCAATGCCCATCTCAACAGCCTGGAATTGCTAAGTTTCGCTTTATTCAAATTAGTGAGCGGCTGATGATCTTTTCTAATACAGTCTTTACCGAACAAATCCGGGTGAATCTTAGCTACTGCCCATACTATCTCTAAACACTCCTTCTCTATCACTGAGTAACTTTTGCTCCCTAGGTAGCAATTTTCTACTCAGGCATACGCTATAGGTTATTTTCTCTCCATCACTTTCCTGAAGCAATACTGGAGCCTAAACCTAAATTGAAGCATCTATTTCAATATAAAAAGTCTGATCTACAATCTAGCACTTCAAATAGGCGGACCATTAGCTAGCCTTCAAAGTCAGGAAAGCCTTTCTAGACTTTCAACCCACTCTACAAGATTTGGCTGACCCTCCTTTTCGTCATATCTGTGAGCGGGAACTGCAAGGCGCCGAAATTGAGGCTAAAACTTACAAAATATTCAAATAAAAAATACACATACAAAATAAATGTCTGTCAATACATTAGAGAAATGTCTAACAAGTCTACTACTTCTGATTACATTCTACTGAGTAACCCGGATTTATCTCTACATCTTTGTACGTTTCTGTACCCTGCCTTATAGGGACACAAAACTATATCCTTTTCTACTCTACTCGAAAACTCATCACTACTTTCATTTGGATATAATCTTCATATCTCTCTGATCCTCCTCTACAATAGCTGCTCCAACCTTACTTATATACCCTTATCTGGTTATAGACTTACTAATCATCCTTCTATCACAGTACAGTCTTGAGCATGTTTGCATGATACGTTTTCAACTATCCGTCTACATCCTATCCCTGTAATCGTAGTCTATTTATACTCTATAATACGTCAGGGCCCCTTCCAATGTAACAACAATTTTATGTTTCGTAGGTACAATACAAGTCCTTTCTAACCTGCCTTACACATCCAATCTTAGCCTTCCTATTCGTAATACTACTTGTCATCTAGCACTACTTTTTTGCTACTGTTGCTGAGTATCTTACACGTATCCTTCCCAACTTTTCTTGCAAAATCCAGAACATATGGTAAGTGGTTTTAACCTCATCATTCTCCGTCTTACCAGCCCATAACTCTCTTAAGCACAGTTATAGGTCCACGGATTGTTCTGCCGAAGTAACTCAAAGGGAGAAACTCCAAACTTTCTTGCGGAACTTCACGGTAAGCAAACAAGAAATAGCATTCAAATACCTTTCCAATCTCTAGGTCTCTCACTACACATACGCTTCAACATTTGCTTCAAACTACCGTTAAACTTCTCTACTACCGTTACACATAGGGTGGATCGGTGTTGTAGTTAACTGCCTTAATGACAATAACCTACTAACTTCTGCCAATAGGTTGACGTAAACTGCGATCACAATCGCGTAAGCATTTCCCTCTGGCACTCCTAAATCTAACTGTACATATCTACTAATGCCTCTGCTACTCTCTCTGTTTCAATACTAGGTGTGCTTTGCTTCTGGATATCTAGTTGCATAATCTACCATGTCAAATTGTACCTCGGTTTTCCTATCAGTCATAGGTTCGATCGCCGGACCAACGATATCGACGGCAACTCTCTTAAACGGAGTATCAAACAAAGGCATTTTCTCCTAAACGGAACTTTACTTCTCTCTACCCGTAGCTATAGTACGTGACAAAATACTAATGATGACAGTACTCCGAACTCTGCCATTTACTCCTGGCCAGTAAAATTCGCCTAATACCCTTTTCACTTGTTTTCCATATACTAACTGGCCTGACAGTAACGAATCATGTGCAACTTTCATCACAGTTTCTCTAAGGACATTTAGGTACAATCACACTGTATATTTTGTCTAAATTCTGGGGGTATACTATCCATATAACAATCGATTCCTTATCTCAAACCTAACTGAACCTTTACCTTCCTACATGCTTAATCGTACCTTCTCAGCCTTCTTTCTACACAAAATCTAAAAGTGCTATTCATTCTGTTGCTTTTCATAAGAATTCCTCTCTAGATTCATCTAAATCTGAGACGGAACTTTAAGCTTTACTTTGCTTCTTAACTTTGATTGCGCCCTAGGTTTCTATGCTGCGCTAAACTATAAATGAGGTTCTACAGGCTCCTCTACATTTACCATTTATAACATTCATTTGGTAGGATTATCTACAACCAACGCCTCTACTGTACCCTTGAAATACGGTCAACTATCATTCTAGCTACATTAGCCTATGTTCACTCCCATCTATGTACTTACATCTCCGGGTTTTCTCTAACAACTCTGGACTGCTTCTACTAAGTTCCGTTGCACTATCCACACATGTACAGCCTGTATCTGCATAGCGAGTAATCCCTACCATTACAAGTACCGGGTTTTGTAGGATGTGTACTTACACTAAGCATACCTAATCCTTACAGTCAACTTAGTTCTATAATTACTATTTCCACTCTCTGACCTACTTGACTTACTCCTATCTCTATCTCTATTTCCTTCCTACCCTCTATCTAGATCGGTCAGGCCTCTACCTCTATTTCTACTTTCCTTACTAGTTCTATTCTCCCCTTTATACTTTCCTGCTCTACCTCTAAACTCTGCTGCTGCAATGGCACTATTACCGCCGTACTTTCCACTCCTAACAGTAATATGAGCTATGCCTATCGACCACACTTAATACACTTCAGTACACCAATGGGTTGAAAAAAATTCGACTCTATTTGCAACATTGCTTACTACCTCTAATTACTAGCTGCCTACATTACGACTACTAGGATACGGTCTCTGGGTATTTCATATGGTTTATGTCCGGTCCTTATTGGTTCGATTCACGAATACTTGGACCTCCACGAGGTCTTTGCAAACAAATCTGCATCTTCTGCTACATCCCTAGCTTTTAACAAACTTCTTACTACTCAAATTTGGTATAGTTCTCTCTTACATACTTCTAAAATTGCGTCCCTAAGATAAAATCTAAACATCCTTCGTACGTTATCTACCTTACTCAGTCTAAGCCAACACTCTAAATATCTACTTATTCTGGCTAGGAAAACATCACAAAGTCTCATATCCCGAGGACCTCTCCCCAAATTCTAAACTTTTTCTTTATAGCCATCGTCAGTGAGTTTCGAACTGACGTAGCAAAGCGGCTTTCAGTTTATCATAATCCTTCCTATCTTCCAACGGAAGCCTATCAAAAACCACTCTTGCCGTACTTTAGAAGGAACCCGGTACGTTAAGTGACCATAATCTCTTTATCCAATCCTGCGGCAACTAGCGTAGTATCGTAACACATTCAAGTTACGACATCCATGGAATCAATTTTCTCCATCAAAGGGAGACATCTTAACATTTACCTTTTTCTTACTCTTCTTTTTCAGTCTGTCTTAAACTTTATGCTCGGTTTCTAAATTCCTACTTTCTGCTTACTCCTTTTTTTTTTACTGTTTTAACTTCCTAGCTAACATTAACTTATCCTTTTCCATTTCTAACTTATTAGTTCTAACTTACGTTCTTAACTCTAACTTTTCCTTCTCAGCCTCTAAGCTATACGTCGTCATATTCTATCTTTTCTCTGGCCAACCTAACTTCTAACTCTAATTTTCCCTATTCTGCTTCTAACCTTTCCTTCTCTCTTTCTCTTCTGTTTCTACTCTTAATTTCTCTGCCTCTAATCTATCTTTCTCTGCTTCTACTCTACTATGTTTTCCTCACGTTCCCTAGCTGCTCTTCCTTAACAAAGTTACGTAAACTCATCTCTTCATAACCTAACTCCTTTCCTACCTTCGTTAACTCTACTACACTTAGTCTGATTACAACTACGTTAACACTATATAAACACTACGTACAAACAGCATACATAACAACCTGAACACTAGGTTAAACAATCGTGAGGGAATACTAGGATACACTAGTTTACACTAAGGCCTGCGAAACAGTTACACTGAAGCCAAAACAAAATACTATACTTACGTATTACTACACAAAACGTCCTCACTAAAATAATAATTACACTAAGTTGCGCAACAGTACGATGTGTCAATCAAGGTTGATCGGCAAACAAGCAACAAAGTACGTGACGTAGGCTGCAACAATTACCCTAGCCTTATCAAAATATCAATCAACCTGTAATGGTGTTAACACTTTAGTGTAACAATAAACAAAAATAAATCAACGTGCTTTATCCTAGATCAAAGTATAGGTTATAAAACACACTGTGTAGACTAAAACTTAAAAGTAGGTAAAAGATAATATGGCAAGTAACAATTTGCTAACACACACAAAGAAACAAAACTGTATCTGGTATGTATACAGTACAACTACTAGAAAATAGGATCACCTGGAGGAAGTAGGGCGACGCACAATTAAGACGAGAGTAGGATAAACTCTCCTTGTCAAGGGGCGATCACTCTCAGCACAGATTATTATGGTGGCTTAATCTGGAAGTGACCACAAAAAATAACCACAAAAGAGAAATAAATGGACGAAAACTACCCCAGAATCAAGTGTCGTAAGCAACTGTCTATCAGTCTGTGACCATAAAGCTGGTTAGCTGAAGTTACGGATCTGTCTTGTCTTGTTGAGGTAAGCCGGCACTCTGAAAAATGAATAAAAAACAATTATATGTGTAAACAATAGAACCAAAACAAGAGGAATCTTTACAAATTATTGCTGCAGTTGAAGGGGGGGGGGGGGGGGGGGTATGGGTGTTAATAATGTTCGAATAGCTACTGGTCTGGTCCGACCAATCCCACTTCTGAACACCATTGTGACAGGAAAGCCGTACCGGCGACAGTAACCATCAGAACAATTTCAACACCCTTTACAATATTTACAATTTATTTACAAAAAGATGATTATTAACAATGAATAGATATGAAAAGGAAAAAAAAAATGATTATAAGAAAGAAAAAAAAATGAAAGTTTCAGTATCTCTAGATACAAAAGTTCTTATAGTCCATTCTAATCTGAGTGACACAGGTCTTAATGGTAATTGTGAACTTTAAGTAGTCACAAACAAAACAGCTTCTAAATTCAAAATACAGTCCCTTTAAACGTGAGACTTTGATTCCGTATTGGCTCCCTATGGTGGTAGGAGATTGCATCCCTGAGCTGACTTCAGAGGATAACAAAAATCATCGTCTTTGCGGTTACGGCACAACCATGGGACGAAAGCTCTGCGATGGGGTATCACATCCAGGCGAGTGAAGACAAGTGAACCTCGGGCATTGTCTTCGGGTTATGACATCACCCGGAAAAATCGTCTGGCGGAAGAGCTAAAATATATAAAATATGGTATGCCCATAGCAAAACAATTAAGTCGGGCATAAAATGCTCCTTTGGTACACATACATCCGTAGGCTCCCATAAATAATACGTGCTACTTATACTAAAATATATGTGATATAAGTTCAACGTCACAAGATTAAAATACGTCACTTATTACTTCCATTAATTTCAAAAATTACTTACTTAAAAGACTAAAGTTAATGTATGAAAAAGATATGAAAAGTATATGAAGAAACATTATAGATAGGACATGATAAACTGCAGCTATTATTTTCAACTAACAAATTAACCAAAATTCAAAATAATCCAACGTTAATATCATAGTTGGCATCCATATAATCTCAATGCCATACACTTTTATTTTTTTACAACGGACATTAATTAGAAGTGCTATAGACTGGCACACAATACAAAATTACAATAAAATATTACCTACATGGTACTAGACTTGCCATAAGATTTTTACATAACAATACAAGCAGTAATGGCCCTTCCATTTAATTAACAAAATGTTAGACATAAGTTTTTGAAACAAAGTACTTTATAAATGTTCATGTTACAAATTTCAGTACAAATTTTACATCTTATACTAAATGAAACATTTTAGATTCCTCTTTTCTAAATTATTTACAAAAGTCTGAAAATTTTTTAAAAATCATCCTGGACATACCGAACTAGCTAACATCACATGCCGAAAGTAAAATGTTACAGAATTCTGTAGAATGAACAAAATTTACCAAAAAAATCGTAATGCAAAAAATATACAAAAATCTAACAAATTAATTTCTTACCTCGATCGAGCATAAATTTCTAGCAGAAAATAATTCAGACATAGATTCGTCTATAAGTCGTAAGGTGGTTGTGCGCAAGGCATCTAGTTCAGTCTATTTAAAGGCTAATGTCCCGTCCCAACTACTAAATTTCATGGGATTAACGGTTAAGGCCGTGAGCTCCGATATTGTTCATTTTCAGGGATTCACGATCTAGCCGGGAAAATCTAACTACTTTGTGCGCGATTTAAAATTGACAATTTTGAGGCCCATTATAGTGGTTTTGGGGATAAAAACATAAATTACTGTAGTTTATAAAATATCAACTTTCTTTTACTGAACAGAATTTAATGAAATGTATCATGGAAATTTATGTTATGAAATATAGAGAAAAATATAAGAGGTATTTCATGCGTGAAATTACATTTACCTCAATAACTCAAAAATTTACAAAAAGATGATGAATACCGCATTTACACTTACATATAAAATAAGGCCCGTATGTCAATTTGTGACATTCTGACGAACTTTAAATGTTCTGGCGAGATGCTGAGAGTTCCGTTGAGCTTTTGAGATTTCTCGCGATCTTCCGAGTGTACTAGCAAACTTCTGAGACCTGGGGAGTTTCTTAGGGGTTAGGTGAGTTTATGAGAGACTAGTTGAGTTTCTGGGAGATTGTAAGAGTTTCTGAGCGCTCGTACAAGCTTCTGGGTATTTTCGCGAGTATTTTAGAGTTCATGCGAGCTTCTGGAAGTTTTGGCGAGGTTCTGGCAGTTCTGACAAGCTAATGAGTGGTCTCAGGAGATTCTAAGAATACTCTTAGGGCCTAAGGCAGTTTCTGACAGATTTGTCGAGTTTTTGAGAGATTTTGAGATCTTTTGAGTGATCGTGCAAGCACGCATCTGAAAGTTCTCGGGAGCTTCATAGAATTCCTGCTAGCTTCGGAGAGTTCTGGTGAGATTCTTGCAATTCTGGCGATTTTCTGAAAGCTCTCAAGAAAGTTTGAGCTTCTGAGAGTTTTCGGGAGCTTTTGAGAGATTTCTTGGTATTCTAACAAACATAGTCATACAAGAGAGGAACTTGCGTAAGGCAGCCATTTAATCAGAATCGGCTATAATGTTCAGAAAATCAAGAGTTTCGTCCCTTAACATGGCTATTTCTGGAGTAAAAAATTCCGGCAAAATGCCGTATTTGTTCAAAATTTAATACGAGCGCACTTTATCACCAAAGTACGATACGAGCACAGGGAAGAACAATTTTAGTTTTTGGGTGTTTTGAGGATGACAAAAAAAACACGAAGAAAGATACATGAAAACGTTTTCATGAAGAAAATTTATAATTATCAAAATTATTATCGTTTGAGTTATCATGCGGGATGTATATTAGTTTGAATTTATAATACATTTATTAATTCTCTACATCCAAGTTCAGCACTCATCATAAAATATGCCACTTTACATTCTCACAGACCGTTGAAAGGTACAAAAACACTATTACCAGATCAACATGACAAGCAATTTATTCAAGAAATATAAAATATTATTCAACAAACATAACCCGTATTACATACTAAGTAATAACTTGAAATACAAACATCGCAAACATCTATACTATAACTCTACAAACAATTAAAAAAGCAGACTAATAAAATGTAAATTAATGTTAGGTTGTCGGAAAATATATGTTACAATATTAAAAAATGGCAACAACGTCAAAATGAAACTTGTTCATAGACAATAACTTTAACAAGAGTCAAACGGAACACAAACCAGTTTATTTAACACTTAGGAATTGAACAAACCCAGTTGTCATATTATAACTATGGCAGCATGATAACTATTATTTTTTACCTAAACGACATGATTTTGTCTCTGATCTGTGATCGGGTTGCGTTTTTAGAAATCAACAACAAATATTTCAGCTCTTTAACTCTTTAACACAGAAGCGTTTCAAGCACAGCAATCTATGCACAAGAATGATATGAGGCAGCCATACAGTATGAAATGGACAAGACATCTAAACAAGCCAGGTCCTACCATCATACACTACATGAATTTTCCCATTAGTATTTACTCTGCACGTATTTTTATTAAAACACCTGCTGGATACTACTGGCTCATTAGCTTAGTTGCTATAACATGGTAGGCAAAGACAGCAAGAGCCTTTCTGTATTATATCACTTTCAAGACGGACTTTATAGTTGAATTTAGTAGGAAATCAATTTTTAAAGATATTCCTTTTTATGTAAGACTTAAGCCGGTGCTAGGGGGCGTGGGCAGTGTTGCATTTTCCATTACTGCTCATGAACAGACTCAATCAAACCGAGTCTGCAATTTTCACTGTTTGCATTGTTCTCGGTGCTTCCGAGGGATCTACTTTCCAGATTTTAATTAGGTCAGCTGATTACTGTTAAAGCATTGTACGCATTAGTTCAAGGAAAAATAGTATACCTCAGTAGATTTATTCCCATACCTAGCTGGAAAAAAATAAACTGAAAATATTGAAACTTGCTGTTTCTCATTTTGATAAAAGCAATGATAAATATTCAGCAGGGAATGCCACGTGCCAAAAACACAGCCTCCCCAGATCGCAACTCTTATATATATCTTATTTAAATCAATTTATAAAACACCGCAAACTTCACAATATTTGTATTCAATATAATAACGACAAGAAATAGGAAAAATAGATTTGTTATGTAGATACGTATGCTAAAAAATTCTCTTATTATAAATTGTACATAATTATTTAGGTAGTACATTACACATAAAAAAGGAATTAATGTTAAGAATGTATGATATCATATAATACGCTAGTAATTTCTTGCCTTTAAATAACACAAAGAAACATGTATTAATGAATGAATCAGTTGATGAGGGACTCGTCGTCACATAAATAAAAGACGGAAAGCACGTTTGTATAGTGTAATTATAGGAAAAATAAAATGGTATGAAAACGAATGGATAAAACAATTAAATACAAAATGTTACAAACGTAACAATGAGGTAGTATTCAGGGTACGATACAACTGTTTGTAACAGAAAACGCATGCCTTAACATCACAGCTTCGGCAAATCTTAAACTTCTAATTTCCCGTTGCAGGCAGACAAGTCTCTTTATTTAGGCATCGTAAGTTACAATACAAGCACATCTTGATATTTTTCTTTTCTCGAAAAGTTCACAAGAGCCTCCTATTTGCTCACAACGTCCAGTGGATACTCGTTTAGCACCACCTATTCTCTTAGTAACGCTGTTACATGATCCAGTTCTCCTGTTCATTCTGCATAATACCTGGCGTCTCCGGCATTCACTATTTTTTATCAGCGTTGTCAAAGCCAGAAGCATCAACACAACAAGTTTTTTTGTGGAAGACATGTTAATCGTAGTACACTTCTGTAGTTTTCTATGCAATTCCTGAAAATAATATTCAAGTTCAAATAGTGCACGTTTCTATTATGTTGATCAAATTTTTATTTTGTTAAAATGTATTGGAAGTCAAAGATGCCATGTTTAACAACATGCTTATTTCTTATTATATTCGTGCTTAACCTTTTTGCTACGTTTTAGGAAAAGTATATAATACATTATATTAATAAGCTTAATGCAAATGTTAAAAATGATAATAAATTGTTTATAGCTGTACACAGAGCAGACATAAAATAGACACTTCCATCGAAAGTATAAACGTAAACTCTTTTTATATACATGTATGTGCAGTTTAACTGCATCAGATTTCACAATCTAGAAAATAAATACCGAATAATGTTTTTAAAAAAGAGTTATTTGAACCGAAAATGATTATCCTACCAAATTATATTTGGGAAAAATTTGACAAACCTGCCACTGGATTGTAGGTTTTTAAGGCCTAATACCATTTAATACCGATTGATTTATAATAGAGCCTTTTATTCGTTAATAATCAGTAACATATTGACATACAGTATACTATTAGTCATATGTCGACTTTTCCAGATTTTGATAGCACAGGAAGACTCTTAAAATCCCTCCGGCATTGTTTCAAGCATAGAAGAGCACTTTGGTAGAACCATCGATCTTCCGGTAGCCATAAATTCTATACACACACCTATATGCCACAAAGTCTATATCAAATGTCTAGTAACATGAGAGAATCAAACAACTTTTTATAGCGTTACTATGCTATCCACTGTTGCAGATAACAGAGACAGTGTTCTTATTATAATATTAAATAAATATTGTATAAAAATAAAAAATATTTACCGAAGCTACGTTTCTACTTCTTCAAGAATGTTCTTTCGATAGCTGTTTTACTGACAAAATTATCAATTTCAGTCATTTTATAGCTTGAAATTAGTATTTCGGAATTCCATTAAAGATTAAAATATAAATAATTCTTTGAAGAAAGAAGCAATCCCTCTTTAATTAAAGTAGAAAGCTTAAAATTATTTAAAATTATTGTTAATGCATGCATTCTACCTCTTTATTTCATTAGGACGGTCAAATATGTTACGTCATGAAATTATGTTTTTCTTGTGCTGGTGTATATGTTGTCATTGCGCAAAGTTAAAGTTATTCTATCTGAGAAATGGAAAGTATCAGACAAGGAAGAACTACGGGCAGATATAATCTTTTAAAATGAGCAGGAGAAATTTCTCGCCTTATCCAGTGCAAGGTGTCAGTCTGTCAAGCATGTGCGCTTCAGGATAGCATAGCTGATAAGGTGTCAGACACTGGTTTGCTATGGGAAGAGACAGAGATTATTTTCAAGATATGTCTTGCTACTGAACCAGTGAAAGGTTACAGGCAATAGTAGGTACGTGAAAAAAGTCTTTGAAACAGGGCACAATACAGGATTAAGCTTCCACGCTGAACCAAGCTAATTTCATTACTATATATAATGCAATATTGGTTATTTCGGGTGGACTTTCCAATAAATCTTTTGGACAGATGCCTCATATATCATCAAAAGGAGGAAGTGTATACAAAAATATTTCTTTATATGCCGGTATTATAAAACGCACACTTGTTCTTTGGCCTATGAACACTTAATGTTTTTTTTACAATGAATGAGTTGTCTTTGTTCAATGATACTTTCCGTTTCAGAAACTTATGTCATAAGGAGATCATTATTTGAAATTACAAAGTAGGTGTAGCAACACGTCACAAATAAGCAAAACTATAAGAGATTTTCTAACTAAATCACACTTACGTTAAGTATCTACACAGAGGAAGAAAATGAGTATGGTAATTTGTGAAAGAAGAAATACTCGTCGGAACCTAGATAAAAAAAAAGAAAGGAAAAACGACAACTGAAACCGAACGCTCCTTAAACAAGAGCGTACGCAAAAATCTGGAATGCAAAAATTCCAAAATGCTTAACTTAATAAAACTGGATTAACATGAACAAGAATTTACGCGGTAACTCGGTGAGTCATGGCTTTCTTTGAATGGTTAGTGCCTGTCAATACCTTGAATTACATCTCATTTTGAGACCTTTCGAATATACGAATCAATAAATATTTAAACACACAATTATTGTAGTTAAATGATCTTTTCCTTCGTATATTTTGTTTTCAACAGTCTTTACTGTATATATCTTCAATGGTGTTTAAACCATAAGGGTACTTTGCTTCATCATTTGCGGCAGTCAGTGCCCCCGATAATGTTGTTATAACGTCTGGCCCAACCCTACCGTATATTTACATCGATGTATTTATGTACGCTAGTTGTATGTGCATGTACTGAATTATATATATATATACACGAATATACTCATACTTGGTGAGTTAAAGGGTCCCCATTAAGTTACTATATAAAATTTTGACCCACCTATCGGTTAAAATCAAAGAGACCCACTTATCAGTTCCTAACATATTAGGTCAGTTTAATAGGGGTAACCCCCCCCCCACCCCTCCCCCACCCCCAGACCATTGGGAAAGTGGTAAATTTGATGTTGGGTCCTAAACACCCGATAATCGACTTTCGACCCAACAATCGACTTCGGACCCAACTTTTGACTCTCAGATATAAAAATGTTCATATATATATATATATATATATATATATATATATATATATATAAAATGCAAAAGTTTGTACCGGATCAAGTATATTACAAAGAAAAAATAAACAACATTACATGAGTAACATTATATTTGCCTACCGGTTTCGTTTATACTCATCAGGGCAAATAAAACAATATGGCGTCATATTGTTTTATTTGCCCTGATGAGTATAAACGATACCGGTAGGCAAATATAATGTTACTCATGTAATGTTGTTTATTTTTTCTTTATATATATATACACACACAATAAAATATTATTAAACTAAATGGTCTGTAAGCAGATGGTCCAAGTTTTACAGCAACGTCTTACTTGTCTCGAATAAGTCTGAATATTTTATATTTTGTGTCTCTAGATTTCTTTTTATATATTTATTCTAGCAACCCCTATTTAGAATTTTAGACTTAAATGTATATGGATGATTAGCCTAAAAATAAGATACAAAAGCAATTCATACGTAACTACTTTTACAAATAAACTTACAGATTTGACAGCACCTCCACGAGCATGTTGACGAATTGGACGGAATTATACATGTAAACTTAAAGATTCAACATCACTTCTATCAACATGTTGACAGATTGGACTGAGTCGCTCGTATATGTATTTTTACAGATTTGACAGCACTTTTACGAACATGTTGCCAGATCGTACAAAAGTACATATGTGTTTATTAAGTTACATATTCGACACTACGTTTACGAATATATTGTCAGTTTGCTACAATACAGGCATTATGGCAACTTTCCTGCTTTGATGGTGGAGGAAGACCTTAGGTGCCCCTCTGCGCATTATTTCATCACGAGCGGGTATCTGGGTAAAACCAACAACCTTACAGCTGGGTGGCTACCTCACATGAAGAAATTTTTGTGTTTTAAGTGTACATATTTATATTGATTTCATTTGGACTCTCGCGACCAAATGCTCGACCAAATTTTCATTCACTATAACGTAGCTCAACAACACTTCGTATGTGATTTCGGCATTCTCCGATTGTTACGACTGAGTTACAATTATGGCCGAAGTATGCCGTCATAAAAGACGGAGAATACGACATTGTACGGAAGTAACCGTAAAAGTAAGAAATGTTCTGATAAAGGATTGCCTCTTCTGTATTCATTGCCTTTCTGACCTGTACATATATTCGTACACCCAGTATAACCTCTAAGCAACTGTTTGGTTGTCTTATTGACTTGGAGCTACGGCTCCAAGCCATTAGCTTGTTTTTTTTTTATTTTCAATTTCTAAATTTAATTTAGTGTAATAGGAGAATCCGGGAAACAAAATCCAAGGAAGGAGAAAATATAAAAACTCCATCGATTGGTCAACACTGCCTGTTTCAATTCAATGCTTTCAATGAGGCATTATATTTGGATTTTCCCTGTGAAATATAAGGTCTAAAATAGCACAGTGGGTTTCCTAAATATAGAACACTGCTTAGTTCCCAGTATAATGTGCGTCGACAAATGAAAATAACCAGAATGGACTTAGGGTATGTTACTATAAAATTGTAACTAATTAAAGTAATAAGCCTTCAATTTGATTTACATGCAGCTGAATGAATTTGTCAAGTGGCAGGATGATACGAGAGTACTTCTTAAAAAGCGATGCTCTTCATGTGTCACAAACATAACTTAAACGATTTATTATGAATTAATTAGAGGAGTGTGCTGGAGAAATATGTGGGGGCTTTTATTTACCTGCTTAGATTTTTTTCAATGAAAATTAGATTATAGTACTATTTACTACTTCCCGGTAAGGTCGTTTTGCCGACGAAACACTTATGTGTGTTTCCTTGATGTATGTCTGTGTCTATTGTTATTTAATGGTCTGTGTAAATGTAATCGTGCTCATCCATGATGTACGTATATACAGTTTCATATATCAGTATTTCAGTGTGGAGCGCTGTGTGGGAGGCTGTGTTCCTTAAATATGGCTTTTCCTGTTGGAATTTGGCAAATATATGTAACAATTTAATGATCAAATTAAGAAATACTAAGTATAAAGTCAGTCATTTCAGTGTTACTTATCCAGTAACTTGCGTAGGAATATATATAAAGAAATACATTAATGTACGACCATCTTATTCAGCTATTGCAAACTACTACCAAATCTCTATAATACAAATGTGTTAAAGAAAGTTTGGAAATCAGAAATACTATCATAAATATCTAGCATCCTCTATGTAAACTGCTTTTTATTATAATTTATCATACAGTCACACGTGATGTAATACTATATGTAAATAAATGTAAATGTTAAATCAATGTTGATGATGCACTATGTTCAAATCTACTAATAAACTTTGATAATTTGGCAGTTGAGTCCAATATGTCCAGGGGTGTTCAAAGATAATCCGTCATAGATCGTATGCAAAGCAAATATTGGATTTACCTGTATTGGAAGATAAACAGAGTCGATTGTATTGAGGTCAACTGCCACATTATCAAAGTTTATTATTAATAAAATATATCTTCTGTTCTGTTCTACATAATGTGAAAATTCCAGTATTGATTATTGATCTGGCATATTGATTTGAATTTGTCGATTTAAGGACAAGTAAAATAATATCTAGGTAAAAATGTTTTTCTCAAGACACTGTAATATTGGCAAACCAATGAAAATGATATTCTGTTTTAATTTGATTCATACTACTTTTGAACAAAAACGTTGGCTTCTTCCAATTTATCTAAATCTACCCACTTCTGTAGCTTTCTTATGCCATGTATATGCTGCCAACCAGATAGAATTGCAACTGACTTTGGTCGAAATCGGATAAATACTAACAAATAAAATAAGAAAAGGCAAATTAAGATATACATGATATCAAAATATCCGTCTGTGAATTACTAAAGTTAGGCTGGTAAGGCCGCAAAGTATTCCCATATTAAACCCAGTAAGGTTTTTGGCCGAAATTAGCAGCACACACCAGAAACGTTAAGGCTACAAAGGGTGTTTTGCAACTTGAATTATTTATGTGGTTTCAAAGCATCTTCCTTTAGATTTTATCAAGAAAAATTACATTGTTACCCCTTTCCAAAAAAAAAAAAATATCTTTTAACTTGTTTACCTTACTTCGAAGTACTAGTATTGAAAATAAAAAAGAAAACATTTGCCAGATGATAACTATTTTGTTAGTTTTCCACTTTATTGGGCAAAAGATCACAGCATAGTATAGTTGCAATGCTTTACTAGCTGAATAAGGCATACACAATGACGAGTTTTGCTTTTTTAACAGTTGAAGATCGAGGCTAATTTTAGGCAAGGGTGAGTCTTTTTGGTTGAACCATCGGCCTTTCAAAATTAAGTTGGGAATGAAGTTTCGTTATATGAAAGAAGTCTTTACTGAGACTGAGTGTTCGAACCCGGTGTTAACCCACATAGATGATGATTACAACCAAATCCATTCGGCAACTAATACTGCATTTTTTAAAAGTGGTAATTTTCAGTTTTCGCAGAAAGAAAAAGAAATTTAAAAAAAGAACTCAGCATATTTAACCTTTAGCCTGGTGGCAAGTGGTTCTGCCTTTGCGACCAGTGCCGACCAAAATCAGCCTGCTCATCCGAGCAGTCCGATCATGGTCTCTCTTGTTTGCTATTCAGTCAGTAACTTTGAATGAAATATGGTATTGCCTAAATTGAATTATGGACCAGCCCATTTTAAAAATTTAGCAGGCTAAGGGTTAACAAGTCTACAAGTATTTACCTCTTTGACAGTCAAATTCAAACCAAGCAATTCTTTGAGTTTCAAATACTACAGAATGTGTACAACATACAAGTTTATGTATCTTTATGTAATTGCAGATTGAGAAATGTTTGCAAGTCAATTTAATATACTAAAATTAAAATTAAAATTCTCAACACACAAATTGCATTCTCATCCATCAGAGGGTCGTCAAAATCCCGAGACCAATTAGGGAACCATAGAAGACCTCTGGTATACGAGAATGACTTAATGTTAGTAAATACTAAAAAAGGGATCTGCCAGCATCATTATGAAAATATGTCATTTTCACTTTTTTGTACCTAAATGTATCACTAGTCACTAATTGTTACTGATATATATGGGCGACTCCCCATCAGAACGTTACACTCACTCATTTCAGATCCTGGAGCTCTGGAGAAATAATTTAAGAAACAAAAGACTTCTGAAGGTTCATATCTTCCTTAATATAAAATTATACAGGGAATTTCAATTTTAAATATCGTACGGAAATGTCTGGCCCAGTCTGTCTGCCTTGATCATACAAGTGTACTTTCTGTACTGATGTCTTTTTGACCAGCCCCTCCGAACAGTATTTCTTCACGTAACATATATAACCAATCAACAAGCAAAACTATCAAATTGTATCGGTTTTGTTGTTGTTGTTGTCTTTTTTTTTTTTGGAAGGGGGTGGGGGTGTTGCATATTAATCAAAAATTAAGAACACAATAATGAACAATGTTTGGTATACAAAATGATTGTATTCAATGCTCAGAAAAGACAGTGATTTATCAATTACGGTAAACTGTTCAAAATAAACAATACTCATGTCTATAGTGAGAATCTCAATTTATTAAGAAAATGAAACAAAAAGTAAGTGTAAAGTAATATTTTTTATATAAATGTTTGTGTCAGTTTGTATTTTTGTTCATCAAACAGATTATATTCCTTGACAACGTCTAGATATGTTCGTTTATAAGGAAAGTATCAATATTCAAACACTAACTTGACAACGTCTAGATATGTTCATCTATAAGGAAAGTATCAGTATTCAAACACTAACTTGACAACGTCTAGATATGTTCATCTATAAGGAAAGTATCAGTATTCAAACACTAACTTGACAACGTCTAGATATGTTCATCTATAAGGAAAGTATCAGTATTCAAACACTAACTTGACAACGTCTAGATATGTTCATCTATAAGGAAAGTATCAATATTCAAACACTAACTTGACAACGTCTAGATATGTTCATCTATAAGGAAAGTATCAGTATTCAAACACTAACTTGACAACGTCTAGATATGTTCATCTATAAGGAAAGTATCAATATTCAAACACTAACTTGACAACGTCTAGATATGTTCATCTATAAGGAAAGTATCAGTATTCAAACACTAACTTGACAACGTCTAGATATGTTCATCTATAAGGAAAGTATCAGTATTCAAACACTAACTTGACAACGTCTAGATATGTTCATCTATAAGGAAAGTATCAATATTCAAACACTAACTTGACAACGTCTAGATATGTTCATCTATAAGGAAAGTATCAGTATTCAAACACTAACTTGACAACGTCTAGATATGTTCATCTATAAGGAAAGTATCAGTATTCAAACACTAACTTGACAACGTCTAGATATGTTCATCTATAAGGAAAGTATCATTATTCAAACACTAACTTGACAACGTCTAGATATGTTCATCTATAAGGAAAGTATCAATATTCAAACACTAACTTGACAACGTCTAGATATGTTCATCTATAAGGAAAGTATCAGTATTCAAACACTAACTTGACAACCTCTAGATATGTTCATCGATAAGGAAAGTTTCAAACGTTAATTTCAGATTTCTACGATTCACTAATCAAGTAGGAAAGTTCTAAGCTTCACAAACAAACGCAGCTTGTTTGTTCCAGTTCCAATCATTCCATTGGTATTGTCTGCTCTCTATCGCATGGGCGCAATGCTCATCCGAATTGTAATTGTCCGGCTGCCCAGGAGACCAGATAGAGAATGAAGCTGTTCTCCAAGTGTTGATCCACGACCAGTCATTTTCTTCAAATGCGTCAGTGAGTGCAATCCAAAAATTATCAAGCGCTAATATAAAAATGAAATATAAGAGTAATGTAATGATAAAGTAAACAAACTTAATATGGATAACTCAATTTTAATGATGAGACAAAAAAACAACAGTGTTTAATGTAAAATATATGAAAAGTTACATACTAGTAATATTTTTGATTAATTATTGCATTTCATATAAAGCTGGTTTACTGTTTCGATACTACATTTTAAACATTATTTAAAAATGCTTACATTTCTTCTCAGCTTGGGTTTTCAAGAAGACCCATTCGGCTTCACTTTCGACTTCAACTAGTTGCCCGTGCATCTGCTGGCACTTTCTCTGAAAAAGAATGAAAACAAAACTTGATAAAGTACATTTAATTTTGTAATTGGAAAATCAATTTTAAATTTGAAACGAAAAACTTAGCCACTGTAGTATATATTAAGTAAGTACATTATGATTATGCTGTTTTATCAAGTTTCAGTATTGTTACACGTACTGGCTTGACAACGTCTAGAAGGAAAGTGTCAGTATTGTTACACGTACTAGCTTGACAACGTCTAGAAGGAAAGTGTCAGTATTGTTACACATACTAGCTTGACAACGTCTAGAAGGAAAGTGTCAGTATTGTTACACATACTAGCTTGACAACGTCTAGAAGGAAAGTGTCAGTATTGTTACACGTACTGGCTTGACAACGTCTAGAAGGAAAGTGTCAGTATTGTTACACATACTAGCTTGACAACGTCTAGAAGGAAAGTGTCAGTATTGTTACACATACTAGCTTGACAACGTCTAGAAGGAAAGTGTCAGTATTGTTACACGTACTAGCTTGACAACGTCTAGAAGGAAAGTATCAGTATTGTTACACGTACTAGCTTGACAACGTCTAGAAGGAAAGTGTCAGTATTGTTACACATACTAGCTTGACAACGTCTAGAAGGAAAGTGTCAGTATTGTTACACGTACTAGCTTGACAACGTCTAGAAGGAAAGTATCAGTATTGTTACACGTACTAGCTTGACAACGTCTAGAAGGAAAGTGTCAGTATTGTTACACGTACTAGCTTGACAACGTCTAGAAGGAAAGTATCAGTATTGTTACACGTACTAGCTTGACAACGTCTAGAAGGAAAGTGTCAGTATTGTTACACGTACTAGCTTGACAACGTCTAGAAGGAAAGTGTCAGTATTGTTACACATACTAGCTTGACAACGTCTAGAAGGAAAGTGTCAGTATTGTTACACGTACTAGCTTGACAACGTCTAGAAGGAAAGTGTCAGTATTGTTACACGTACTAGCTTGACAACGTCTAGAAGGAAAGTATCAGTATTGTTACACGTACTAGCTTGACAACGTCTAGAAGGAAAGTATCAGTATTGTTACACATACTAGCTTGACAACGTCTAGAAGGAAAGTGTCAGTATTGTTACACGTACTAGCTTGACAACGTCTAGAAGGAAAGTATCAGTATTGTTACACGTACTAGCTTGACAACGTCTAGAAGGAAAGTGTCAGTATTGTTACACGTACTAGCTTGACAACGTCTAGAAGGAAAGTATCAGACTGAGTATCCTAACGTGTTCATCTATAAGAAAAGTGTCTGTATTATAACACTAGCTTGACAACGTTATTCTATTTTCATAATTATCATCATCATCATCATCATCATCATCATCATCATCATTATTATTATTATTATTATTATTACATTAAACATGATTTGTTTTGTTTGTTTCGTCATTGAAATGAGGATTTCCATATTAAATTATTTACCTTTCATTAAACTATTATTAAACTACTATGTTTTATGTATAGTGGTTTGGAATAAATGATAGTCATAATTATATTGAACATTTTCTATTAGAAAATTATCAAGATACGTTTTACATACATTAGCTTCTGCAAACGTTACTTGTTCATGATCAAAATAGTAGCAAGTATTCCCAAAATTAGTCCATCCGGTTGCACATCTACCTGCAAAAAAAGAAACCAGAGCATCCTATATAATGAAGGTGAAAATATATAAAAAATAAAATATCTGCTAATATTGTTCAACATTGAAAAACTAGATTTTATAAAACAAACTTGTAAAAAGATCCTATGGAAGCAAAGAATGCAACCAAGAAGAATGATAGCAGACTCGATATAATTGAGTCAGTTCGTGAGAGGTAATAAAATGTGCAACACTTCTCACGCTCCCTAGCACCGGCTTAAGCGGAATAGTATTACACATATTTTGAATGGACTCCATGATCCCAAAGGACCAGAAAATATAACAACACTGAATCCAAGTACATGAAATATACTTAACTTGATTTGGGGCAAGGTTAATCGGATGACGGCCAAGAGTATTGTGCTTGGATTGAGCAAGTAAAATATCACCGATAGTCAAATGTCAACTGCGCACGACAAACACAACCACAACAAAACGTACACAAGATTCAGGTAAATATAAATAAACTAACTACATATGATGTTTATCATTTTGTGGCCATACAGTCTTTAGTTTTGAAAAGTCAGAAAACAAAAAACATTTTACAATGTTTCTGATTCTTTTGTTTGAAAGTTTCATCTTTTGTTGTTGTTGTTGTTTTTTTTTTTTTTTTTTTTTTTTTTTTCGTAACCAAGAATTTTCCTTGATAAAATGATATCATTCCTTTAATGTGGTACAACTAGTTCAGTATACGTCTAGCTAACAACCAGGGGCCGTATTCATAAAGCATCTTAAGTATAAGTTTTGACTTAAGTTTAAGATTTTACTTAAGTTTGTGATGATTTCAGCTTAAGTCTAAGTAAAAACTTAAGTCCTATTCATAAAACAGCTTAAACTTAAGATGCGTAAGAAATGACTTAAGTCAGAAAACAAAATAGCGTCGTGCGTACGATTAAAGTGTTGTTTTTCAGATAAAAGCACTTTAAACATAATTGTGCATGTTGTATCTGTCTGAAATTAATGCTGTTTTTTAAATGTTTTCGTCCACAATAAAAGCCAAGAATTACTTACTAAGTTGTTTTATGAATAACAAATATACTTAAGTAAAATAAATTTCTTACTTAAGTAATACTTAAGTAAATAATCAATTTCTTATACTTATACTTAAGATGCTTTATGAATACGGCCCCAGGTCTGTAGTCTTCAAACATAATCATCTGTTTGTATGTATTTTTTTGTTACAATATATACCATATTTTGTTGTTTGGTCTTTGTCAAAAATATTCGCACTGACATTAAAATGGATAAAATTAAAGGCAGCCAAAAAATAACAAAAAAGGATATTGTACTGTTTTGTTTGTCACGTTGAAAACATCACTAACATTATATCTCAAAAATATCTGATTAACAACTGATGTTTGTGTTATTATAAAAATATATTCAAGACAGCTTGTTTAAAATCTGTCAAAATTTTGCCAGAGACCTGCTTCACGAGTTTAAAAACAGGAGATGTTTAATGACAGTGCGTTCGAGTATTTGACGCCCTTATATATATGTACTTGGTTACATATAAACGGTATACTAACATTTTCCATTTTAAGAAACAAGTATTATATTATACACTCTAAGTAAGAGATATTAAACCTGGTTCAGAATGGTTATTTCGTGATGCAAAATACTTACGAAGAAGAGGTGTAAAGCATCAGTCCAACAGTTTATGAGAAACTTACTTTCATAAAAATCCAATGTTAAAAGCAAGCATTATTTTGTCAAAATGTGAGCCCTAGACAAAATGAGTTCAAATGAGTTCGAAAGATTCAGTCAGGTGCTTACTGAGAAACATGCTCACATGCAATACTATTACAATTTTTATGTTGAAAAGGGCAAAATATATTTCCAAGTTATGTAACTTGTCCTTGGAGGTCATCGCATGATGCCGAAGACATGTATGAACGATGAAAGCATTCAACTTGGTAGTTGTTGTTTCTCGACTTCCTTATGTACAAAGCTCGATTAAAATCTTAAAAGAGCAAAATTAAGCTTTACTGAACTTTGCCCTGTGAGGTCAACTCATTATACCAAAGGTTTGTGTGAAGTTTAAAAGCAATTTACCATGTAGTTTTCGAGAAACTTTAACCAAAAAGTTAAAAAGGCGCAAAATCTGACAAAATGAAGGCTTGACAATATTTATTTTATAAGTTGTCTTATTTTCATACCTTGATAACATGCTTTTCTTGCAGCGCTACTTGACAATCCAGTCACTGGCGAAGACCGTTCAGAAACACCTGTTACCGGCGATTTTAGCTCCTTTAGAAGATCTCTTGCAACATTATAACGTGTATAATCGTTAAAATCTGAGTTTTCTTTATCATTCGAATTCACTGAGTATCCGATTACTATGTTATTTGACAAACAAAAAATCAAAATCGAAAATATATAATGCATTCTGGTTTTGCGTTTATTGAAAGTGTCGAACATGGAAACGTCTCAACGAAATAGTACCTGTCCTAAAGTGTAGCAGGCGCTTATATAGCTGTACGATAAATACATAATATGCATATTAATGATCTTTTTATATTAAGATATAATGTCCTCAGATCCTATTAAAGGTGGATAATCAGGTTTTGGCCATGAAACGGATTTGTTCGAAACTTTAGCATCTGATCATTTACACTCATTTATGTTCACTTAACACTTAATACAAATTAGATTTTCACTGGAGGTATTTTTAAAATTTCATTTTCCTATCCTGTTTGCCCAACCAAGATAGAGTTATTTTTATCATAAGTATAAATTTGATAAACATACTTTGCCTAAGGAAATGTATAAATATTAGACATATTGTAATATATTTGTAAAATATTTGCATTAAAAATTATGTATTTAGATGGAATTCATTAGAAACGCAAGTTTGAAAAGTTATTATTACCTCCCTTTGCCTATCTTGGTTGCGCAACCAAGATAGATTGGAAATAAATGAATTCAGAAGCTACACACAGCTTTAAAACTTGCATTTTGGTTCAGATTGTTCAATAGTTGATATGTCTATCAAATGCAAATGTAAAACTAGACATTGTATCGAAATAAAAAGAAATACCCAGCTTTTTATATACTTTCATATTAAAGGGGAGTAATTACAAAATTTTGTAAAAACAAGTGAATGAAGTATTGCCATGCAATACAAAGTCCCCTACTGGAAGGCACCTAATTTTCTCTACTGCAGTATAACATAATGAACTGATATCTGTCAATGATGTATAAACAATATTGTACTATATATACAATAGTTATAACAAAACACTTGGATTAAAATTTATATATATAAAAAACCCACAGTTTTTCATATTGAATTTTTTTTTGGGTGATTATAAAAATGTTATCATGTAAGTTATTTATAGTAACAACAAAGGGAAATTAATCTTTAAAAAAAAAAAAAAAAAAAAAAAAATCTATATAATACAAGTCACAAGAAAATTTTTACCAGGTAGAGATAGGTCAAAATACACCTAAAAATTGGATGTAAATGCATGCTGTACCACAGAAAAGTGGTCTCGATTTTTCTCTACCGCCAGTAATAAAAAAGTTACAATAAAATCTATTTATAGTAACAACAAAGGGACGTAATTCTAAAAACAAGGGTGCCTCATGGTGGTGAACATTTGGTCCAAGTTACATCAAAATCCCTCCATGCATGAAGAAGAAATGTCCCGTACAAAGTCATTCTTGAATTTGACCTTTGACCTCTAAATATGACCTTGACCTAAGGACCTAGGGACCTGGTTCTTGCGCATGACATGTTGTCTCATCCAGGGAATATTTGTGCCAACTGATATCTAAATCCTGCTTTGCATGACAAAGTTATAGACCGGAGAGGAAAAAAATCCTCTTGATCTTTGATCTCAAAGTGTGACCTTGACATTTAAGCTAGGGTATTGGGTGTTGCGCATGACACGTCGTCTCATCATGGGAAACATTTTATGCCAAGTAATATTGTAATCCCTTAATGGATGACAGAGTTCTGGATCGGACAGGGCAAAAACCTTATTGACCTTTGACCTCCAATTGTGACCTTGACCTTTGAGCTAAGGGTCTGGGCTTTGCGCATGACATGTTGTCTCATCATGGGGAACATTTGTGCCAAGTAATATTAAAATCCCTTCATGGATGGCAGAGTTATGGACGGGACAGGAAAAAAACTCTGTGGACCTTTGACCCCCAATTGTGACCTTGACCTTTGAGCTAGGGGTCTGGGATTTGCGCATGACACGTCGTCTCATCATGGGGAACACTTGTGCTAAGTGATATTAAAATTCCTTAATGAATGTCAGAGTTATGGACCGGACACGAAACAGACCCTGTTCATGCTATGTTAACATTTGACTGCTAAGTGTGACCTTGACCTTTGAGCTAGGGGTCTGAAAGTTGTGCATGACACATCGTCTTATTATGAGGAACATTTGTGCCAAGTAATATTAAAATCCCTTCATAGATGGGAAAGTTATGGACCGGACAGGAAAAAAGCCTTGTTGACCTTTGACCTCCAATTGTGACCTTGACCTTTAAGCTAGGGGTCCAGGTTTTGCGCATGACACGTCGTCTCCTCATGGGGAACATTTGTGCCAAGTAATATTGTAATCCCTTAATGGATGGGAGAGTTATGGACCGGACAGGAAAAAAGCCCTGTTGACCTTTGACCTCCAATTGTGACCTTGACCTTTGAGCTAGGGGTCCGGGATTTGCACATGACACATCATCTCATCATGGGGAACATTTGTGCCAAGTAATACTAAAATCCCTTCAAGAATGGGAGAGTTGTGGACCGGACAGGAAAAAAGCCCTGTTGACCTTTGACCTCAAATTGTAACCTTGACCTTTGAGCTAGAGGTCCGGCGCATGACACGTCGTCTCATCATGGGGAACATTTATGCCAAGTAATATTAAAATCCCTTCATGGATGGCAGAGTTATGGACCGGACACGAAATTGCGGACGGACGGACGGACGGACGGACAGACGGACGGACGGACAGACGGAATGACGGAAAAGTGCATTCCTATAGTCCCCGAAACTGGTTTTCAACCAGTAGGGGACTAATAATAAAATATACATTTCAAATAGGAATCTAACTCTATGTAATCGGTCTTTTTGTTCCTTAAATAATTCTCTACCAGAATATACAAAAAGTAAAAAATGTCATTAAATGTTGTTTAAATGTGATTGACCACCTTTAAAAGTAAAAATTAATTAATTTCTTCAAATAGTTTGCAAATTTGATTTGAGACTATGACTGATCATAATGAAAATATGAAAATGCTTTCACAGGTTAACTAACATCCGTCAAAAGTCGTGCTTGTACATCCTTGGTACACCTGTAACGCTTTAAAATGGAATCTCAAGACCTGTCATAACGTCAAGGAGAATCTAATACGATATTCGTCAAACTAGCATGTTGTATTTAATAATGAGAATCACAATACATTGACCCTGTATAAATATTTAAAATGAAAGGAAAGCAACAAAAAATGATACCCAAGAACCTTAATCTATTTTCAATATTTCTCAACAAAATCATGAAACGATTGTGCACTTAATAATATCGACTGATACTGAAAGCATGGCAACAGCAAAAACGCTTCATGTCATTGACGCTACTTACTTCTGCAATAGGAAACAAGAGCTGTCTCCATAGGATGACACATGCCCCCGATGGCACTTTGAATGAATAGTTATGGCCGATGTTAGAGTTTAGGACCTTTGACCTACGGACCTGGGTCTTGCGCGCGACACGTCGTGTTACTGTGGTACACATTCATGCCCAATAACTTTAAAATCCATGCATGAATGACAAAGATATGGACCGGACACGCCCATCAATGCACTATCATGAAATATGACTTTTAACGTCTAAATGTGACCTTGACCTTTGAGCTAAGGACCTGGGTCTTGCGCGCGACACGTCGTCTTACTGTGGTACACATTCATGCCAAGTTATTTAAAAATCCATCCATGGATGACAAAGATATGGACCGGACACGAATGCACTATCATGAAAATTGACCTTTAACGTCTAAGTGTGACCTTGACCTTTGAGCTACGGACCTGGGTCTTGCGCGCGACATGTCGTCTTACTGTGGTACACATTCATGCCAAGTTATTTGAAAATCCATCCATGGATGACAAAGATATGGACCGGACACGAATGCACATCATGAAAAATGACCTTTAACGTCTAAGTGTGACCTTGACCTTTGAGCTATGGACCTGGGTCTTGCGCGCGACACGTCGTCTTACTGTGGTACACATTCATGCCAAGTTATTTGAAAATCCGTCCATCGATGACAAAGATATGGACCGGACACGAAAAATGCGGACAGACTGACAAACCGACAGACCGACAGACGGACAGACGGTTCAAAAACTATATGCCTCCCTTCGGGGGCATAAAAATGCAAAAAAGATTTAGTACTATTTTGCGAATTCAAAAAATGCGATGACATCAATAAAGTCTGAGAGACGTTACTTTAGATTCTTATAATTACGAAATAATAAATCTGTTCCTAGCTCTATATTTTATCAGTTAATAAAATATGGGCATGGGTTTGGATGCGTATTAATTAAATCTAGAGTTTTAACTGATAAAAGTATTGGAACATATATTATTCGATTCTATCAACGCAAATAATTCGTATTTTACAGTACCAGGCTACATTTGCAGCGTGTTGCATAGCCAATGGGACGTATAGATATTTGTTAAATTAGTTATCTAACAGCTCGCAAATTATTTATGAACAGAATAATCAAATTAGGTGAGTTGACCCTGTGTTTCGAGTTAAAAGCATAACTTTTATATGACGTCACGTCATTATGACGTCATACTTTATGTCATATATTAATGACATCAGCGCTGAATCACAATGAGCTAATTGAAATCGCTCGTAGGGATCAAAACGTATTTTACGGTTCTACAACTTTTTTGAGCTAATTGAATTCGCTCGTAGGGATTAAAACATGTTTTACGGTCCTAAAACTTTTTATCATAATTATGTTTTTGAAATGTTGTTTTCAATGGCGCCGGTAATATATTTTGAATCTCTATGTATTTCAAACGAAACCACCTTTGACAATCATATTTACTGGTGTAATCAGGATTGTATAGTCGCCCTTCATCTTGATATAATTTTTATAATAATACAAAACCGAACAATTGCACAACTGACGCATTGCCATTACTTTTCAAGCAAGACTCGTGCTTTTTATTTTTCCAGTATGTATTTTTGGAATACTTAATCAATAAAACCAAATTAAAATCCAGTTGTGATACATTTACTTAGATCTATATAAGTAAATTTCAACACACAAGTTTTCAAAACTATACATTATTCAAGAAATAATTTTAAAGCATGAGAATGGTAAGAGCTGACAAAAGTTAAAAGAAATGTAGCAATACGGTTTATAAATAATTGTGCTCATGTCAAATAGAAACCCCCTTCTAGATATATTGATTAAGAAAATATTATCTCTATATAATAAATCGTCAAAGGTGTAGATATGTTGCCAATTTCACCAGAAATTACAAAGGTTGCTTTTTACATAAAAAGTAAAAACATGACATCAAGCGCGCAGCCAGGATGTGTTCTAAGATAATAATAATAATAATAATAATAATAATAATAATAATAATAACTTTATTTTAAGAAGGTGACATATTAAGAGTACATAGTATACATACAACTTATTTCCAATATGGCCTTCTACATAAATGTTAAAACACAGTATCTACAACAATAATAGTATCAGTAGCACAATTTTAACGACAAACACACTTTAAAAACAAACTCGATTTGAAATGATTTTACCAGGAGAATAAATCAGTGTAATCCATTTTGCATACATGTACATTCATCCATCAATATCATAAAGTTTAAAAGCTACCCTATACGACATAAAATGCATGATAATTGATGAAGATTTGAGGGGGAAAAAATGAATAAATAAATAAATAAATAAATAAAAAATCAAAAAATCAAAAAAAAATCTCAGTATTAGAAACGTTGTTCTTGTAATAAATAATCCTTAATTTTTCGTTTAAACGTTAACAGATTACCTTGAAGTTTGATGTTTGATGGAATGGAATTCCATAAATGTGTGGCTTTGTATGAGAATGTTTGTTTCAAGTAGTTTGTTCGGGGCTTTAACAAAGAAAGATCTTTACGAGTCGAGGAACGAAGATTATATCTATCGTTATGAGCAAAAGATAATAATTCAGACATATATTTTGGTACAAGGTTATGGTCACATTTAAAAACCAGTACAGCCATGTGGTAATTGCATCTGTTTTCAAAAGTGAGCAGATTCAGATTTTTAAACACGCTACCTACGATACGATTTTTTTTTATTACACGAATTGCCCTCTTTTGTATATTATATATTTTATCAGTATCTGATTTACGGGCAAGCCCCCATACAGTACTGCAATAGTCCATGGTTGATATAATATATGCATTATAATATAGCATCTTCATTTCATCGGTCAAAAAGTACGAAATTCTTTTTAAAAGTGCAACCTTTGAGTTAAGTTTATTCACAACATTGCAAACTTGTGCATGCCACGTTATATTATTATCTATACAGATTCCAAGAATATTTTGACTTGTTACATTTTCAATTATCGTTCCATTGATAAACAGTTCAAGATTCCTTGCTTGTTTCGTTTTATAATTTGTACTTAGAAGCATACATTTTGTTTTTTCCGGATGTAATGACATATTATTAATTTTGCACCATGTGTTAATGAGGCTAAGATTACTTTGGAGCTCTTGCTCTATAACTGAAATGTCAGTGTCGGATTTATGCACAGTGGAATCGTCAGCATACATGTCAATATTAATAGTGTCTGAAATAAGTGTCATATCATTTATATATAATATAAATAGTAAGGGTCCTAAAATCGAGCCTTGTGGAACTCCAGATTTTACAACCAGTTTTTTAGAATATAAATTTCTAATTTTAACTAGCTGAGTTCATTTCGACAGATATGATTCAAATAATTTCAGTGAGTTATCTGTGAAGTGATAAAGCTTTAGTTTATGCAGTAATATTTCATGGTCGACAAGATCGAATGCTTTTCGAAGATCGAGAAATACGGACCCTACATATTTACCACTGTCAACATCTTTCAACCAAGTATCAATTAAAAGTGTTAAAGCAGTGTGGCATGAATGTGTAGGACGAAAACCTGATTGTTTTGTGTGTAATATATTTGTCTTTTTGAAATACAATTGCAACTGTGAAGCAATATGCCTTTCAAATATCTTTGATATGGTAGGTAAAATTGAGATAGGTCTATAATTACCTGGATTCTGCTTATTCCCTTTTTTAAAAATTGGAATAACGTAAGCATCTTTTAATTTATCGGGAAAAACACCACTGTGTATGCTTTTATTTATTATAGATGTGATGGCTGGAGTTATGAAATCTCCGCAGTCATGTAGAATCTTTGGGCTTATTCCGTCTATCCCAGTAGCTTTTTTAAGGTCAATTTTAGATATGATATTTTTTACTTCCAAAGGAGTTATGAAATCAATCTCAAATTTGTGAAATGATAATTTTTCATCTAGATAATGTTTTAAATTTGAAAAATTGTCACTGACAAATTTTGTTTTTTAAATTATAGATATTGTACATACATCCGTCAATTTGGTTCTTAAAATCCCCGGATAAAAAAAAAAAAAAAAAAAAAAAAAACAAAAAAAACAATATGCACTTGAAAATAACGAATTAGTATTTTTCACAGATAAGATATTTAAGGGATTTGTATGCACTGTCATTTATTTCTGAAGTGTTGGATAAAGAGCATGACGAGGTTTCAGGATACCAATTAATATAAATTATTCCGCACAATCCAAACTCACTTTAATAGCATAAAAATGACACATGCAATCCGGGACATATTCGAAACTTTTGTTTTTATTTTGCAACTTTTTAATTTGAAAACCATTATTGCTGTCTCCGGTAAATGCTTAATAACAACACTTCAATAACAAGAAGCCGAGCCGATCATGATATTGGTACCTTGCTTTTGTTGAGTAAAGATGATTTAATCAATTTTTATAAAAACGTGTCGTTCTAATTGAATCACTTAAAAATGTATTTCGTTCAATTAAATGAATTTATTGTTTAACTGGCGGGTTCGTTTACCCCGTTCGGAAGATCTGCCGGAATAAGAAGAGCTCTTCCGAGCTTCTGTGTCTTCCATCTGATATTCGGAGATGTTAATCACGTGATCAAAACAAGGAGGCAATTCGACAGATAAACCTTACAAAACTAGAATAAATAAAATGTTTAGACTTTCTTTTTTCAAATAGCACATTAACAATAAAATCTCTGAAATAATACATTTAAAAAAAGGAATGATATATATTTTTCACTTCCGGCAGACGTCCGTTCGATTGGGATATTTTTCTAAGCTTTTCTAAAGCTTCTCAGAAGCAATGTTCTTGGGCCCAAACGAAAGGGGCAGTTGACAAACAAGCCTGTCAGGTGAGGTTCTCGCAAAAATGGTAAGATGCTTATTTGGCAGCTTTCATCAGGGCCAAGTTCAATGTACAATTATTGCAATGGTAGCTTTTGAACATTTTTAAATGAAATTCAGTAATTAGGAAATGCTTGGGCCTCCTCGGATTGGTGGACGTTGATCATAACGTGAAGATGACTTATTGGTTTTGAGATCATTAGGTCATGGTCACGGTGACTATGAACCCTAATAGGTCACAGTGACTTGCAGCATAGAACTTGTTTTTGTGAAGCATAGCCTTCCTAAAGCCGCCAAACTACGTATACCGACTTTGGTGAAATTACAGTTACAATGCCGTTACTACCTTTTTTCCATACATACGCTATAAAAGTAGTTCAGTACTTCTATGAAATTCAAGGGTCTGAGAGTGAACAGTTCGATACCATTTATTTAGCATATGCAATAAATGTAAATACTTACGATTTGTAAATGAAAAATATGTCAGGGATTATAAGTTCTTGTAAAGAACTTTGTCTACACGTTGTACTACTTTACTACTTTCCTATTAGATCTAGAGCAAGTCAAAAGATTATGATTTGAGTAACCTTTACTGACTTTGATCTGGATGTTGGTTACTTTTTGGGTTCAATGAATGTAGTGAAATATTGCAAAATGATGGAATATTTTCTTGCATGGCTTCTCCATTAAAATGCATACCGGTTCCCTTCAGTCCTCTCAGGGCTTTGATTCTATCATATAATCAGAGATATAGATAATAACAATTGTTATCTATATCTCTGATATAACTTTAAAAGAAGCGACACTGGACCTCTCCTAGGTTTCTTTTTTAAAAGAAGCCTACTTGTTGGTACCTAGTTTTTGTTATACAAGAGGATCATGATGACCCTGAATCGCTCACCTGAGTACTATGACCCACTTGTTTCAAATGGCAAACTGAAGCTAAAATATTATTAAGTAGGTCAGTAGGTCACATTCATGGTCACTGGAAGTCAGTTTAAGATTGGTGTGCAAAACTGTACATGTCATCCAAATGGATCTCTCACCTGAGTAATATGTTTCAAGTGTCAAACTGATAATAAAATATTAAGAAAGTCAGTAGGTCACATTCATGGTCAATGAAATTCAGTTTTACGATTTGTGTGCAAAACTGTGAATGTCATCAAAATTTCAAGGCTGTATCTTAAAAACAAGAAAGTAGGTCAGTAGGTCAAGGTCACAGTCAAGTGGCATCATATTACTTGGGATCATCAGAAAATTATAATTAAACAGTCTTGGAAATAGGATCAGATGATTCTTTAAGTATTTTTCCTATATAACTCACATAATAACTAAGTGACCCCAGGGTGGGGCCTCTTTTAATCCCAGGGGCATAATTTGGACAATTTTATTAGAGGACTTCTAGACAATGCATCATACCAAATATCAAAAGTCTAGGGCGTATGGTTTCAGACAAGAATATTTTTAAAGCTTTTTCCTATATAAGTCTATATAAAACTTGGGACCCCCAGGGCAGGGCCACTTTTCACCCAAGGGGTATAATTTGAATAATTTTAGTTGAGGTCCATTATAAGTCTATGTAAATTTTGGGACCCCCGGGGCAGGGCCATATTTGACCCTAGGGGGATAATTTGAAAAATCTTGGTAGAGGACCACTAGATGATGCTACATACTAAATATCAAAGCCCTAGGCCATGTGGTTTTGTACAAGAAGATTTTCAAAGTTTTCCTTATATAAGTCTATATAAACAATGTGACCCCGGGGCGAGGCCATATTTGACCCTAGGGGAATAATTTGAACAATTTTGGTAGAGGACGACTAGATGATGGTAAACACCAGATACCGAAGCCCTAAGCCCTGTGGTTTTGGACAAGAAGATTTTTAAAAATTTTCATTTCGGTTGCCATGGCAACCAGAGTTCTGCATGGAATTCAATTCTTTGAATAAGTTTTGTAGAGCTTCACCCAAGGAACATTTCCGTGAAGTTTGGATAAAATTGGCTTAGCGGTTTTTGAGGACATGTCGTTTAAAATAAAAGTTTACGGACGGACAACTGACGACGGACGACGGACGCCGGGCTCAGTGCGATCACAAAAGCTCACCTTGTCACTCCGTTACAGGTGAGCTAAAAAAAAAACGTGTCGTTTTGATAAATATAGTTTTTATATTGTAAACAATAATTATTTCATACACAAATAGAAAAATTTGCACCAAGGCACTGGTATTAGACTATTGTCCTAGATTGTCCTGTTGTCATCTAGGTTTCACAGATTGCGCTGCAAAATATTCCCAGATTAGACACAGTAAGTCTTTTTGGTCGAAATTAGCAGCATATAGCAAAAACGCCAAAGATTAGCTAGTGGTGCAAAGGGTGTTTTGCAACTTGAATAAATCGTGTGATATCAAAGCATCTTTTTTATTTAGATTTTATCTAGAAAAGTTCTATTGTGGCTTCTTCTTTTTTTTAACAAAATTAAAACAAAGAAAAGATTAATCTGAACTCTCTGTAATAAAGACAATAAAGAAAACATTTTGAAGAGCATAATATTTTCTTAATTTCTTTTAATGTCTTTTACCTTTATTAGCCAAAAAGGTCACAGCAAGTTATTTTGCTTTGATTTACTGGATGGATAAGGCATATACAAAGAGGAGTTTCGCTTTTTTATCAGTTGAAGATCGAGGCTAATTTTAGGTAAGGACGTTTTTTTTTATTTCGTTGATCCACCGGCCTTTCAAATACGCTTCATAAAGCAAAGTGCCCATGTGAAGTAGCAACCCCAGTCTGGATATATTATTATATTATTTAAGAAAACATTTTCTCTTCACAATTACTCGTTAAGGTGTAGACATGTTTCCAGTTAAACCATTAAAAACAAAACGTGCTTTCTTCGAGCAATATTGTATTCACAAAGTAATAACATGGCATCAGGTGTGAAATTTCAACCAGGATATGTTCTAAAATGTCGTACATCATGCACACAATAAATTCGTCAACACGATTATTAAAATCAATGGATTAAAAAAAACCAATATGCACTTGAAAATAACAAACAAATATTTGTCCAGTCAGATTTTTAAGAGATTTGATGCATGCACCGCCATTTTCTTCTGAGAAACACGTCAAGGTTTCAGGATACCAAATCTAATTCCTGTTAGAAACATGTCAATGTTTCAGGATACCAAATCTAAATTAAGCGCACACAGCAAACTAATTAAGCTTTCACACTTGTGCTCCCGGATAAGTCTGTCTTCTAAATATGTTAAATCAAGTCGATTTTTGTTCAACTTGAAATCAGTATTGTAGTTTATGCTTAGTAAGAATATTTCGTTAATAAGAAACCTGTCAAGATATTTTTTCTGATGTTGGTACCTTGTTTTTTTTTTTGTTAAATAAATATGAATTCCTCAACGTGTCTTTCTAATATATGAAATTCAATATTGTAAAAAATATTTCATACACGAATAGAAAGTTTTGCATAAAAAACAAAGACAAATATCAAACAGGGAATGCCACGTACCAAAAAACACAGCCTCCCCAAAACGAAACGAAACCCAAAGCACGCCGACGTGCACACAACACACACACGCACACACACACACACACACACACACACACACACACACACACAGGCAACACACGGGAACAAAACGAACAAACAAAGGAACAAAACTACTCTGACTGATTGATGTGAATTGTATGTCAGTCGTCGTTTAACTGCGGTAAAATGTGTATTTGTAGAATAAATGTGCAATGAGAATTAAGTAAACAATGCCAATGTGTTCCAATGTATGATTTCAAATTCAAAATAATTTCTAAGATGAATTCCATTCGTCATTTCCTGTTTTATAGTATACTGTGAATATTTTGAATTTTGTTTTTAGTTTATATATAATTTATTTTAAGTAGATTGTGAAGGAAGTTCTACAACTTTTATTAATCACTCTCGACACCTCATTCCTGATGGAATCCATCGCCACGATGGTATGAGAGAAGAAGCCAATTCTGTTTTTGTTTGTTTACATTCCGCCTAACACTGCTGTGGTCTCTATACCGGATGTTCATTAGGGAAGTTCACCCAAGTTTTTTTTTCTGTAACGTTGACGAAAGCATAAATATGTGGAGTATCTTTGCAATATTGAGACAATGTGACTGGTACACAATGGAAGATAAATTACCGCTTGTTCAATTTGTTTGGTAGTCTTTCATCTCACTGCGCGTTTTAGGTTGAAATAAGTTAATGGACTTTTCCGTTCATGACCATGATTCTTATAGCATTACTAGGGGTAGGGTATAACATGTACAGTGGCACTTTCTTTCTGGTCTGGCGCCAGTGTTAAATATGCTCTTCGGAACGAAAACTTTATCTAAAAAGCATTTATTGTGCTGAAATTACTTATATTCCATTTGGTTCTTAGTCAGAAATTAAAGCCAGAGCAGCATAATATTGATGTAATATGTGATATCACTAAACCTTTAAAAGGCAGATAACACTATCGCTTAACACAAAACGAGTATTTCTTTGTCCGAAGTTTAAAATATTTTAACGTCCAAAGCATATCATCAAATACACTTCACAAAATTTATAATCTCAAAATTAGAATAACAGATAGTTGAAGATGGTCTACTGAAACGACAATTATAAAAAAAAACTCAAAGAAAAATAATCAGAAGCAGTATGATCTTGCAACTTTACCGCGTACAAGAAATTACAAGACAGAAAATTTAACATATGGGTCTCAGTGATTAAGATAACAACAACCGGTTTTGTTGCGTAGTTCATGAATTTGTGGAGAGTGGAGAAACTGTTAGTAGTTACCTGATTTTCAGGACCTAAAGTTTAGTCTCATTTGAAATAAATAAAATTCATTATGCGATCAACAAGGCTTCTTCGAATATATTTTATTTTCCTGTGGTATAAAGAATGGACTACTGCAACTGGAACAAATGTGATTTCAAACGTAAGATTTGTTTTTTGTTTTTTTTTACAACAGCTACACTTAATATATATCTTTGAAAAACACAGATCTCAGGTTTCAAAGTTATAATATGTATTTTGAAAATTTGGTAACCTTATTTTATGTTTAAGTCCTTATTGTCGAATTCAGACCATAAACCTCTATATATTAAGGTTTATGAAGTACAAGGGTAGACAATATATAAGCTTAATGCCATTAATCATGTGAAAACCATGTCAAACTGCGAACACTGTGTATTTAGCCGCAAATGTGGCATAATTCAAAATGTGTGCGATTGTAATATTACATTTACATACTTGTACACATTTATGCTAAGGACAAAATAGCTTACTAAAACTGTTTCCGAAAGATAAAAAAAAATGTAATCCATGACATCTATATCTGATTTTATTGTGCAAATTTCTTATAAAACCCTTCTATATCATCGCTGTTTTGTGCCATTTTATTATTTTGTTTAAATGTGGCCCGAATGTTGCTATGTGATATGTTACCCTAATCCCAATCTTCAATCCATCACTGAGTATATCAGTGATACTTTTAAATTGATACATAGAGGGTAATGCGTCTGCCCGTCCGTTCGTTCAATTTTTGTGTCGAACATTGGGAAAATACTATATGCTTGCCTCAGTGAAATGGATTCTTGTCAGCATAAGCCTTGCCCAGCCTCCTCAGCCGAGTCTGACATTGGCCTTTCAGATAGAGATTTTATGTTCGCTCGCGAGAATTATTCTCACTGAGGCAATCATAAAGCATTTTCCAAATGTACGGCAAAGTTATAATCAGGACAAAAATAAGGAGGACAGACGAATAGATGCACGCACGCGCACATGGACGGACAGATTGACGCATGCACACACGCTTATTGCGCTATATCTGTATGTCATGAAAAAGCTTGATATTTAAAAGGCTCATATCGTGTCAAGGATAGACTCACTGATGGATTGAAGTTGTGGTGTGCTGGTCAGGGGTGGGGGTAAGTGAGAATTACCCCCTTCCATCACAAATTTAATTTATACAATTATTTCATTCTGGAAAGAGAAAAAACGACGTTTGACGGGGCGACGTTCGGCGGGACGACGTTTCACGGGGCGATATTCGACAGAACGATGTTTTGCGGGCACTATAATTATATTCAGTGGAGCGACGTTCGAAAATTTGTCGTTGTGTCGCTGCGACAGAGAGAAATAACGAAAAGCACAAATCAGCCATCAAGCAAGTTCTAGCTGCTTAGAAGTTATGTAAATGTTTAAACTAAAATTAAAAAGGATATAAACATTGTCTGTTTATATAGGAACTGATGGACCTCTAACATAGATGTAATAGAGATCAATTTGGAATATAAAACATTTCGGACAACAAAGCTGGTTGACATTGCTATGTTTACGGATAGTTCGGCCCCAGGAAAGAAGTTTCCTATTTATGTTGACAACACGATGACTCGACTTATCGTCGAAGTGGAAACTGACAGATCAAGTCCAGTTATGATTGTTACTAAACCGTCAGGTATATACATTTATATTACTGTTCATATATATCAGTATAACATACTGCAGTCACAATTACACTACACATAATCAATCTGACAGTGTCCAATATTAAAATGTTGATAGAAATGCTGCTCAAAAAAGTGTTATGCTATGATATAAAGAAACCTTATTATGAAATTATAAAATATTAAATCTAAAAGCAGTTTCAAACCAAAGAATATGGCGAATTAGAAAATTGTAGACAGGAATTTTATTTAAAAATTATCCCAGTCCCTTCCCCTCTCCCCAAACACACACACACACACACACACACACACACACACACACACACCAGAATATAAAATGGCCGGACCCTTACTCCTATAGTTTACGTTAAGACATAAATATAGTGTATGAGTGCGTATCTCTGCTTTTCGTTCTTTCGCGGAATAATATTGCGCTCCTAAAGTCGCGCAGTATTTCCACTGCAGAACCCGGGCATATTTCATGATACAAATCTAATGCTGAAGTTTCACTCCAGCTTATTTCCTTAAATGCCGACATAGCTCATTTGGAATGACAGATAACTTTTTACAAATCTGGTAATATTTTAGAGTAAAACTGACAACACTTGTTACAGGTTTGCCGGGTTATCGTCCCAACCTGAATAGCACAGCGAATATAGGAACCGTTAGTACCGTTAGGGCAACTATGGACGTCGCTATTACTATGGTAAGTTAATGAAAAAAGAAGAGCTTTGTTTTTGTTGTTGTTTTAATATATTTCTACTTTCATTGTATATTGTATTTCAATTTGTGTGCCAGAATCATTATATATATAATGCAATACGTATTTTGCAATATAATTTGTTCAATGTTATAATTCACAAAGAACTGAAGATGTGTTTCCGCTGACGCATATTATATACTGCATTTCTTTAACTTACCATCTAACAGGCTGATTATGGTATATGGATGCTAAATAAATTAGACGCAAATACTTGGAATGTGAAATTCAAGGCGAGAGTGCTCTGGATTTTAGCTACCAGTTTTTAGAAGGATCTTTTATACAAGTACCAATTACAGGAGATCCTATACAAGGTATTCTATCGTTAGAACAATGAGATATAACTTAAACAATGTTGGTTGAAATATCACAGTTGTCAGCAGTTAGATTTTAATTATGCTTGATTGTAGACAAATTCGATGCAGAGAAGAACTACGCGGTAATTGTTATTAGGATTGATGTTTACATCCCTTTATAAATACATTTTAGGGGCCCGCGGCCAAGTAGGTAAGATCCCTAAAGCCGTCAACGATGTTGGTTCCAAACCTCGCAACTCACTTGATAGCGCGTTTGACAGATGTAAGGAAATAAATAAAACACATAATAGCTATTCTATGCATTTTGATATTTTATTAACGCATGCAACTTGTAAAACAAACGTTTTACTACATTACAATTTTAGGGAAAACCTACAAGACTTTGTTTACAGTACCAGAATATGGCACAATACAGAAAGTGGATATGGTACTAGTGCTTGTTACTGAGAAGTATACTCCAGCAAACATGATGTTCCCCTACAAAGCACGGGGAATGTATGAAGTAGCATCATTACAAATGCTGGACGAGGTAGAACATTTTATATCTAATTGTTCGTGCGATTGTTGTGATATAAAGCTGTTCTTACGACTTTTAATCGTAGCCTAACAAATGAAAGAGCATAGCACATATGACAACAAAATCCCACAGCCTGTGGTGGGATTTGAACATGGGCCGCTCGGGTGCAAGTTTAAGGCTCTAACCACTTAGCCAAGGCTAGGTGTAAGCGACCGTAACACTTTCCCTCTTCAAATAAGTCATCATTTATAATGCCATGTAAGCCTTTTTCTCGGCATGAAATTAAGTTTGTTTCCCGGTCGAGCCCCCATCTAACGACTTTAAGCCGTAACAGATCAATAGCATTTTATGACGACAAATCCCTAACTAGCTATGATGGAATTCGAACCCGGGTCGCTCGGGTGCTAGTATAATGATTTAACCACTGTGCTAAAGAGTTGACTCTCCGGCGCAATTGTCAGAGAATTGGCTGTACACGAACAGGCAAGCGTAAGCAACCGTTACACTAGACTTAGATATAAAGTATACTACTTTAGTTTATATGACAACATACTACAAGCTGCAGTACAAATTGATTTGTTTAAAATAGGTCTGTTTTGTTTTGTAGGAATTCATGCTCGGAATACAAGGCAAGGACAAATATGGCACTTTTTTCCGGCGCATTACTGTAATCAAGCCAATAGCTCTCATTATTTCGGTACCGTCATATACAGGTATACACTTTCATAGGGAATACATGAACACAGTTATCTCAGAGTTCATAGACGCAAACTAGCTTAAGATAAGTTAAAGTAGGATAAGATAATTATTTACTACAGTAACATCACAATTCACAACGACAATCTTAAATCAAAATATATATAAAAAGACCCGGCCCGGTGGACATATAAGTTACCTAGTATAAGTAAAAAAATAGAACATGATTTCACATCATAATTTTAACAATGTTATTTCTTCTTGATGGCTGAATGTATCTGATGATATCATTTTACAACGCTATGAAAACCATCCATCAATGTATTCAGTGATATATTTTATTTGTTTGAGAAATAAAATTCAAAAAGTCATGGCTTTTGCAGGTGTAAAATTGTATGAGAATACGAAGATGGATATACCATTTTCTGTACTAAATAAGTTGTCGACAGATCAAGATATTGATGTTAGAATTCGGGACACCCAGGGCTTTGCTGAAGCACCGACAATCATTTCTTTTACGCTTAAACCTGGTAAAAACTTCACTGGGAAGTTCGTGATCAGAGGTGGAATATCAGGAATAACAACGTGTGTAGACAATAAATGTCCTTTAACTTATGAATCCACATGGTCGCCTTAAATTCTTACCATTAAATAATTGTACTTGTCGTGGTGGTCTGTCAGAACTGCAAAGCTTTTAACTGATCACAAATGAAAGATTTTTCTTCGCAGTTTTCAAAGCAATTATTACGTACTTAATTTGTAAAAGTAATGAAAATGCAATAGATTTGTTTGGAAATTTTATGGTTTTCAGCATCAGTTTAGAATACATTTATTAACAAAGCTTCCGATCATTATAGTCTGCCAGTCTGCGAATAAGTTGATTCATTGCTTATTTTTAGAACAGTTACAATCACAGCTAAACCATATCTCGGACATGGACAAGTTCTACATGGACCATCCGAAGTGAGGCAATTCACAGTGGAAAGACATATCACCGTAGGTTCATACACTTTTAATCAATGTCAAATTATCAACATATTTCAGCTGTAGTCTTTGCAGTTAATTTACATTTCTAGGAATTATATTTTGCTTGAACGTACTATAGACATTTGTGCTGGGGACTGCAAGAATGTTTGTTAATTTCAAATAATTATAACACTGTGCCCTCGGGTTCTATCGTGATATGATTATGAAAAAAATCATATTAGTCAATAAATATCCAAATTTTATTTCTGAAATCCTTTACAACTTTTACGTATGTGTATCTTTCAACATTTAACAATAAATTGATGTATGTACAATGATGAATAATTGTTTGTTTCAGAATATCTCTACATCAACAACTACAATTACACCGGCAGCAATTGATTTTAAATCAGCTTCTTTAACAACTGCTGGAGTAATACCGTCCAGTTCATTGTTATCGACTGGTGTAAAATCAACACCTCCCTCAATTGTTGGAATAACAACATCCAGTGTAACATCATCGACCAGCGTCAAATCAATATCTTCATCAACGGTTGCAGGTACCACTCCTAGCACAGCACCATTGACTAGTTTTAAATCAAACTATCCTGTAACTATTGCGGGGACAACGTCTAGAACTAAATCCCTGTCTAGTGCCAAAGCAATACCTTCAACAGCTACTGCAGTAACCACCACTACCGCTTCACCTTCAACAGATGCTGCTGCAGTAACCACCACTACCGCTTCACCTTCAACGGCTGCTGCAGTAACCACCACTACCGCTTCACCTTCAACAGCTGCTGCAGTAACCACCACTACCGCTTCACCTTCAACAGCTGCTGCAGTAACCACCACTACCGCTTCACCTTCAACAGCTGCTGCAGTAACCACCACTACCGCTTCACCTTCAACAGCTGCTGCAGTAACCACCACTACCGCTTCACCTTCAACAGCTGCTGCAGTAACCACCACTACCGCTTCTACCATTTCATCTTCAGTTCAATCCGTTTCATCAAGTTCCACGAGGAAACATCCACCAACTTTATCTTCAGCCGTTACTTCATACCCAAACAGCGAAACGACATCTGTAATACCAAGCACAGGCAAGGACAACAAAGGCGACTTCTTGGCTATAATTTCTGCTATAGTATTCAAAAATAATATGAAAATAGGACAAAGTGGTGCTGGGTTCAGGAAGAAATATATCACATTTTCTGAACATATTGATGTTGCTTGGCCTTGAAACAATTTTGTATTATACGAATGATGAACATTTTTTTTAATTATCACTGTTTTTTTCTAAACGATGTGAATCAAACACAAGCAAATCATACTTAACCGATGTGGTCATAGCATGTATGCATTATGCGCTCGGATAACAAGTATCATTTCAGTGATAATAACATTTCTACACAAATAAAGTTAGATTAATGACGCAGTTTGTATCATTACCAGTCATGACAATAAAAACATGTTTGCATATAAGTTTGCATTCTATGGCTCTTCTGATAGATCTTTTTAAATTTAATGTATCTTACCCGATAATACAATCACTTGAACGTATCCTGGATGAAATGTCAAGTGTGATTTAATCAAAATATATACAATTACGTTAATAAAACAAAGGTAATGAAAGGTAAGGTGAAGAATTCGTTTTAACTACTTAAGAAGGAATAATCTTGCTTCCAGATAAAAAGTTGAGAGCTGATCAGAATGTTCTATCACAATGAAACAATTATAATCTTTCGGTATGAACTTGGATATCTCAAAATAAAAACAAACTTGAACAATTTAAGAGACAAAAGATGTAGTAGAAGCTAACATATTGTCATTATTATATTGTCATTATTACAGATTTTCATACGCCACAAGATGTTCTGTACCATACGGTGCATTGGCTAGACTGATAGATCTAACCTACATCTTTTGGGTGTTACTTACAAGTCAACAAATAAAACAACTTTTATGTGCTGTCAAGAACGTTACATAAACATTTCATACGTGATTGTGTTTCTGGAAACGAATCATGTACAGCAACGAAACAAGGAAAGTAATCAAAGCTTATAAATTTAAATTCAGTTAAAAGATGGTTTATTGATTTAGTGGGTTTTTGTTTGTTGGGCTTAACGTCACACTGACACAATTATAAGTCAAAATGCGACTTTCCAGCTTTTGATGGTGAATTATTCCATCACGAGCGGACACCTGGGTAGAACTACAAAACTTCCGTAAACCAGCTGGATGGCTCTCTCACATGAAGAATTCAACGCCTGAGCGAGGTTCATACGCATATCTGTGAGGAGCAAATGGTTAGAATACGAATATTTTAACGACTCGGTCACGGAGGCTTTTTTAGACTGGCATCAGTCGTTAGAGTCATAAAATGTAAAGCACTGGCCATAAAACCAATCCTCTCTGATACCACTTTATGAAACATTTCTCTTGCCTCTGTCTCTAACGTGTTGAGATGAGCCTAGACAGAAAATGTTTTTCTGAGAAAATATCAGTGTCAGTATGAAGAAACTAATATTATTACAGATTATTTGATCTCAACAGACTTTGTAAGCCTAAGGCTTTTTCTAATTAAGTGTTAGAACGGAATGCATACCGGTTATTTATATGGTGTTTTCATACTGACACAAGTCATGTCACATAATGCAGCATTATTCCTTATTGATAAGCAAATAGCGGAAATTGAAACAAAGAAAAAAAATCTGTCACGGAATCAATGACCTCCTATCGAGCTTTAAGTGTATTTAATGAACGCGGAGTTTTATATTAACGTCTTTTGAACGATTTCCTGTTTCATTTAAGTTACGCTATGGCTAAACCTAAATGAATAAAGGTCAGAGACCACCAATTCAAAAAAGTACAGGGAACTTACTGGGAATGAGGTAAGTGTATACCTGGGAATAAGGTAACGTCTGTGCGTTCTGATTGGTCAGTCATGTAAACAAACCCAGGAAGTGATTATTTTTTCAAAATTGATATTTTTTCACTGCATTTACAGTATTTTATTATACATTTTGACAAAATTTGCTACATTTTATGTGTATTGAAAAAAAGTTTTATCAAACAAATTTCTCCCGCCATGCCAACGATGTAAACAGGGGGTCATCTCATTCACACGAAAATTACTTAAATAAAGTATCACTATTCATATGTTTTTCGTCCGATATTTTGGTAGAACTAAGATAGTTCTTGAAAAATATGTAGTTAGATATACATGTTTCGATGTATGGAAGGCCGTACACGCCATAATGTTATAATGTAAGTCTATGGGAAAACAATTGGTGGTCTCTACCCTAAAGGATATTTGTTTGTCAAAATATATCGTCATCGGTATGTTCAGTATTTTCGTGAGTTTAGGATACTAGTAGCTGAATGGTACCATCTTGTCTGGTCGCTGGTTTCCCGTCCCGTCCAATAAATTTGCATTCAACGCATTGTATTTGGAAATCATTTAATGCAAAACTTCATTCCATCCAATTAAACATGGAACGATGCATTGAAAAACTTGTTGCGATGCACTGTACTATGAAATCATCCAGCAAAACATGATATCATCCAGCTCAATTAGCTGTGCAGATTACTGAAACAATACTGCATTTGGTGATGCAAGCATGAAATTTGGCATGAGTACTCGTCTAAGCCTTCTTTTTTTAAAAGATACAAAATGGTGGCCATTTTTCAAGATGGCCGACTCGGGATATTGATTTTTAACTTGAACAGACCTATACCGAGTTCTTTTAGTCAATTTTGAGGAATAAATATCTCTTTTGAGTGTGCAAAACCTATTTTGATACATAAAAGACTGGCATCACTTGTACCATTATGTATAGGAATACATCTCAAATTTGTTCCTTGTCGGAAGACTATATACAGCTGTTCAAGGCCAAGATCTTTCAATTCAGAAAATACATGAACAGAGTTGCCAAACAGCCTTTTTACTTTTCCCCCAGAAACCTGTCACTACATCACAACCAATAAACGCATGGAAGAAGGCAAAACCTTTTGTTTTCTCATGGCCGATTGATTGAATGACATTATGTATGGCAATCCATCTCAAATTTGTTCCTTGTCGGAAGGCTACATACAGCTGTTAAAGGCCAAGATCTTTCAAATCAGAAATGTATGACAGGTCAAGTTCTATAGCAGATATTTATGGCGTCAGACTAGACATGCTTGCCTGAAAACAGATGTCATATGATGCTCTTCCCCAAACTCAAGCAGCCCTCGCCGATCACACAAAGCATGTTGCATACCAAGCTGTATGCATATGGGGACAGGCACTGTTTTGTCAAATGGAAGTCGTATATCCTGCTGAATGGGGATGGGAGAAACAAGGCGACCTTTGGCAGATGCACTTGACAACGATTCCACCAGTTGCAGATACCTTTAAAGAACTAACCAAATGTGCATGTAAGACAGAATGTTGTGGTAGGTGTAAATGCTATCGTTTTGGACTCCCATGTACAGATCTATGTAACTGCAAATGTGACAACTACAATTTTAAGACATGACTTCCAGAGGAAACAAGTACAGTAGATCTACATTCGTTTATCTATGACACAAAGCAGGTCTTTTGTTTATCAAAATCGATGTGTCTGCGTGTATTGCTACATACACTTTAATGTTAAATATGTCCGCCTTATATAAACTTTGACCACAAGTTCCAATCAAGCAGTGACGGCCATAAAGAACATAATTAACAATATTTCATGTAGAGACACGAAAACCTTATGTTGAAATTTCTGATTTAAAATGGGGATAATTTTGTTAAAATTCACGTAAGTGTTATGAAACTTAGCTTGGTTTAGTGCTTAATGACCACGAAGCCATTGTGATGTTTCAACCCAATAAACCTAGTAGTTTCTGAGAAAAAGACTTAATACGAAATGTATCTCCGATTCGTGATAATCTTGTTAAAATGTATCTCCGATTCATGGAACTTGGCCTAGTACAGCGCCTTATGACCACAAAGGCATGTGTTAAGTTTCAACCCAATAAACTAAGTTGTTTCTGATAAAAGACTTCAATATAAACTTAATGTTGACGCCACCACCGCCGTCGTCATCACCGTCGCCACCGGAAAAGCTACGCCTTAGTCCGCCGTCAGTTCCTTAAGCAGGCGAGACAAAAACTGTCCTTCAACACACTATTTGAATATAACATAAAAATTCATTTAACTAGGAACGTCAGTTTTAACGGCAAATTTAGTACTTTTTACAAGAAATGGCGGCCATCTTGAAAAAAGACGCCATATTGGATTTTGAAACCAGTCTTTTGTGTATTAGAAATAGGTTTTGAACACTCAAAACAACTTAAGAGATATTTTTTCCTCAAAATTGACAAAAAGAACTCGGTATAGGTCTGTTTAAATAAAAAATCAACTTCCTGTGTCGGCCATCTTGAAAAATGGCCGCCATTTTGAACTTTTAAGTGGCTAACGGGCTTTTTGAAAAACGAGTACTCATGCCAAATTTCATGTTTGCATCACCAAATGCAGTATTTTCCCGAATAAATGACTTAATCTGCCCAGCTAAATGTGAAGCCTTTTAACACAATATGAGTACGTGCAGTGTAAAATAAAATAGTTTATTACAACTTGACGCCGTCTAATGCATATTGAAACCGCTTTGTGTAATAAAGGGCGGTGTATAAAAAAATTGATGACATGCAGTTCAATGTGACTATCATATAGATTCTGGATCAGTTTTACTTATGAATATCTTAAATTTTGTCCTTTTAAGCGACCTTGTGGTAAAACTTTAACATTTAATTTAAACTGTTCCTGCGATTTATCTGAATATTAAAAGGGACCTTATTTTCGTGAAACATCTTTCTTCTTTCTGAAACAGACTCAGTAATAGAAATAAAAATGACTTATAAACTGAAAGTCTTATTAATCGTTTACAATGCACGTACTCGTGTTTCGTTAAACGGCTTCATATTTGGCTGCATGGCATCAAATTTTAATACGCCGCTCCAAATCACACAACACGGTTTCAGTATGCAATAGACGGCGCCAAGCTTTAATGAATCGTTTCATTTTACACTGCACGAACTCATGTTGCGTTAAACGTCTTTACACAAAACGGTTTCACTGTGCATTAGACTGCGTCAAGTTGCAATAAATCATTTCATTTTACACTAATGTTTTGTAAAGAAAAAGAAATATTAGCCAACATCTGAAAGAAAAACATTTCAATGTTAGTTTTTTTCCGTTGTTTTAAAGCTTGTCGAAGGTTTCGCATTTCCAGACCACGTGATCTAGTTAAGCACCGAACAGCGAACATTTGGCGATTGGTCAATTGTATTACCTATATCAAATTATAATATTTATTTCGTTTCTTGTACTCTGGAGCTTACAATTTATGTTCGGGTGTGCATCACTTATGTTACGCTGCTTTTCAGACGTGACTGAGTTGAACGTAATTATCAGACTAAATGAAAAGAAAGTGATAATTACGTCACGAGTTGGACTTTTTCTTGATCTTGATCGGTTACAGTAAAACATATAAACATTTACTAACCGCGCACCACTAACCACTACGTTTGGGGATCCTCCGCAAGAAAGTTTGGAATCCTACAAGACGCAATGGGTGCAATTTAAAGTCATTTCAGACAAAAGAAATCTGCAATTCTGGTTGAAATGTAAACACCACTACACTAGATATTTAGTGTGTAGGTACGGTTAGGGTTCGGTAACTATATAATTTTTGAAATCCCACAAGACAGAATGGTGCATTTTCAATTCATTTCGGAAAAAAAAACCCTGAGCAAATCAGGCTGAAAGGTACACCGTTCCAGCCTGTATAATTGGAGTGCAGGTAGGGAAAAGTTTCGGGTGTTCTCCCTCGGAACTTTTGAAAATCTACATGTTAAAAGCCATTTTCAGACACACAATTGATACCAATGGATACCAAATCTGACTGTGACTTATGTGCAACAGTACACTGTCGCGCAACTAGTGAGAATTATACTTGTTTGGAGTTACTGTTCACTCTGCCACCATGCAACAAACACGACTCGCATGATAAACAAGGGAACATCTGGCTAGGTACCTTTACGGCCTGAGCCGATGATTAGTTTACGTACATGTACGTTCTATATTAGCCAAAGAAAATATCTATATATTACAATTCTAAGTACTACATGTATAGAAGATTCGAATAAATAATTAGAGCACAGATTATTTATTTCATCTGCTCAGATTTTTAAAGATCTATTTTTATTTTCATGTAAACGTAGGGAAAAGTAAAAGCAGACATTGATCATATACACATATATAAACTTTTGTCCAGTTTTTGTATAACACATTTCTCCTTGTTGTTTTTGCGACAAAAGAAAAAGCAAATAAAATCAAATCAAAATTATCTATTATTGGCAAGGTTTTAACAACGTAAAATTAGCTACATGTATGTATATAGCTTTTTGCTGACATAAAGAAATTGCAAATTCTATAGATACACAAAAACTTCAATTTAGGCTAATCACTACCAAATCAAGTGTAAGCCTCCTCTGGTCTATCACAAGTATTCCACATATAAATAACGTGCTAAACTTTCTTCCTTTCCTTGAGCCCTTTCTCAATAGCATCTTTTTATTTTCTTTTACTCTACAGATTAAAATCAGCGGATTATAGTATTTAGGGAGGCTGCAAATTGGGACTGGACTGGATATATATTGGTAAACTGTTCCATAGTCTGATAGTCCTGGGGAAAAAGGAATTTGCATGGTACGATGTTTTGGACTGTGGAATTAAGTAGTTTAAATTTCGTGTCTGTGTGAGATGATGATGGTCCACTGCCACTAATTCACTTCTTATCTTATAGAAAATAACCAGGGTGGAGTGATTTCTTCTTTGTTCTAGGGTCTTCCAAATTAGTTCTGATAACATATCTGAGACGCTACTGGTATACTGGTAGTCATTAAAAACATACCGGGCTGCAGATCTTTGTACCCTTTCTACTTTATAAGTGAGATATTTTTGCCAGGGGTGCCAGACCGTGGAACAGTACTCGACCTGAGGGGCGCACATAGGTTTTGTAGGCCATTTCTTTAACCTGTCTGTTGGTAGTCTTTACATTCTTTTTGATGAAGCGAAGGGTATAACTGGCCTTGGATGTTATGTTATTTATGTGATTTGACCAGGTCAAGTTATTATTTAGGGTAACACCAAGATATTTTGCATGGTTAGTGGACTGTTGTAGGGTGTAAGGATATATAACAGGATTTCTTTTACGATATATTCTTAGAACTTCACATTTATCGGGATTAAATTCCATTGACCATTCTTTTTCTCATTTTTCTAAACAGTAGAGGTCTTGCTGTAATTTTTCTGCAGAGTATTTAGATTTGATGGTAAGGTAGACAATGGTGTCATCAGCAAAGAGCCCAGTAATCATTTGACGTCGGTTAGACGTCGTATCGACGTCGGACCCCGACGTCGGTTTAACGTTGGATTTTGGTTGGATTTGCAAACCGTTTAGACGTCGGATCCCGACGCTGGCTTGACGTCGCAATCCGACCATTTTCCAACCAAAATCTAACCACTTTCCAACCAAAATCTGACCAAATTTTCAACATAATTTGCAATCAAACAAGTAATCAACACATGTATTTAATCATCTTTATTTCACATTATAGCGACATAAGCCTAATATTATAAATCCACAAACGTAATCTTTCAAGTTTTGTCACGTTTGCATGATTCTTCAACTCCACTAAATTTTCCACCTGAAATGCATAAAATTTGACAGTTTCATCATTTCATAAAAATTGAAAACTTATACAAGTATACTAGTGCTATTACTAAAGAACATAATTGCTATAGGTGCAAAATAAACATTTTATATTTTAAATTCTAAAAAAATCTCTATAACCTCGTAAACTGTAATGAAGTTCTTTTGTTAAACGCAATTAATTGCTTTTTAAAGTAATAAACATAATACATCAATCTTTGAAAGAATACGTAACATTGAAATGAATAGCTATTAAAATAAGTATAATTTTCAAAATTCTGCTACTCACGTTACGGGATCCCTGTCAATAGCATTACCTCAGTTTTATCAGCATTGAGCTTCAGCATGTTGGAATTCATCCACGAGACAATTTCAGCCAGACAGCTCTCAATGCGGCGCAAAGCTTCACTTCTGGCCACAGCCTCTATCGGTTTAAAAGATAGGAATAATTGAGAGTCATCAGCGTAGAAATGATGAAGAAGTCCATGACGTCTGCATATGGCACCCACGGGTTCAGTGTACATGATATAGTTCTTTGGACCGAGCACTGATCCCTGGGGCACACTGTATTTTAATCAACGTAGGCAGTTTGATAGCGGTCACTACGATATGATGACATCCATGCAAGTACTTTGTCTGTGACTCCAAAATGATGTTCGAGCCGGTGTAACAGTGTTTGGTGATCAATCGTGTCGAAAGCCGCAGAAAGATCGAGTAGCACGAGGACTGTTACAGAATTTTGATCGAGAGATGTGAGGATGTCATTCTGTACCTTTATCAACGCCGACTCAGTTGAATGAAACTTTCTGTAAACAGACTGCAGTCCCTCATGTAGCTCATTTTCACTCAAGTGCCGCTCAAGACGCGCATCTACTACCTTTTCTAAGATTTTTGAAATGAAAGGGAGGTTAGATACAGGCCTGTAGTTTTTGAGAATGTTTGGTTCAAGACCTGGTTTCTTAAGCAGGGGTCTTATCCTAGCACTTTTAAACTATTTTGGTACATAACTTAATTCCATTGATGTATTTATGATGTTTGTTATCAGCGGCAAGAGCTCATCGAGACATTTCTTCAGAAGCCATGTTTATAACTAAAAATATGTAAAAAGACTTTCTATCCAACCTAAATCCAACGTCTCCTATACGTCAAAGTCTGACGTCTATTAGACGTCGTGGTTATGACGTTGGTTAGACGTTGGATTCAGGTCGCCGACGTCGCGACCAAATTCCAACGTCTAACCAACGTCGGTACGACGTCAGGTGTTTACTGCATGGAGACGGGCTCGACTTTTGATACTATTGGGCAAGTCATTTATGTAGGCGAGAAATAGGCAGGGGCCAAGGACTGAGCCTTGGGGGACCCCTGATAGGACAGGTAACCTTTCAGAGACTTTACCCTCAACAAGGACTTGCTGAGATCTGTTCCTGAGAAATGACTTAACCCATGCGCACACCCTATTACCTGATGTCCACCACGCCGAGGGATGCGGCTGCCACAGAGGTCAGAAATCAATAACGGTGAGTAGTGGTGTTAGTTTTTTGAGCTGATTTTTTTCATTTCGACTTTCCATGAAAATGTTCTGGTGCAAGCATACGTGTAAATGCCTTAACATATTATATAATTAATCCTGGTCGCCAACTTTGCGAAATAAAGAAGTATTCAGCTGTTTAAATTGGACGTTTATTAAAATTGATGCGAAAATCATATTCAACGGCCCAATTCGAAGTGTTTACAAAATATTTTGATCGGGTTTACCTCACACGTCAAACGATCAATCATCTGGGGATAATTCTGGCAAGTTTCAAGTCTGTCCGTACGTCTACAGCGACGTTATGACCCTCCAACGCGACCCGGGTATAGCCACGTATGATAAACTTTACCGCAGAGGGCATTTTTAAATGATGCCCATCCCACCGAGGAGTCAAAATATAGGATACCGTTTACGGCAGAGGGGAATTTGGTGTACAAACGTCTATTTTGGCTGTTTGTTTTGCTTTTGAGACCTGGGAGGTCATGGAATTATTTGCAGTATGCATTGTTTATACTTGTGTTTAATAATGGGCGATTTTCAATGGCGAACACCGCTGAAACACGGTGGTAATCAGTCTAGATTGAACTTCATTCTATCTCCGACGTTGTTAACACTTCGAATTGGGCCGTTGAATATATGATTTTCGTCCAATTTAAATAGCTGAATACTTCTTTATTTCGCAAAGTTGGCGACCAGGATTAATCATATAATATGTTTAGGCATTTACACATATGCCTGCACCAGAATATCTTCATGGAAAGTCGAAATGAAAAAAATACAGCTCAAAAAAACTAACACCACTATTCACCGTTATTGATTTCCTACCTCTGTGGCAGCCGCATCCCTCGGCGTGGTGGACATCAGGTAATAGGGTGTGCTGTAGGCCTATTATCGATACCTAGGTATTTGAGTTTGTGAATTAATTTATGATGATCTACTTTGTCGAAGGCTTTACTAAAATCCATAATAATTACATCAGTTTGTTGACCTTTTTCCAGATTATCTGCTATTTCTTGGGTAAAACCTATGAGTTGGGTCTCACAACTATGTTTTGACCTGAAACCATGTTGTTGTGGGCTAAGGACGTTGTTCTTGTTGAAGTATTTTCTATAATATAGCGGAATATAAGTCTCTGAAAGTCTGATATGCTAGAAAATGTTGAAAAAAAAAAGTGATTAAGTTTGTGGATTTAATATGACTATTAAAGAACAGACGGATTTAGAGTTGTTCAGCAGTTACTGAAATTGAGGGAGGTAAATGCACGTGAGCAAACGCTAATCTTACATTGAGTTGCCTCCCATGTTGCATAGCAATAGAATGCCACTTACCACGTGATTCTACCGGAAGTGTACAAATGTAAACAGTTGGGAATGGATTTCTAGATTTTTATTATTTTAGGAGGTAATTTGTTGGGAGAATTTAATGATTATTCACATAATTGCATCAAAATTCACAGGCCGTCTTGTGTAAATTTCAATAAATGACATTGCCTTACCTCACCTGGTAAAATTGGTAAATGTCACGGGTGCCTGACTAAAGTTAATTTTAGGAATAGGATACAAGATTCTATATTTTATAATGGATGACACCACTGGTAAAACGAGATCTCATTCAGTTCCCATGTGATGTTTGCTCTAAACTATATGCCTTTCAATTTGCCGATCTATTTATTTTTATAGCTCTTTGGATAGCCTTACTCATTGGCTTATCCGGATGACTTATTTTATGATCTGATATTTTATAGCGAGCTCGAAGAGCAGGCCCGAAGGGCCTGCTCGAGAATCGAGCTTTACGGTAACGCAAGTATACTTTCACACTTGGTGATGGATTTGAAAAGTTTCGTCGGAAGTTTTAAAAAAGCGCACCCTAGCGGACTGGTGCTCACAGGAAGTACTTCTTTCCGGAGTGAATACAGAACTTCATTCAATTGCTAAAAATTACTCATCACTTAACAATAATGAAAAAATGATTTCCAGTTGTTTGAAAAAAATATTGTTTTCATTTAAAAGATCAAGCATCGGCCAGAAAATGGAAAAAATGTCATAATAAGCCAAAAGAAACGGGAACGCGGTAATGACGTCACCGTGACACCGGCTTCCCATAAATTTTGCAACGTATGATATTCACTGTTATAGGTATGGTGACACTAAATGTAGACTTTTTCAGTGAATAGGTTCTCCTGAGTTTTTGTGACTAGTGAATAGTTTCTTTGTGACAAATAAATGATGCATAATATTTTTAGATAAATCCGATTTCTTTGAGCTCGCTTTGAGGCTTTGCCTTATTTCATATTAGTTGTCATTCCTCTAAGCCTTACTGTTATCTGCATTTTACTGTTATGAAAGACATTAAAAAATCCAAAAAAGTCCTAAAATACTGCTCTGAATTACTTGGTTCAATAAATCAAGGATTAATATTTTTGTAGAAACTTCGAATGGGTTAAATTGAGACTTAAATCTTCAAAAATATGATGTGAACAGGTGCCTGGAGATATCTACTCCAACAGCGGTTCAATACACAGCAGACTACCGATGAAGTAAAACACAAAATATCTCAGTTACCTCCTGTGAGTGTGGCTCTCAGTTACCTCCTGTGAGTGTGGCTCTCAGTTACCTCCTGTGAGTGTGGCTCTCAGTTACCTCCTATGATGCTCTGTCGAATCACAGACTGAGAAATTGAAAATGGCTCATTGAATTAGACTACCAGCAATCTAGACAGCCTATAATGGGTTGCTAAGAGATAGGGTGACTCAGACCTCTAGTCTCTGGGTGTAGAGGTCTGGTTATCAGACCCCTAGCCACTGCCAAACAAATATGGGCTGGCTAGGCTAGAAATGTTAATTATAAAGTAGGATTTTAGTAATTTTTATTTATTTCAGTTTAGACAGTATGAGCCATACGAGTAATTTCCCTCGACTTCAGAGTGCAATATTTGAACCTCTGTCCGGAGATGGAGAGGTGGAAGTAAGCTACAAAAGCGGTGCAAGTTTTAAGGGTCAAGTTCAAGGACACAAGAAAATAGGGCGAGGTATTTTTACATGGCCAAATGGAGCAAGATATGAAGGAGAATTTTTGGATAATAATCGCGAAGGATCAGGTAAAATTCGATTTTAACCCTTATCCTGCTAAATTTCTATAATAAACTTTTCCCTCTTTCAATTTGGACAGTACCATTAACTGTTAAAAGAGGTGCATACCTAAAAGATAATGAATGACAAACAGTGCAGATCTTGATCAGACTGCACAGATGTGCTGATCATGATCTACACTGACTGTAAAGGCAGAATCAATCCTGTCCAGCATGATAAGGGTTAAGCCAATGACTGTTCAAATTTTTCAAATAGTAGAGTTGTTGTTATTACACTGAGCTTCTCGTGCCTGTTTTAGTTTTTCAGATATACCTTCAACACTGCTGCTTGGACCACTTTTCAGATATACATTTTGCTGCTTGAAATCAGTTGAATTAAAGAAAATTTTTAAAAATCCAAGCATTTATAATTGCAACTATAGTATTAAAGAAATACAAATTCTTTTATTTTCATAGAGTACACAGTGACACAGCCTTGGTTCTTGTTTCTTTAAGAGACAGAAGATACTGCCTTTCAGGAGTTATTACATCAGAGATTGCCCATGCCTTGATGTTTAAAGACTTTGCTCCTTGACATACTTGAAAAAAAAAAAATGACATTATGCACTTTTACGTAATGATACTAGTTTTGTAATAAACTACAAATATTCAGTTTCTGATGATGACAACAATGTTCTCACATGCAAACAATTATTTAAATGGAAATACATGATATATAATATTTTTCTATACAGGTAAGCAGTTATGGCCAGACGGTAGTAAATATGAAGGTCAGTTCCACAATGACCTACGACACGGACAGGGGGAACATATGTGGGCCAACAAAGAGGTAAAATATCACGCATGATTCCTGTTGTATAATTCCGTCAATAGTTTGGTGCTATTCAATAAACTTACTTGTGTATATTATTACATGACTCCATAAATTATATAGATAAGAGATCTGTAGCTTGTGCTATTGACCAATTTTTATAGTCAACCCTGACCCTCCTAAATTTCTATAATGAAGTTATCCATCTTTCAATTTGGACATTACCATTAACTGTTAAAAGGGATGCTTACTAAAAACATACAGACTGAATGGCAAACAGCGCAGATCTTGATCAGACCGCATGGATATGCTGGCTGATTATGATCTACACTGGTAACAAAAGCAGAATCAATCGTGACCAGCATGATAAGGGTTAAACCACTAAATTTTTGCTGAACTTAAGTCAAAATTTGAAGATTAAGTCCTGATGTCATATTATTGATGTCATGTAATAAAACACTTATACGGATAGTTGCATAGTCCTGACATAATGTCAGTTATTACATAATCATTTATATACTCCTTTAAGTTTGGAACCCGAAACATCAATATTTTTCCATATTGATGTTTAAATTTCATGTTGGGTGAGTGACATCATTTGTGACATCAGTTTGTGTAGGTCGTTTTGTTTAAAAGTTCTTTAATGACGATATTTTCAATTTTTCTCGGGCTTTAAATCAAATTTATATAATTTATGTAATGTGTATTAATAAAAGATAATTATATTTGCATCGAGAAATGTGCACTTGTTCTTTCACAGAATAATACTGCGCACTTAAATTTGCACAATATTTCTGTTGTAGAATTCATGTATATTTCTCAATACAAATCTAATAAGCTATATATAGATAAAAGCCTGGACCCAGCATATGGAATTTTGCAGACAATGTAGGGATAACACATGTTTTTTCAACATATCCTGAGCGATTCTGCAGATGTTATAATGTTTGTTCATTGAAATAAGTTTAATGAAGGCCATAATTAAATCAATAAAAACTTGTGGTAATTAAGGTAATAGTTACAGTTAAGATTAGTAATCACAACTGTTTGGAAAGTTTATCTAAAGATGTACTTCGTAATATAAAATATTAACAGCATATTCAAAATATGGCAGATATAGTTGGAACTGATGTGTCTGACCGTCTTTATGTAATTTGTTCCTCTAAGGTGTAAACACTGTGTTTTTTAAAAAACCATCCGTAATTTTATCCATTTTATAAAATAAATAATAGACTTTATTATATACATCAATACTTTGTTCATAACTCACTAAATATTTGGGAAAAATTAAAGAAAGGTTTTGGTATCTTTTTTAAATTTGGAATTTTGTGCACTGATGATAATTATGTCCTTGATGTCACAACTTTTATGTCTTTGGTATATGAATAGTTAAGTAACACCATCGACTGTTATACCATAGCGTACATATAAACTTTTGTGATTCTAATCGTTTTTTTTATTATGTATGGCCTCATTCCCCTGCCTTAACAAGCCTCCATGCTTATGAGAATAACTCAGTGTCTACAAGTTTAGTGGCTGTGATAAAAGACCTCAGTTTTCAAAGTTTCTGAACCTCTCTGCTGAAGCAGTCATTCTTATTTTCTTCAAGAGCTCAAAATTAATGTAATATTTCACTTTAGGTATTTTTCCTACCTGTAAAAACAAGGTATATTCAATTTGTTTTCTATAATTTGCTGTATTTTTACTTTCTTGTGCTTTCAACTCTGACGAGATTTTGTGTTGTAATGTTATAATACCATATATATTGTATGGTATATCGAAATAGGACATGTACAGTTACAAAATGTAACAACTTATTGTAAATTATTGGCAAGCCCAACTAAAATGCCTATTGTAAATACAGTTTTTTTCCCCTTTCTTTATAAAAGTCAATATTTAAATAACCTGTTTTCATAGGAAATGAATTGCGTATTGCAATCAAACTGCCTTATTGTCAAAATATTTACTGCCTCCTTTGCATCAAGCTAAAACTTTTCCATGTTGAATACAATATATTTGCTATGAGCTCTTGTAGTTTAAAAAAAAGTACACATAAAAAGTAAACTTGCATAACTTTCACTATCTAACTTACCTTAGGCATCATCTGTATATTAGCAATGACCCTGCTTGACTGTGATTCACCTTCTTTGTCCAGCATCTGGTAATTCCCTATAATGGACCCCTATATACATGAGCTTGTCTACCGTCCGTAGAAATATCCATCAGCAAAATGCACCATCTCAGTCACTAAATTTCTTAAGAGGTAATGTAACATGGTGTTACTTAAATTGTTTGACTGTACCGCTGTAAATCAAAGTCCCAGGTAGTTTTGTTGTTTACACATAGAAAATGGTGTGTCAAATAACGATTTAGTTTATTTGTTTGAGTAAATCTTTTGTTACTGAACATAATGTTCTCAAAAAAGCCATAAACATTTTTTGCATTTAATGGCTTTTAAGATTAAAGCTGTTTTTAAAACAATTTCCAAATCACATGAATCAACTCTAATTTAGGCTGTAAAAGGAGAGCAAGATATTTATAGTAACGGAGAAAGATTCCAAAGTCAGAAGAATTTACGTATACATCATATTTTTTGAAACGCAAACTGCTTCAATCAGTGGCGTGTGAATTGTGTGTGTTTTATATTCTACAAGTATAAGATATAAGAATGCAAGGCTTTGAAGTATAACAGTTAATACAAGAATCTATGCATTTTTATAAACAATACACTGTATGTACCTATTAAGCAAAATGAAATTTTAAAACAATGTTGATGCGCTGTATCGGTAACTTGGATATAAAGGTCACCTTCTCATCGGTGTACTTTTTCAGTCAGTCCTCCCCTTTTGATGACCATATAAACACTTGTTTAGCTGTTATATACATTTTTACTTTAAAAAAAAAAACAACAGTTTGGAGTCTATTGAAATCACAAATTTTTTGTGGACATTTTCGCAAATAGAAATCAAAAATTACATTACAGTTTAGACCTTCAATGAACCTTCTCACCTAATAGGTATATGATGTGGTGAAATAATGTTATTTATTTAGGTTCTTATGCTTGTTTTTGAGACATTTTTCAATAATTAGAGAGATCCGCACTTATCAAGCTGATTTGAGACTTTATTTGAAAATGCTAGTGTGGTGAAAAACTGCCCTGAACTTTGGTGCCAACAGGAAAGGAACATCCAGTCCCTGGAAAGATGTGATTGGGTTAAAATACAGGATTAAATTTATGTTAGGAATGGACAAGATTAATTAATGCTGCGTTTATAAATTGTCTCGGTACCCTATATTATCAAATAGAAATTAAACATTAACAGTATTTTTTTCCATTCAATAAGAAACTGCATATTGAAAAAAACTATGTCTTGTATTTCAGTTCTTATAAAGTGAAGTTTTTCCAAGATCGTTCGTCATGGGACCATGTGTGTATACTTGTCAGATGGTTCACATCTTTACTCTGGCACATTTTATATGGACAGGAAAGAGAGTTATGGAGTTTCTCTTTCCTGTTCCAGGGAAAGATTTGAGGTATTAATACTTTCCATTCGTAAATGATAATTATGTTTGAATTTTCTATAGTGTTGGACGGCCTAGATTAATTTCATTTGATACATTGCAATTGTGACCCTATACGTAACTGCAATGGACTATATAATTCCTGGCTAATTGTGTTTTTTTACCTAAAAATGTTACTCCACCTTCTGGAAATGTGACATTCTGTAAGCTTTTGCAAAAGCCTATATATATCCCATTTTGGTACCCTTCTTGTGTCCTCTGCATAATTCCGGGAGATTGTTTCAGTTTTTATTAATACTGTTGTTTTTCATGCGTCTGTGCAGGGTTTAATCCAAAAAGTATGAACGTGAAGGTCACGGGGTGATTACTTCACCCTGACGTACACCAGGTACGTCGGCTTGGTGGCCATGGGGGCAAAAGTTGGTAAAAATCTGTTTCGCAATTCTCCTGAAGCATTTGTGCTATAAAATCACACCAGAGCTTGATTAAACTCCAATGAGCCATCCAGTATCTAACCAAGATGGACTCCACAGAAAAGAAGCTTTTGAAAACCTTTGAAGGAACCTCCCTGAACAATTATTTTGCACCAATAGTCGTAAAACCTCGAAAAGTTAGCGGTATGAGTTTCAATACTTTACCTGAGGTTCCTTTTGATCCAGAAGCTTCTAAGATGTGAATAAGAATCATTTGATCAGAATTTTACCCACAGATGGATTGAATAAGTGAGACGTATGAGAAATCAAGTATGGAATAGGACCCCATCAATAGTAGCCATGCAAAAACATTTTGAAAAACATAAGTATGGGGTGAAAACATTGTCTTGCAAAATGATAAAGTCTCTAGCAGGAGATCGTGAGTTTAATTTAACGGAAAAGGGCCACTGAAACAGTTTGAAGAATCGGATTCAAGCAGCTACAGAGGGAAATGTAAATAAAGTTGAGGATCTGTTGAGTTCTGGGAAAGTGTCACCGGATGTTGCTGATAGCAACGGGCATTCAGCACTTATTTTGGGGCCATTATGTATGGTCTTTAGCATTTTTTCTCTTTTTTCTTCTTCTTCAGTCTTTTTTTATATAGAACAATATTTTAGGTTGCTGTTATTTGTGTAGCTGGGCTGCTTTGGCCAAGTGGCGTTAAGGTTGCTTCCCCTAACCTCCAGTAGGGTTGAACAACCTCACGTTGTGGAGTGGAATTCTTTTATGTGAAGAAGCTATCCAGCTTGCTTGAGAAAGGTCAAAAAGCAGGTGTCTTCCCATACCTGAACTAATGCATGCAGGGACACCTGGGATCTTCTCCTCCATTAAAAGCCGACAATTCCATTTCTGTACATTTATTTTTCTCAGTGTGATGTCAGAACCTAATAAAATGAGACAGAAACTATTTATTTTGTGTAAGTAAATTTAATTTAAAATGTGCAACTTACAATTTTTGTTTTATGGTGCCAAACCCATCCTTACATAGGTTCTCAGATGACTGGTCCGAATAGGGGGATTATAAGCAACCTGTAAATCACATTATTTTCTTGTTTAAGAGTCTCTTTATTAAGTCCCAAATAGAAATTATTTTCAATATAGAATAGTTTTCATTCTTCTGCTTGTAACAGTATTGCAGCAGTATGTATCTGTTTCTATTTCTGTAGGTGAACTGGCATATAGAAGTGATTAATTGTTTACTGAATCATGGTGCCGATGTTAATAAACTTTCTGACGAGGGATGTTCGGCTCTCTCTGCAGGCTGTATTTTCTTCTACCCTATCGAAAGTTTCCGCTTTAATATAGCTGAAAGATATTTAGAAGTGCCTAAAGACTTAAAAACAAAACAAAAGGAGGAAAAATCAAAATTGTCCCAACAAGAACAACAACAACAACAAACTCAGCAACATAACCAGTCTAGTCAGGGGCAGATAACTCCAAAAAGTATTCTTAGCAAAAAGCAGACGGGTAATCGTAAAGGATCAAATTTACAGAAAACTGACAGTCAGGGTAGTGAGACACAGACAGAACATTCTGGTCCACCTGGTTTGGAAAAAAGTATTACAAATATGCCGAACCTGCAAAACAACAGTAAGGATTGAAGAAATCAATATCCTCACGTTGCTGTATAACACAAGACTTGATGGCCGCCGTCGGAAGAGTTCGATTAAAATATGAGTTTTACAATATTACATATAGAAGTTTCAGACTCAGCTGTAGTGAGACGGCTGTGCCACATCGCTACGTATGAATGAGAAGTGTTGCGGGAGAACTGCAGCCACAAACCGGGCAATTTAATGAACCTGTGCGACATTGAGCAGTTTATCAAAAATAGGTAACTTACTTTTATCATGTTTTAACTAATTAAGAAATAATATATCCCCAACTGTGATTTGTCATAAACATGTTGATACATCATTGTTTGTGGTAGTTTATATGCGAAGAACTGATATCATATAGCATCTAAAACATAAACGATGATTTTATTCCGTGCAGATGACTGTTTGATACTATATTATTTTCCGCTTCGCTATTAACCGTTATCAAGATTATTAATGAACTTCTGACTGGATAGTCATCAAATATTTCCCTGATTCCTGTGTGCTTTCTTTTCTCGTGCCAGCATCTGTCAACGTTTAAACGTCAAAAAATGCTGTTGTATAAATAATTCACTTTTTCATTCACCAGCCTCTTTGTTTAAATAGGAACATGAAGGGATCTACTTAAGGTTTATAACAAGAATTGACTTTATTTTACACTGCTTAACATGTTTAACTTATAAATTATTACAAGAATTGGCTGTATTCTAGTAGTATACACAGCTGAGGTACACTCACATAACTATTTATTCACATATGTGTTTTTGGGCGTTTTTTGATTCTTCTCTCTTAAAGTACAAGAGTGAGCGCATAACTTATCAACATTTTGCAGGTCTCAAAGTTTGAAGCAGGAACATTTTGAATGTTGTCAATGTCATGAATTATTAATAGTTACAAAAATGTGGGCAAAAAGTGTTATTTTCATAGGAAATCTTCTGAGTTACATTTACACTCCACATCTCTGTGTTAACATTTACCCATATATATTTTTTTTTTCACTAAATGACTTTATGCATCTATGTTTCGTACACATCACACCTCTAAGGTCAATAATTTATCTTTTCTTAAATTACTTTGATTGACTCCTGAATTTTAAGAACACATTTGACATTTATATACTTGTCTATTATAAATAGGCATTCAAATCACACATCACACAAAATCAACCAATCAATTCGTCTTCTTTAAAAAGTCCCAAATGCAAATATAATAAATTACTGTCATTGCATTTATAACATAATCGCTCTTAGGTTTTATGGTACATGGAGTTATCTATCCTACAGCCCATTTTGATTCAAACTGCATTTTGCTTAATTACATATTACCAATAATATGCATTCTTTCAGCAACTTTAAATTGTTTAAAGGCAAAACTATTTGAAAGAGTGGATACTCATACCCAAAGAATCTCTTGAAAGATAACTTGAAACGTTTTAAATTTTGTGTTTGTTTAATCACTAAAAGAATTACAAAGGATTTCATTTTTTGCTCCGACTCCTTCAAAGCAAATGCAGAGGCTATTGGACTCACCCATGCGTCTGCATCCGCCTCACGTCCACGTCCCAAATTGTTAGTATTGTATTGCGCTAAGTCTGTGTATCTCAGTACCCACTTGTGATGGATTGAAACTTCACACATTATTTACTGTGATAACCGACGTCACATTGCCAGGTCCTTGAACTCTATTTTGCTTTTTTTACAAATTATGCCCCTTTTTTCGACTTAGAACCTTTTTGGTTAGGTTTTGTATGAAGCGTGGTATTTCATTCCCACAATGTGGAATGGATTGAAACTTAACACTTCACGGTCATCATCTGGACATCACTAAGCTGCAGTCCCCTTAACTCTACTTTGTTTTTTTTCCCAAAATTATGCCTCCTTTTTTGACTTAGAATTTTTTGGTTAAGGTTTTGTCTGTAAGTCTTGTATTTCATACCCTCAAATGGAATGTATTGAATTCCCACACATGTTCACTGCTCATCATCGACACTTCACAAGCAGGTTCCATTATTCTCTTGTTTTTTTAAAATTATGACCCTTTTTTCGACTTAGCAGTTTTAAGTTAAGTTTTGTATGTAAGCTGGTACTCAGTACCCCAATGGAACTGGATTGAAATCACATACTGGTTCACTGTCATGATCTACATGCAGTGACAGGTTCAGAATCTCCCCTATTTGCAATTTTACAAAAATTTGCCCCTTTTTTTCGAACTTAAACAGTTTTTGAGTTTTTGTATGTAAGCTGGTATCGATGTACCCACTAAATGGGAATGGATTGAACCTTCACCCCTTGTTCACTGTCATGAATTTGACATGTGATACCCATGTTACAATACGCTGACTTTTTGGCACTTAACAAAGTTTATTCCCCTGTTCTTTTCAACTTTTATTCCATTCAACGGACAAGGCTTGTTGAATAGCTGGGCCTTGCTGTCCTCTGACGCTTCTGTGTTTTTTTTGTTATTTTCCAGCGGAGGTATTTCTAACCTTAGACCCACGGGGCTGAACCTCTACATACTACCGGTATAATTATTATATATATATATGCATTATCATTATCTCACCCTTACTTAATATCTAACCTGCATATATATTCTATTGATTAAGCTTCAAACACCTGTGGTTAAAGACTATGAGTATATGACAGTTCTTTCTAACATGAAGCCTTCTTTACCGGGTAATCTTTTTATGATTTTCCTTGTCACCTTTACCTGCTAAATTTCTAAATGGACTATTCCGTCTTTCAAAGGGATTTTGCTGAAAATATACTGACTGAAACGCAAAGAGTGCATGCTCACCTTGTGCATGCGGATCTTGGTCTGCTTGGTCGCCAATGGCAAAATGACTTGCTGCACAGGCTAAAGGTTAATAAGCTATTCAAGATAAATACTTCTTTCTTTCCTCGAAAACCTTTGATTTTAACTACAACAAGATATCAACGTAGAAGTACAAGTAATCTTGTATTCAAGACCATCTGTGGATATATGTAATTTGTGATTGTATTTGAAATGGTAGAACAAGAGATTAAGATAAATCCGAAACCTGTCCTAACCTGCTCTTTGTTTTTATAAAGTCCCATTTATAAGAATATTGTCAAATAATAAAGAAATATGTATTTTTTCATTTAATTATATTCAGTCTCTTGTGTAATGTGTGTGTGGGTTTAATGCATGTTTTATGTGTTTTGTTTGTTTTCTAGACGAAAGAATGAATCTCTTGGCTAACGCTGGATCTGTTTACAATACAGCGCGGTGCGTACCCTAACTCGCGTTCCTCTGGTTTGGCCACTTCCTGTCCGTTTTCTTTGCAAATTACGCAGCTGATGTTGAGATGGTGAATATCTTTTACTGCAAAACAAGGCCTCGTCCCATCCATCATCAGGCTGCCTAAAAGGTCTTTTTGGGTTGCATGTTTAAAAAACTTTAGTACTCATGAGAAATATAGAATTTACTTAATACACTGAAAGCTGTGACAGGTAGCAGATCTAAGTTAATATTCCATCAGCACTATTTGTGCAATAGACACCATATGATACATAATATCTATTGTGACACAATGATGATCATGTATATATATCAGTGTGACACAATGATGTGTATATCAGTGTGACACAATAATGATCATGTATATTCACTGTTATACAATGATAATTCTGTATAGGTCAGTGTGACACAATGATGATTTATATTGTTGTGTCACAATGATGATCATGTATAGATAGGTGGGACACAGTGATGATCATGTTTATATCAGTGCGACACAATGATAATCATGTATAGACTGGTGTAACACAATAATTGTCATGTATAGACTGGTTAACACAATATGGTCAGTGTATAGACCTGGTGTAAACAGAACAAAACTCCAATGATACTTATGTATGACGTGTGTTCACACTAATGAATCTGTATAGACTGAGTTTACACCCAATGATGGTCAGTATAACTGGTTGTACACACACAATGATAATCGTATAGACTGACTGTGTGTAATACAACACAATGATTAACCATGTAATAAATGACTGGTGTAACACAATGATCATCATGTAATAGGGCTGGTGTAAACTACCCAATGATAATGTGTAATATGACGGTGTCACACAATGATAATCCATGGTATCGACTGGTGTAACACAATTGATGCGGATTATGCAATGTTTAATCCCAACAAAAAAGCAACAACAAAACTCTTGCGCAAATCTAGATAATACAACATACACAAGCCATCAGTGCTCAAAAGAGCCATTGATGCTCATAAGCAGATCTACATGCACATACATATATCGAAATATCAACCTCTCTTAAAATATAAAATGATTCTGTATTTCAGAAAGGAGGGTTATCACCACTACATATTGCCAGTGCTATACCCGGAGAGGAGGGTGTGCTGATTACTGAGCTGCTTCTGAAAGCTGGGGCTGACCCTGATGTGAGGGCCGAGGAGGATGACTCCTTCCTTAACAGAAACCTTGTAAGTTCTCCACTCACAGCTGTTTTCATGAACCAAAATTTCAGACTCTACTTTCCAGTCTGTCAGCTCATTTAGAATAGAAGCTGTTATCAAGTAGCATACAATATCTGCTTTTGGTAGCAAATTATGGTAACTAACTGCAAGTCTGAAATGTTTCTTTCTTCTTCATAGTTGAAGTATCCAGATTGTGTAGTGGTTCTCGTATCGGCTGGCGTGCCTTGGTAGCTCAGCTTTGGTAGAGTCGTTTGGCACAGTAAGCCGAAGAACCGAGGTCGATCCGGTCCGAGGCTGCACCATTTTTTTTCCTGAGACTGTTCAAAAACCTAACATTTGGGCTCGGCCGGATGTTCATACCCGTGGATCCCATGCGGGTCGAAGCGTTTGGCTTAGGTGTGCGTGCCCTGATTCGGTTAACAAGTCTGCGGGCAGACTTGTCCAGATGCCAAATGTCTCTCAATAGAGGGGGGGACAGGTGTGTAGTCAGTTCCGTTATCCGTGGGGCCTCGTTAGCTCAATTGGTAGAGCATTGGCAAGGTGACCCGAAGGGCTGAGGTTTGAATTTCAGTTGAGGCTGCACATTTTTCATGAGACTGTTACAGATAATATTAAGCCTGTCAGGTTTTATACTATACCCTAACCTTATCTTTTTCCGGCAACAATCAAAAAACACTATGCTCAGTCATTTTAAGATCATCATATTTAACAGTGTTATTTATACAGTGGCACTAATGAGTCTCAGTTAATGTTTAGTTACTAAGCAGACATGTAATTAAACACAAAAAGTTAATCAAATCAACCAATTTTAAAATTTAAAAAGAAAAACTTTAAGAGCCAGAGAACCACGTCTATGTATGTGTTAAATCAGATTACGTGAATAGTTTATTGCTGTTATTTTCAGATGAAAGAATGGAGCAAGGATCCAATACATCCAGACAGTCAGGAGTTGCTTGGGGGACGTACACCTTTACATATTGCTTGTGCTAGAGATGATAATTATAAGGTAAGAACCTGTTTACATGGAGACAAGTAAAGAGTCACTAAGTGGAGTGGACATCCATTTTTACATGCTTATACTTGAGATGACAATTATAAGGTAAGAACCCATTTACACGGAGACAAGTGAAGAGTCACTGCACGGACCTACAACTCTACATGCTTATTCTGGAGGTGAGTACACAAAAACTTACAGCTTATAATGGAGGTGATAGTTATAAGGTAAGATCCTGTTTACACTGAGACATGTTGAGTGTGAAATCATTTGAGTTTACTGGCATGAAATTTCATGCAAACAGCAAAAAAGCCAGTCTCGTGTGGACTCAAATCAGTGTATTTTCAACTTCAGAAAGAAGGAAAGACATTTTTAAGTCACCAGCACTGCATGTGTCAGTATTGAATAGTATATCACACAATGTTTAACACAATGTTGTCTATTTGTCTATGTCACCATACGCGTACTGTAGTAAAACATTGTTGATATGTTGTCATTATGTCACATAGTTTGTAACACTCATCTTGTTGTAAAATCGAAAGTTTTGTGCGCGTGGTGACAATTGAAGCAAGCGGTGTGCGTACAATGATATATGTGGTAACTTGGACAAAGTTACCAGTATGGCTGTAACGGGGGGGGACAACAAAGAAGAATAGTGGTGGCTCACAGTGGGGCAAAAGGGGAGACTGGCAAAGGCGCTAGTGGGCTGTATCATTAAGTGTAGAAGCATTTCTTCCTCGCTCCGGGTCTCGGCTCGTGTATTGACAGTGGATAGATATATCACTAAACTGGAAAAAAAAATAACATAGGGACCCTCCGTAACAGCTAATCCTCAATAGGTCCCTGATTTTGGTAGGGGTAAAAATGGGGTGGGATAACTACATTCAATTAAAATAGCCGCCTAAGTATTGGAAACTCAGAATTTCGGAAAAATGACAATTTTCATGGCCAGAAGGATATACACGTAATGCTGCGAAGCTGAACAATAAATGTCAATCTTTAGGTATAATGTCACATTGATGTACATGCAGTACATTAACACACATTGCAACTACAGAAAGTTCTGGGGAAGATTTTGTGATATACATGTACATGTATCCATACATGTAAGTAACAAAATTTTGTTTATTTAAGAAATAATAAGTTCCCAAATGTGGTTTTTCGTAGAATAACTAGATTTTTGAGTTCTTATGCGTACGATAATATCACGAAGGCCGCCGGCCTAAGTGATATATGTTTCGCATAAGAAGGGCGAAAACTGGTTCTTCTATGCATAATCACACTTGGGACAAAATTACTTCGAATTCTAACACGCATACTAGTTTATATCAAATCAACATGTTATAGAAAAAAATGGTTAACTACTCTACTTTTTCGACCTGGATCGGATGATGTCATTGCAGGCGAGTGGTATATTGCAGAATAACTCGAGATAGATTTTGCTCTGCATGTATGTAGGTTATTTGCTGGTCATGTTAGAATAATAATTATGACGTCATTATACTTTGCAGGTAACTGTAATGTAAAAAAGTGATTGCTGTATCTTTTTCTCTTTCGACAGGTTAAAAATACTATCATATTTATATGTCCATCAATTAGGACATGGTATGAGAAAACCTGTATAGGGCAAGCATGAGTGTGGCAGTCACAGGCAGCATGTGGGCAACTTCCATTCTCTTACTTGAATAGTTTTATCTGATGTTCACAAAATTTGACACAATGTTTATGGGCACAACATCTCATGATTGTACTAGAGGCTCTGGAGTTACTGCCCTTGAATTACTAGAAATTGTACAAATTCACAGTATTTCTGATAAGTTATGACACTTGAAGTAGTCAAACTTTACAGGTAGTCAGCTCAGTAAGCAGAATATTTAATGTGAGAAGATTTGCTGGAAAGACATAAACTGTATTGTGACAGTTTCACTCGTGTGTACAGATTTTCAGTTCCTATTTGTTTATGCCTCCCCGCATTCTACTGATGCTGGAGGCATATAGTGACTTGTTCCTTTCCGTCCGTCCTCGTACGAGGGTAACCAATGGGGACCATTGCGTCGAGCATCAATACCCGCTTACTAGACATGACTTGACTAACTTGCAGATGTATCGGTGACCATTCCTCCCTCATCTTCAGATGTCACCTTCCTCAGTTTGACCTTGACCTTCATTTTTGGGACTTAGGTTGCTTTAATGGCCATCCTCTTTGGTTAACCAATGTGACCGTTTCGTCTAGCATCATACCCCATACAAGAATAAAATTGATACTAATCTAGATGGGGTAAACTGTGACCTCCGCCTCTTTCAAACCATCACCTGACATCAGTTTGACCTTGACCTTGACTCGTTTTGACTAAGTGCAAAATCTATCGACAAGGATGCCACCGGGGGCATCAAGCATTTATTGAACGCAGCTCCTTGTTCTTTAGTCATGTATGCAGACTATCTGGCAAGTTGGTTTATTATTTACATGTATGTTCCTACTTTAAGAATACAGGTTCAGAGGGCAAGGTACATCTTAAAGTCTGACTAAAAAAGTGAAGTACCAATCAAGGCAGATTGTAGATGAGTTGTTGGTAATTTCATATACATGTGTTGTGTTACAGGTTATAGATGAATTGTGGTAATTTCATATATTGTGTTACAGGCTATAGATGAACTGTTGGTAATTTCATATATTGTGTTACAGGCTATAGATGAACTGTTGGTAATTTCATACATTGTGTCTTTACAGGCTATAGATGAACTTGTTGGTAATTTCAAAAATTCATACATTGTGTTACAAGCTATAGATGAACTGTTGGTAATTTCCCATTCATACCTTGGTGTTACAGGCTATCGATGACTGTTGGTAATTTCCTATACATGTCTTGGTGTTACAAGGTTATAGATGAATGGTGGTAATTTCATATATTGTGTTACAGGCTATAGATGAACTGTTGGTAATTTCATACATTGTGTTACAGGCTATAGATGAACTGTTGGTAATTTCATACATTGTGTTACAGGCTATAGATGAACTGTTGGTAATTTTCATACATTGTGTTACAGGCTATAGATGAACTGTTGGTAATTTCATACATTGTGTTACAGGCTATAGATGAACTGTTGGTAATTTCATACATTGTGTTACAGGCTATAGATGAACTGTTGGTAATTTCATACATTGTGTTACAGGCTATAGATGAACTGTTGGTAATTTCATACATTGTGTTACAGGCTATAGATGAACTGTTGGTAATTTCATACATTGTGTTACAGCTTAGATGGACTGTTGGTAATTTCATAAACATTGTGTTACGGCTATAGTGGACTGTTGTAATTTTCATACATGGTGTACAGCTATAGGAGAACTGTTGGTAATTTTCATACATTATTTCCGGCCATAGATACTGTTGGTAATTTTCATACATTGTGTTACAGGCTCCTAGATGAATTGTGTAATGTTCATATCATTGTGTTACACGGCTAAGATGAACTTTGGTATTTCATACATTGTGTTCCAGGCTATAGTAACTGTTGGTAATTTCATACATTGTGTTCAGGCTATAGATGACTGTGGTAATTTCATATACATTTGTGTTTCTAGGTAGAGATTAACTTTTGGTATTTGTGGGACTGATGTATTCTATACCTACCATTGACCCACGGTGTCTTTGTAAGTCCCTGTGTTGCCCGCAACTACCCAGAATTAATACAGAGACATATCTTCCAAATACATCTTGTAGGTATACTAGTAGTCTTGTAAAAATTACCAGAATACATCTTGTTATATTTAAATCATAAAATACTGTATCTATCAGAAACTCTGGTATTATTATATCATAAATTATTCAAAATCTATTTTATCTATCCAATCGGGAACATTCGTTTGCAGCACATGACCGTACAATATATTACCTTATTGGATGATGTGGTACAAAAAATCCTGTATTTTTCTGTATTTGGATGGTTCTAAAAGTCCCACATTAAACATACGATTAAGCCCCAAACACATGAAAATGTTCTGAATGTAAATCGGGTGAAGTAGGCGCTCTATGTACAGAGTTGATCTTATTCATCTTGAAATGAGGAAGGCAAAAATACAATCATTCAGTGAAATTTTAATTCAATTAAAATAAAATAGATACAATAATAAGGTTTTTAACAGTGAACTATATTACAGCAAGATCTATTTGAACTTGTACCCCAGCTGTGAAAACCATATTGGCTCGCCTACAGCTTGTCCATATGGTTTTCCAGCTTAGTCACTAATAATCTTCTATTGTACAACAATGGTTAAATAACCTAAATAATATATACCAGACTATAAAATAACGTGAATACATCTTTTTATTATTTTATATCATGAATATATAAACCAGAATACAATTTTTAGAAGTTAGTCAGGGCTTTGCTGGTAATCAGATTGTCCTAGTAGGCCAGGCTTCAGATATCGTGATTGGCTAACCCTATCCCTGGTTTTGAGCACTTTTAAATGTCACTATTTCCATTTTAAAGTAGAAGCTGTTTCTTTTGTTTTAGATTGACAAACTGGTGAGAGCATGTGCCAATGTTCTAGCACCAATACCTGTTGGACCAAAGAGGAATATGGGTACAGTGGTCGACTATGCCTACTATATGTTTTATCAGGTATATTATTTTGTTGCTTGTACAGTAGTCGTGTTTTTATCAGATATACAATTTTTCTGTTGGGTACAGCATTTGACTGCACTTGTTACATATTTTATCAGGTACAGTATTTCACGGGAACAGCGGTTGACTGTGTTTGCTATATGTGTTATCAGGTATAGTATTGTGCTGTTGTATGTTTACAATTCACTGTTACTCTAGAATTCTTATGTGATAAAAACCTCAGTTGCATTTCAGCACTCAGAGTCGCTGAATTCCTGATTTAATATCATTCGTTACTTAGATTCACATTTCTACATCATTATTCACTTTGCTATAATTACTCAATGATGAGTTACAGGTGATTTTATATTGTTTTCTGTCCCAATGAATGGGTCGTTCACAGGTATCTAAACTGTTCAGTCTTTTATTTTCCATCTTTCCATCTCACCGTATTGTTGAATGACTGGTGTTCAATTGTTCATTTCTAAGTGTTTAATGCTTGGTGTTCATTTGTTCACACCTAAATGTTGAATGACTGGTGTTTAGTTGTTCACCCAAAATTGTTGAATGACTGTTGTTTATTTATTCACACCTTATTGTTGAATGAGTTGTGTTCATTTGTTCACTTCTAATTGTTGAAGGATTTTTGTTTATTTGTCCACACCTACGTGTAATTGTTGAATGACTTGTGTTCATTTGTTCACCAAAAATTGTTGAATGATTGGTGTTCATTTATTCCCCACCTCCTAATTGTTGAATGACTTTGTTCATTTGTTCACACCTAATCGTTGAATAACAAGTGCTTATTTTATGGACCCTTATTGTTGAATGACTGGTGTTGGGGTGTTCATTCCTTATCATTCAATGACTGGTGTTTGGATGTTCACCTCTAATTGTTGATTGTTGAATGACTTGTGTTTGGTTGTTCACCTCTATTGTTGAATCCGGCGTTCATTTGTTGTTAGTTTATTCCTACCCACCCCCCCCCCGCCCCCCACGCCTCTCCACCTCCTCCCCCCTCACCACCCCAAAAGTGGTTGAATTGACCTTCTGTTCAGTTGTTTTCATCCGCCCCTTATTGTAAATGACTGGTGTTCAGTTATTCACACATCACTTACACACCAAATGTTGAATACTTGGTTGCAGTTGTTTCCATCTCCCCTCCCAGCCTCCCAACCCTCCCCCCACTCCCACAAATTGTTTGATGAGCTTTCTGTTTCATTTGTTCACCTCCTACCTATTTGGAATTATTGGTGTTCATTTTTTCACCCTGAATTATTGATATGATTGGTGGTTTCGCTTGTTCACCCCCCACGTTGTTGAGACTGGTTGTCCATTTGTTCACCCCTAATTGTTGAATGCTGGACAGGGTGTTTATTTTTCTTTCCCCCACTAACTTGTCGAATGATGGTTGTTTCATTTGTTTCACCCCCTGCATTGTCCGATGATTGTGTCAGTTGTTCTCACTAATTGTCGAATGAGTGGTGTTCATTTGCTTTCACTCCATAATTGTCGAATGTGGTGTTCAGTTGTTCACCCCTTTTGTGAAACTTGGTGTTCATTATAATTGTACTGTTCCTCTATCTTTCATGTGTTATAGATAGAGGATTGTTTTATGTTTTCAAAAACCGTTTACAGAGTGTGCCCGTGGAAAAAGGAATAATGGAATTTCCCTTTTTTATCGGAAGGTCCTTGGTGTTCATTAGTTCACCCCCTAATTGTCGAATGAATTGGTGTTCTTTGCTTTGTTTCCACGACCCCAAATTGTCGACTGATTGTTGTGCATTCTGGTTCACCTCCTAATTGTTGAAATGACGGCATTTAGTTTGTTCACCTCTTATGTTGAGGTCACTGACTTAATCACTTGCTGTTGTCAGTTTATGTCTAAAAGCTTGCTTGAGGTATTATCTCATCAGGAAGGCAGCAGCCTGGATCTTATGAAAGCTTGACGGTTCTACACAGGTGCCATTTCTGTACTATGAATAATACCAGGAATACAGTTTAAGTGAATACTGCTACATCTTGGATGTTTGATATTGACTTTGTTTGTATTTCAAGATATTTTCTCTAACACAATTGTCAATAAACACTTCAAGTAATTTATCATTTGAATTTATGTTGAAGCTCTCACAAGTTTCCTATGTATTTAATAATACTCATAGACCAGTGTTTATCTCATAAGGTCTCAGCACGGTCTCTGATTTTGAATCACTTATTGTATATCTCTTTTTGGCTGAGAATACTGTTTAGGAAGTAGAACTCTTACAGTCATGTGATACAGCTGGCTTATTGAAGATTGGTGGTTCTACTAAAGCACATGTGTGCATGTAATAATGACTCAATGGATCTTCAGTAACAAAGCATACAAGGGTTTATTTGACTTTGTTTTGATAAAGCTTAAAACTCCAACCAACAAATTAAGTCATATTACCGGTAATTTGCTGGTCAAAATATTTTCAGATCAAGTAAAGCAGTTGATTTCCTTAAACTACTTTGCATTGTTTTCTTCAAACTTCATTAATTTAACAAACAATTGGATACATTGAACTTGCAGGATACACATATTGCTAAGACTCCCTACCATGCACTGACTCACGCAGAGAGGGAGACGTTTATCAATCGTCGTAAACTTCTCGAACATATAGGTGACATACTGAGAACCAAAGCTGTGGATAGAGAGAAAAGAAGACTGGATGAAGAACAGAGAGGAGGAATCCGAAGTATGTTTTATTTTAAGATGAATATGAAATAGAGGACATTATTGCTTTAGGGTAATTATAGTCTCCCCTCAGTAGAAACTAGAATCATTTTACTACTTATGGAGTATACTTTTCAAATAAATTTATGTGTGTTTAGACATTCACCATAACAAGAGAACTATCATATAGACTCAAAGCATACAGGTAAAGGTCACACTTGGAGATAGATTTTAGACCTTAATTCTTGTCCAGCCTTTAACCTTTTTATGCAAAAGTGGGTATTTTATATTTCAAAGCATAAAACAATGTGTTGCATATAAGACTCAAGGTCACAGAAGTCAAACTATTTAGGTGATTTATTTACAGTTTTTAATTTTTTACCATAAGACGCATCACATTTAAGACTCAGATTCATATCTTAAAGGTCAGTGTCACATTAAGAGATGAAATATCTTACCCCAACAAGACTTGTCATATGTAAAACTCACATCCTTAGCTTAAAGTTTAGTGTCACAGTAAGATGTCAGATGTTTTACCAAAACAAAACATGTCATGTACAAGATCCATAACTTGAAGGTAACACTTCTATAGCTATCAAAAGGCTTATATGTTTTACTGAATGCAGGATAAGCTGTTAAATCAAACAGATGTATTTGTGTTCCAGGTGCAAGTCCTAGTAGTGGATTTGTTTATATTGGGGCCGGTGCCCAGCTTCCACCAGATGCCAAAAAGCCAAAATTTCTGCGAAATCAGCCGACTGCAACAGGAGATGCCCCCATGGTAAAGTTTGAGGGACCACATGGGGGCTCCACTCCCTATGATATGGGAGATGCAGATAGTGTGAAAGGACCCCGGTATGTATAATGTATATATTACTTTTTCCTCAAAAAATAGAGGTATACATCAGTCTGAGAATGAGCACATTAGGTAAAAGATACATAATCAGAAAAATATTTTCTTGTTTAAGATTAGTTTCCTAGCATGTCAAAATTGAACATTTATAGACACTCATTAAATTTCACAATCAATATTGTATTGGAATCAAGATTGCTTTGATTCATTGGAGGTAACAGATCATAGGGACATTTATTTTTTTTTTTGTTCGAAAATTGAAATTGAAATTGATCACAAGGACAGTCAGTTGTTCATTAATTACATGGACAATTTATTGTTCTTTGATCACAGGGACAGTCAATTGTTCTTTGATCACAGGGATAGTCAATTGGTCTTTGATCACAGTGACAGTCAGTTGGTCTTTGATCACAGGGACAGTCAGTTGGTCTTTAGTCACAGGGACAGTGAATTGTTCTTTGATCATAGTGACAGTCAGTTGGTCTTTGATCACAGGGACAGTCAATTGTTCTTTGATCACAGGGACAGTCAGTAGGTCTTTGATCACAGGGACAGTCAATTGTTCTTTGATCATGGGGACAGTCAATTGTTCTTTGATCACAGGGACAGTCAGTAGTTCTTCGATCACAGGGATAGGTGATTGTCCTCTGTTATGATATTTCTAAAGACAATTATTCTTCCTTAATTCACTGCTGATTAATTTGAAAATTTGTCATTTATATCCTGGGAACATGTCTGTAAAGATACGGTAATAATTAAGTGTTGGTAATTAGTTTATGCAGTAATAAGTCAGTGTTAATAGTAAGAAGTAAGATTGTTCTTTGATCACACTGGGACAGTCAATTGTTCTTTGATCACAGGGACAGTCAGTTGGTCTTTGATCACAGGGACAGTCAATTGGTCTTTGATCACAGGGACAGTCAGTTGTTCTTTGATCACAGGGACAGTCAAATGTTCTTTGATCACAGGGACAGTCAATTGTTCTTTGATCACAGAGACAGTCGATTGTTCTTTGGTCACAGGGACAGTCGATTGTTCTTTGGTTACAGCGACAGTCAGTTGTTTTTTGATCACAGGGACAGTCAGTTGTTCTTTGATCAATTGTTCCTTCATCACAGGGACAGTCAATTGTTCTTTGATCACAGGGACAGTCAGTTATTCTTTGGTCACAGTTCTTTGACAGTGACAGTCAGTTGGTATTTGGTCACAGGGACAGTCAGTTGTTCTTTGATCACAGGGACAGTCAGTTGTTCTTTGATCACAGGGACAGTCAATTGTTCTTTGATCACAGGGACAGTCAATTGTTCTTTGGTCACAGGGACAGTCAATTGTTCTTTGATCACAGTGACAGTCAGTTGGTCTTTGATCACAGGGACAGTCAATTGTTCTTTGGTTACAGGGACAGTCAGTTGGTCTTTTGTCACGGGATAGTCAATTGGTCTTTGATCACAGTGACAGTCAGTTGGTCTTTGATCACAGGGACAGTCAGTTGGTCTTTGGTCACAGGGACAGTGAATTGTTCTTTGATCACAGTGACAGTCAGTTGGTCTTTGATCACAGGGACAGTCAATTGTTCTTTGATCACAGGGACAGTCAGTTGGTCTTTGATCACAGGGACAGTCAATTGTTCTTTGATCACGGGGACAGTCAATTGTTCTTTGATCACAGTAACAGTCAATTGGTCTTTGATCACAGGGACAGTCAGTAGTTCTTCGATCACAGGGATAGGTGATTGTCCTCTGTTATGATATTTCTAAAGACAATTATTCTTCCTTAATTCACTGCTGATTAATTTGAAAATTTGTCATTTATATCCTGGGAACATGTCTGTAAAGATACGGTAATAATTAAGTGTTGGTAATTAGTTTATGCAGTAATAAGTCAGTGTTAATAGTAAGAAGTAAGATTAAGCAGTAATAAGTTTAATTTGTTCATTTTCACATAATCTAGTGAAGAAGACACTGTGTTTGGAAAGTAAGTTTTATTGTCATAGTATTGGTGTGTTAAGGATTTGAAGCATATGTGTATTGCCAAATTGTTTTGTTTACACATGCATATATTCTGTGTACAGTCTTTTGAACTTGCTATAGCACATTTGTATTATGTATTACTTTGGCTGCGCTTTATTGATACAGTCTAAAAAAATATAGTGTATTAAAGTGGTTACTTAGATACCGCTGGAGAAAACAGATAAAAGAGCAGCTGTATAACATGTTGTCTATATGACTGATTTTTCACTTACACTGATGTGGAGTAAATATGAATGAAGGATTGCAGTTGCAAGAAATGTACGGATCTTAATAAAATTTATTTTCAAATTTCAAGTGAAAATTTAATTCTTTGTTTGTACCATTTGAAAGAATGTGGATTCTGTGATGTATATATTTTAATGTTTGTTGAATGCAGGACAAAATTCACACATAAAATGTCTAAAAGATATCAACTTAATGTGGTAAGGTGAGAAATGAAAAATTTTAAGGCAAAATTATCAATGAATAGAATTGAAGATTATGAAGTAATGGAAAAATGGAAGGTGGAGACTTCTTATTTAGCCTTGGACGTGTGTGTGTATGTTTGGGGTCGGAGAATTTTGTTCATATTCTTAGATGTTTCCGCTCTATCCAGCCTTTGAAGATTGATATTATTCTTTATGCTTTTATTCACAGTATAGCTTTTACACCCCTAATCCTTTATTGAACTGTATGATAAATATCCAGGAAGTCGGATTATCACACGGCTTAATGAATATATGGATGTTGCATGATCAGTTTTTAAATGCCAAAAAGATCAAAGGCAAATATGTTAAAATACCTTGATTATATAGTAGCAACTGTAGACGAAATAATTCTGAATTTCAAAAGTAATTGTAGACTTAATTATTTCAGAAAGGTAAAGGTCATGCCATTGTTTTTAGGTCAAGGTCTCATTTATTAATTACTGGTCAAGGTCACTGATGTTTAGCCAAAAAATTATAAAAAAATAAACTCATAAGTTTTCTGTTTACTCTGTAAGTAAAATGATGTAATTTTTTTAACAAAGTTTAAATGTTTTCTATTTAACCAAGCTGGATGTATGTTAAGGTGATAGCTCCAATGTTTGTCCCAATACGGTAAATCTGCATGCAGGCTTGCATTGACAGTTTGTTCTAAATGTAATAATTGATTAAGGTAGTTTTGCAGTTCTGAATAAAACTACATTGTATTCTACATTTTATCACACCCAATTCATTTTTCTATTAAAAAAGAGGGCTAAAAATTGTGATTTATCATACAACAATTCATTTTTTGTGGCACATGTCTCGTATCATTATGTCACCAAATATACATTAACTTGACATCATATTTCCGTGTTTTAACGGAAATGTGCATAGATTGTTCATATAAGAATTACAGTTATGTTACAGGTCAACATTTTTATTAACTTGTTACGTTTACTGTGATTGCGACATTGTTGTTTTTGTAAATACACAATTGGCAATTCATAGAATGATTTTTGTGTCTGTAAATTGCCTGGTACGGACTTTATTCTGTATTATACAGATAAATGACATACTATAACTTCCAGTTTATCAGACGTGCAGAACTACCTTAAGTTCATACACTGATTTATTCTGGCTTTGCTTCGCAAGGCTTTTTTAAATTCAATTTCTGTTGTTTTTTTATTTTTAGATATCATTAAAGTAAAATATGTGTAATTTTGATAAATAGATCAGTTACCTCCCTTTTTGAGCTAACAAAAGACATAAAAGCTTCGTGAGATGCTTGCAAGAAATATTCACAAAATTAAGGCAGTGTAAAAGTTCCAATAACAACACTAACTGATAAAGAAAATAATGTAAAAATCTTAACAGTGATGTACATGTAACATAGGGAAAATAAAGGGATTTAATTATAGCAGTGTGTGTGTGTGCAAGAAGGTGCTGTGCTTTCACTGTAGCCTTGCATGTCATGATTGTATGAAAAGCTTGTTTAACTTTTTCATTGTTTGATTGCATCTGTGGTATTGTAACAAGCTTGTATAGGAACTTCAAGATAATATTTCCCAACAAAGTTTTTATTACAAGTCCTATTTTTAAAAGTTTCTAATTTAACATACCTAACAATGACTTTGATTTGTTTCATTGTTGCCTATGTTGTTTTGACTAATGATTAAATAATGCTTTTTTTTTGCTTCCCAAAATTTTGCCCTTGTCTGTCCATCCAGATGTCTAGCTGTTAGCATTATTTTGTGTCTAGCATAATTATCTAAAAAAAACTTCATCAACAAAACAGTCATCATCAGACATACAGGATTGTTATTTAGCTCAGGTAGTTGTTCACCTGGTGTTTTGATTGGGGTCTCACATATTGAGACAAAAGTTATAGCCCATGACTTAGTCAAAATTAAGCATAAAAAGGGCCTAAGTTTGTATCGTATGTATTTCAAAAAGTATTTGACCAAGGATTATGAAACATTACAGGAATATTATTCAGCATAATTATGAAGTTGTGCATCTGGGGGTTTGAAAGAGATATCACTCAGTCAGACCAGAATTATGGCCCTTGACTTAGTCAAAAATGTGCATAAAAGGGCATAAAAATCTGTATCGCTCATATCTCAAAAAATATTTGACTTCCCTTACAGAAAAAAATGGTCTGTGGTGAATGGTTGGTGAATGATTGGTTAATAGAAAGTGAATGAAGTTGGGACCATTAACTTTTCATTAACTTTTCATTAACTTTTCACATGCAAATGAGGTCTGCAGTGAATGACTGCGGTGAATGAGCTGCGAACAGTCTGCGGTGAATGAGCTGCGAACATTCTGCGGTGAATGATCTGCGAACTGTCTGCGGTGAATGAGCTGCGAACAGTCTGCCGTGAATGAGCTGTGAAGTCTGTGGTGAATGAACTGTGAACAGTCTGTGGTGAATGAGCTGCGAGCTGCATGTCTGCAGAAAGCTAGCTTTTCTCTTGTAGGGCAGAATGTCAAGCCTGCCAGCGGTCTGTCAGGTGTGACCTTGACCTTGAACCTAGGGACCTGGTTCTTTCGCATGACACTCCGTCTCATAATGGTGAATATTCCTGCCAAAATACATCAGAATCCCACCATGCATGAAGAAGAAATGCTCCGGACAAATTTCAGTTTGACCTTTGACCTCCGTGACCTTGACCTTTGAGATAGGAAAATGGGGTTTGTGCATGACACACCTTCTTATTGAGGTTAATATTCATGCAAAATACAGTGTAACTTCCGAAAACCGAACGACCTCCGGACCAGCCTAAAAGTTCGGTTTTTGGAAGTTTCCGGAATTCAGAAGTTTGAAAGTTTGTAGGCAAAATGGACGTGGTGCACAAGAGTTATATTTTCTTACACGTAGGATGAAGGAGATTTTTATCCTTTTTAATTTTACAATTTCATATTAAGTTATTAATTAATTAGATAATTAATTAATTATTTTCAAACATTAAGGATAATAAATACACAAATAACAAATATAAAAAAACAGAACTTTAATACAATAGCATTTACGCAAACATTTTCCACTTACATTTTACCATATTTGGACCCGAGTTCGTCAACATTAAATTTTAATTAATGTTGATAATGCATAGTTTAATCGATGTAACCAAATCATTTAAAACATCCATCTTTCTTTCGTTCAAACATTAAGAAAGTTTTTAACACATAAGATATTTAATTCATAAATTGAATACAAATGAAAATAATTGCTAATAATTATTTCCTTACTTTTGCATCAAATGATCATTGTGATTATATAACGTGTCAAAATAAACGCGCACCGCTAATAAATAAACAAAAGAACATGTTGACAGCGTTTCTGGATTATCAGGTGACACTTTTAATCAAGCAAATATTTTGCTGTTCGGTTTTCAGAAGTCAATTTTAGTGTTAAAATATAAACGATGCTTCAAAAATCGTCCGGTTTTCAGAATTCGGAAGTTCCGGTTAAAAATATATAAAAATAAGAACAGAAAAAAACGGGACTTTGAGTTTCGTGCAGTTTTCAAAGGTTTCCGGTTTTCAGAAGGTCCGGTTTTCGGAAGTTACACTGTATAAACAAGATTGGTCCATGCATGTCAAAGTTATGGTCCGGACAAAATCGGACAGACGCATGCACGGAAGCACATACACCAAACCGCTAAAAGTGGAGACTATATCAAGCTCAACACAAGCGGGCTCAACAATAAGCTAGTGAATTAGCTTGAAACCTCTATACATTTACATGCACAAGAAATCAAAGTCATGGAAACTGATGACAAAAATAAGTCTACATCTGTTTAGAATTACATGTATATGAATCAAATAAATTGAAAAAAATATATTTTACTTTTGGCATGCCTTGTGTATATCATAGACAATTAAAAAGCACTTACTTTAGCTGATACCATGCTATTCATAAAAATCTGCTGTGCTTTGCATGGTCCAGAATTTCAAACTCTACAAACCATTTTGCCGCCAAAACGGGTGCAGCTATTTTATTCACAAATCATGAAATTCAAGTTTCTCCGGTGAATAGAAAGTGAATTAATGATACAATATTTAAATACCAAGTCCTGCGGTGAATAAGAAGTGAACACTGGAGTCTGCGGTGAATAGAATGTTAAAATGAAGTTTGATCGCCAATCATTCACCGGATGCGGTGAATGAACAGCGAACTGCTGTGGTGAATAGCTCCATTAACTTTCTATTAACTTCCTATTAACTTTTCATTCACCGTAGAAGGCTTGTTATGTAAGGGTTAGGGTCATGAAACATCATAAGAATATCATTTAGCATGTGAAATTGTGCACCTGGGATGTTGATTTAGATTTCTATTTGCCAGACCAGAGTTATAGCCCTTGATTGTCAGAAATATGCATAAAGGGTATACAAGTTTGTGTCACATGTATCTTAAAAAGTATTTGACATAGTATCATAAAATATTTCGGGCTTGTTAAATAGCATGTGAAGTTGTGCACCTGGTGTTCTGTTTAGGATTTCACACAACCAGACCAGAGTTTATTATACATGTATATAATAATAATTTTATATCATATCTTAGAAATATTTATTCTTAGAGTCACGAAAACATGACATTGTACAGTGACAGGTGTTGGGAGAACCTGTGTCCTGTGGACACACATCTAGTAAATTGTTTTATTAGGTTAAATCACAATGATTTATTTTTATAAAATTTATAAATTTAATTTTAGAAATTCTGTGATAAATAGCAACGTGTATTGCATGACATTGACTGATTACAGTCGACATGTGAAGAATAACCCCACACAGCATGTTAGATTCCAAAAGAGGTCACAGGTCAAACCAAGGTCAGAAATACCAACAAATACCTGTAGCTTATTCCTGTAGCACTTATATAGCTCAGTTACTCTTATATAGGGACAATTAAGAAATTTTACATTTCTTAGAAGACAACAGGATTTCACTATTTATTAGTTTTGTTACTTTTTTTAGTTATTACCTATATATCATCCATGGAGTAATTAAAAGCAGTTTTCAGATGCTATTGTTTTTGTTACATTATACTAGATGCTTTCGTTTTTCAAAGTTTTCAGGAAATGGTTTTATGTTCTGCTTATTAAGTTAAGATCACTTAGGTTGGGGAACCTGTAATGTCTCATTGGCAATATCTGTTTGATATTCTGTTTTGTTGTAATTATGTACCTCCTGTGAGCATACAAATGTTCATGTCAGGCGGAAAATGTCAAAATTACCGGTACATATTTGAGTATATAATCTAACAGAAGTTGCTGATTGACATTACAGATCCACTGCATCATGGGATATTCTGTTGTCATCTATATATAGATCCACTGCATCATGGGATATTCTGTTGTCATCTGTATATAGATCCACTGCATCATGGGATATTCTGTTGTCATTTATATATAGATCCACTGCATCACAGGATATTCTGTTGTCATCTATACATGTATATAGATCCACTGCATCACGGGATATTCTGTTGTCATCTATATATAGATCCACTGCTCATGGTATCTGTTCATCATCATGCATATAGATCAGCATATGGATATCTTGTATTATTAAGATCCACTGCATCATGGATATCTGTTGTCATCTATATAGAAATTTGGGTATTGGCAGTTTAGTTTTTCTGTGATGTACCGGGATATCTACTGTTTTGGCTTACTATGAATTAATTGTTACAACATTACTGACAGTACTGTACATTAGGTAGCTTGTGTTTTTTTAACCTTGCACTGCTAAATTTCTAAAATAGACTGGTACATCATTCAATTTGGACAAAACCATTTATTATTTGAAGGGGTGTTCTCTGAAAAGTTACTGACTGAACAATGAACAGTGCAAACCATGATCAGACTGCATGGATGTGCAGGCTGATCTTGGTCTGCAATGGTCGCAAAGGCAGAATCACTTGCCATTTGCAGGCTAAAGGTTAAAAAAAATTTGCATAGTGAATAATGTAGATTGAATAATTTTTGCGAAATAGTTATTTTGTGATTTGATAGACATATTGCAATGACAAGAATTTGTGAATCTTTTGGATATGGTACAGCTAATTATTATGTTTTGAGTTCACTGATCACTTTGTGTGTGGTAAAACCTTGACAAAAATTAACCACATCTACTGATACCGTATTGATTGTTTATAATATTTGTAAATGAATGACATTTTTAAACTGTTACATCAAATTCAGGTAGTGAAAGAAAAGCCTTTTATCTACTGCCTTGACTTCAAATTAATAAAGTTTAACATTTTTTATTTCAATTCAAGCAGTAAAAATCACTTTTTGCACAACACAATTATCATACAACATCATAGCAACAAATATTATAGCAACAAACATCATAGCAACAAACATCATGGCAACAAACATCATAGCAACTAACATCATAGCAACAATATCATGGCAACAAACATCATGGCAACAAACATCATAGCAACAAACATCATGGCAACAAACATTATAGCAACAAACATCATGGCAACGAACACCATGGCAACAAACATAATGGCAACAAACATCATAGCAACAAACATCATGGCAACAAACATTCTATCAACAAACATAATGGCAACAAACATCTTTGCAACACAACATCATAGTGGTAGGCTGATAAATCAACCCACACAGTGGTATTTAGCTTGAAAATGAACCAGCACTAAACAGGCAAAATATATAGTGGATGTTTCCAAGGAATCGGATGTAAATAATGTTAGTTGATATTGTGTTAGAATCCCAGTCAATGATTTTCTCTTACCTAAAATTATCCTTGTTCAGATGATATAATTCCTTCACATCTGAACTCCAAACAATGATTTTATTTAATGTTAGATCAGTGTTTAGGATATATTATTTCAATAGAACAGTCATTGAATAGCATATTCATACCAATTAAGATAAATTGACAGGGAGAGAATACGTCTATGCTCACATATTCCATACACAATGTAAAAGAAACAGTCTATGCAATTTATACACAATGTGAAAGGGAGAGTGTCCAACAATTCCATACAAGATGGAAAGGGAGAGCCACATCTTCATCACAATGATTCGAACAAATGTAAAGAGGACAACAGTTCTATCACAATAAAGAAGAAAGGGAGGACACATATTCACAAATTGAAAGAGACTCACATATTCATACCAAATGTGAAAGGGAGAGAGACCAAAGTCTATGCACAATATTCAAAGAAATGTACATGGAAAGTATCGCACATATTCATACACAAATGTGAAAGGATAGAATATCATGCTATTGACTTCAATTAATTTAACAAATGTGAAGGAGAGAAAGTTCAAGCTCACATTAACACTTTACAAAATGTGAAAGGGAGAGTAGTCGCCACAATTATACCAAAATGTTAGGGGAAACACAAGTTATGTCACTTTTCATAACAAATGTAAGGGATAGAACATATCATCTATGCCAAATCCAACACAATGTGAAAGGAGAGAAAACACTCTATGAACAATATTCATAATCATGTGAAAAGAATAAATGTCTTACTGTCACAATTCCATTACAATTGAAATGGAGAAACACACGTCTATGCTCACATATTCAAACAAATGTAAAAGTTACTGAGTAGTTCGCATCATTTCATACACAAATGTGAATGTGAAGAACAAGTCTATGTCATCATATTAAAAATGTGCAAAGGGAGAATCACAGTTCTCAGCTCACATAATTGTAAATACACAAATGTGAATATGTGAGAGATAACAACATCTTATAACCCTATACATTATCAAACTCAAAAGTAATAAACCAACATGTTAATTCACACATTATTTCATTATCACAAATTTTGAAAGTAGAAGTCGCAATATTCAATACACAATGTATTGGGAAAGGAGAGCCCTGAGATAAAATCAACAGTCTATGCTCCTATTCTATAAATATGTGAAAGGGAGAAACACATCATGCTCAATATTAAACAAATGTGAAAGGGAGAGATACATTTGATGCTCACATATTCATACCACAAATGTGAAAGGAGAAAAGTCGCACATATTCCATAACAAATGTATAAAGAGTAACACAGTCTATCACATATTCATAAAAATTAATGGGAGATAACAAGTCTAGGTCAATCATTTATCCCCCAAATGTGAAAGGAAGAAACACAGTCTATTACTACATATTCCATACACAAGTGAAAGGAGAAACAGTTCTTGCTCACATATTCCATACACTAATGATAAGGTAGAGCAGTCACACATTTTCAAATAAAGACAAGTGAAAGGCAGATAACAAGTTAGCTAAATTTCATACAAATGTGAAAGGCGAGAAATAGTTGCCATATGTCATACACAATGTAAAGGGGAGAGTCGCACATATTCCATCACAAATGTGAAAGGGAGAGAATACAGTCTATGCTCACATATTTCATACACAAATGTGAAAGGGAGAGAGTCGCACATATTCCATACACAAATGTGAAAGGGAGAAACAGGATCAAATGTATATCATATAAATGTAAGAAGGAAGAGTCGCCATATTCCAACACAATGTGAAAGGATGAGACACAGTAATGCTCACAATTCATACCAAATGTGAAAGGAAGACACGTCTATGCTCACATTTTCAAACAATGTGAAAGGGAGAGAGTCCATATCATACACAAATAGTAAAGGATAGAACCGTCTTATGCAATATTTCATCACAAATGTAAAGGGAGAGACACACATTAAGCTAACATATTCCATCCACAATGTGAAAGGATGAGACAGTCGACTTATTCCATTACAAATTGAAAGGATGAGAATACAGCCTATGCTCACTATTTCATACAAATGTGAAAGGAGAGACACGTCTAGCTCACAATTCATACTCAATGTGAAGGAGAGAACACAGTCTTGTCACATATTCATACACAAGTGAAAGGGAGACACAACTTTATTACAATTCAATATACAAATGTGAAAGGGAGAGAGTCGCACATTTCACATCAAATGAAAGGGAAAGTCCACATATTCCTAACAATGTGAAATGCAAGAGATCTATACAATGCATGTTATTATCCAAATGGAAGACATACAGTATACCCATCATATTCATTGATGCAAAGAAATATTGACTTCAAGTTTTCATGTTCAAACGTAAGAGCTTTCAGTTTATCCATTCAAAAAACTTTAACAGTTGTAAAGTAAATGATTCGATCATATACAAATACTCTTCAAAATGTTTCAGATTTGAAATGAACTTGTTTGTATTTTATTAAAATAATATTGAATATTACATATCACAATTACAGTAAAGACAGTTACCTTCAGTTAAACATGTAAAATAACTTCGTAATGAAAAATACTCATAGATATCTGGTAAACTAAAGAAAATGTTCTGTACTATAAGTTATGTTTTCTTTAATTTAGATGACAAACATCCTGTCATAGGTCTAATAAATCTATTAACAGTTTCCTGTTTCTTCTGTGCAAAAATAATTTAATTTTATTTGTATGTTATCTAGATAAAATATTATACTTGCGTATAGTTTTAAGTTATAGACATTCTATATGTTTGTAAAATTCAAAGTTATAATAAATTAAAGAAATTCAAAAAAATATTTTATAACTCGTAATTACATGTTAAACTCATTTGACATATTGTTAATTTCAAACAGTTATTAGAAATTCAAGACAAGCTGTTTAACTTTGTTATTGTTATATATTAATGTTCAAAGACAATATGTAAACCCCTATAGTTTATGAATCAAGAAAATACAGATCCCTTATTACATTAGACTTTAAGGACTGACTGTATAGCCCTGGTAATGTATTAAAATTCAAGGACAGAGTGTATAACTCCTATTACAAGTATTAGAATTTAAGGTTAATACTGTATAACCCCTGTCACATGTATTAGAATTCAAGGACAATACAGTTTATCCCCTATTACATGTATTAGACTTCAAGGACTGACTGTATAGCCCCTGGTACATGTATTAAAATTCAAGGACAGAACGTATAACTCCTATTACAGGTATTAGAATTCAAGGTCAATACTGTATAACCCCTGTCACATGTATTAGAATTCAAGGACAATACAGTTTATCCCCTATTACATGTATTAGAATTCAAAGACAATACTATATAACTCCTGTTACATGTATCAGAATTCAAGGACAATACAGTTTATCCCCTATTACATGTATTAGACTTTAAGGACTGACTGTATAGCCCCTGGTACATGTATTAAAATTCAAGGACAGAGCGTATAACTCCTATTACAAGTATTAGAATTCAAGGTCAATACTGTATAACCCCTGTCACATGTATTAGAATTCAAGGACAATACAGTTTATCCCCTATTACATGTATTAGAATTCAAAGACAATACTATATAACTCCTGTTACATGTATTAGAATTCAAGGACAATACAGTTTATCCCCTATTACATGTATTAGAATTCAAAGACAATACTATATAACTCCTGTTACATGTATTAGAATTCAAGGACAATACGGTTTATCCCCTATTACATGTATTAGAATTCAAGGACAATACAGGTCTTCCATCATGTGTCAACCAAACCATAAATTGGTGCGTAAAAATATTTTTCTACCTTTGGGATTATTGTAAAAGTTTTTGACAGAATATCATCCAAAATACCAACAATTTTTTTCATCATGTAAAAGATAAACATTTTGATTTTCATATCTGTCAGTTTAAAAATATATGTAATAAGATCATTTTTATTTTGTATTTCTAAAGGAACAAAGACTTCTGTCTACAAATTTATTTGAGACATGCCTGTACATATATCATGTATATGATTATTATAGACAGATTTTATGTAACATTACTTACTGAGTCAAAAATGAATTTTAAATACTTTTATTTTGGTGATGGTTAGACTATAGATAGAAACTCCTAATAAACTTGCTTTTCCTGTAGTCTTTTAATTGATAGCACTTTTACTGTTTACAGCTTTCCGCTCAGTTTTATAGTAAATATACAAGTTTAAAATAATGTACTATATTTTATTTTGGGTAAATTAACATGATTAAACTAATTTGAATATTTATTACATATTAGAAACCAGTTTACTAAAGAAATATAAACACATTCTATGGAAGAAACTTTACAGCTGGTTGTTTTATAATTCTTACTGTTTACTGACACTGTACAAAATATAAGATCATAGTCTCCATGGTAGCACAAAGAACACAAGAGTCTGTGATCATAGTCATAACAGTATTAGATATTACACAAAGTCTGATCACTGTCACCGTAGTAACAGACAGTACATAAAATATGATATCACTATCACAACAGTAACATGGGGTAGGCATAGTAACAGACAGTACATAAAATCAGTGATCCCAGTCAAACCAGTAACAGACGGTGCACAGTCTGATCACAGTCACCATAGTTACAGACAGTACAGAAAAACAGTGACCACAGTCACAGCAGTTACAGACGGTACACAAATTATGATCACAGTCACCATAGTTACAGACAGTATATAAAATCTGGGATCACAGTCACAGCACTAACAGACGTTACTCTGATCACAGTCACCATAGTAACAGACAGTTTATAAAATCAGTGATCACAGTCACAGCAATAACAGATGGTACACAAAGTCTGATCACAGTCACCATTGTAAGTTACAGACAGTAAATAAAATTAGTGATCACAGTCACAGCAGTAACAGACAGTACACAAAGTTTGTTCACAGTCGCCATTGTAACAGACAGTACAGAAAAACAGCGATCACAGTCACAGCAGTAACCAGTGGTACTGAAAGTCTGATCACAGTCACCATAGTAACAGACAGTATGTAAAATCAGTGGTCACAGTCAAAGCAGTTACAGACGGTACACAAAGTCTGATCACTGTCACCATAGTTACAGATGGTATATAAAATCAGTGATCAGTCACGGCAGTAACAGATAGTACACAAAGTCTGATCACAGTCGCCAATGTAACAGACAGTACAGAAAAACATTGATCACAGTCACAGCAGTAACAAACGGTACAAAAAGTCTGATCACAGTCACAATAGTGACAGACAGTATATAAAGTCTGGGTTCACAGTCACAGCAGTAACAGACAGTACACAAGTCTGAGTCACCATAGTTACAGACAGTATATAAAATCAGTGATCACGGTCACAGCAGTTACACAGACGTTACTCTGATCACAGTCACCATAGTAACAGACAGTAGCACAGTCATAACAGTAACAGTCAGTACATGAAATCTGTGATTCTAAAGGTACTACAGTTTAATGTGTTAAGGGGGTTTTTTGTTGTTTTTTTCCATGAAAATGTTTTGATGAGTTTCAGCTTTGTCTGTCCACCTGACCAGTCAGGGGTGTAACTGTTTTAAGTTATTGCAGTTTATAACCCATTTGAGTTATTGCTTAAACTTTCATAACTTGTTTCAGTTATCATAAAATATTACAAAGCCCTCTTGTGCCAATTCCTCATTTTGAATGAGACAAATGCAATTATTTCCTGAATCCTTGATCTTGTATCTTTCCAGCTGTGCAGTAAAATTTTTACGCAAGGCTGATAAAGCTTTACGCAAAAGTTTTAAAGCTATAAAACTCTTAATATCCCATTATGCTTATCAGGTCATGCTCAGACTAAAAGAGAATTTGATTAACCACAGTTTGCTACTAAGTATAGGTTATAGATCATTTATTGAACTTCTAATGCAATTAAGTTTGCCGAAACGGAGCGTAGCGTAGTGAAGGCAAAACTTAATGCATTTAGAAGTTCAGTAAGTGTATCTATAACCGGCTTATAGTTTAGCGCCCCGTTTAATTTAACTGACGGGTCAAAACCGCAAAAAGTTCTCTGAAGTAAACTAACCACGCCTTCTGTTAATTCATTGGCTAGTCTTATCTTCACTCATGGTGGAGAAGTACATGTTTACTACAACTTTATACAAGGTCATTTTAGTGCCTTTAGCAACTTTAGCAAAACAGTGGTTGATCCAGTGCTGGATTTTAATTTAGTTTATATCATAAATACATCAGTCTTATCGAGTAGTTTGTGGAACACAATTTTATATTCTTATTCAATGGAAATATAATATGCAGGTTTAACTCGTAATGATGTAACAGTACAAGTCAAGCAACGTATACATGTATAAATAAAACAAGACAAAGTAGAATTTAAGTGCACCCTGGTTTATTTTTAGACCAGTAGAGGTAGTGAAAGGTGCAGAAAGGTCAAACTTGAACTATGAAAGTACAGCTTGCATTAAAATATTTGAGCCGCGCCAGACGTCTGGTCAGGATCCATGCTGTTCGCTTTCAAAGCCTATTGTAATTAGAGAAACTGTTAGTGAACAGCATGGATCCTGACCAGACTGTGCGGATGCGCAGGCTGGTCTGGATCCATGCTGGCCGCAAACCCACTATGTTGGTTTTCACATGACACAGCTCATTTATCTATTTGGTCCGTTTATTATAGACACATTACTTGTATGCAGTCCCTGCTTTGGTAATTGCTCCACCTCCTAGAATGTGGGAAATCCATAATAGGCGGAACAATCCCAGTAAACACCTGACGTCGTACAGACGTTGGTTAGACGTTGGATTTTGGTCGCGACGTCGGCGACCTGAATCCAACGTCTAACCAACGTCATATCCCCGACGTCTAATAGACGCCAGACTTAGACGTCTAGAAGACGTTGGAATTAGGTTGGATAGAAAGTCTGATAAATGTTTTTAGTTATAAAACTAACTGGTATAATTTTGCTAGTATAGTTTAAAGATTCTTACTGGTTTTCATAAAGGCCTGGACATGCCCTTATTAATACTAGTTCATTCTCACAACAAACATTATATTAATAATGTTACAATATCGCATGAGATTGTCTATTTTCGGAGACGGATTTTTTCACGAACTTTAAACTGTTCAAGATAAAAATGCATTCTATACACATGTATAAATTATTCTAAATTCACATAGATCTTCTCTTCTACACATGTTGTCTATTAGTCACACATTCGCGAGATAAGCCTGCATCGGTTTACACAGTCTTCCTGTAATTTGGTATTTACTGGGATAAGATAGAGCAAGTTTATAAATACTTTACACAAAGGGAAGGATCCGCAACGTGAGTAACAGATTTTTAAAAACTATACTTATTTTAAAAGTTATACTGATTTATATTCCGTATTTTTTTTTTAAAAAATTGACTTATTTTTGTTTGTTACTTTAAAAAGCAATTTCATTTAAATATATTTTACGAAGTTAATTATAGAATATTCTTTTTCATAGAATTTAAAATATTACATATTTGTTTAGCACGTATTAATTATGCTCTTAGTAATAGCACTAGTACATTTGTATATGTTAAATAATGAAACTGTCAAATTTTATACATTTCAGGTGGAAATGTTGGCGGAGTTGAAGAATCATACAAAAATGACGAAACTTGAAACTTTCAATTACTGCATTACTTTTTGGACTTATTGTATTAGACTTACGTCGCCATAATATGAAATAAAGATGATAAAATACATGTGTTGATTACTTGTTTGATTGCAAATTACGTTGAAAATTTGGTCAGATTTTGGTTGAAATGTGGTTAGATTTATGTTGGAAAATGGTCGGATTGCGACGTCTAGCCAACGTCAGGATCCGACGTCTAAACGGTTTGCAAATCCAACCAAAATCCAACGTTAATCCGACGTCGGGGTCCGACGTCTATACGACGTCTAACCGACGTCAAATGCCTACTGGGATGAATACTCATTAATTTTGAACTACTTCATGATTAAGTAGATCAGATTCTTCAGTTATGAAACAATATGAAAATAAGTTGGTTACTTTTTTGAAAATCCCTCGCTTGTCATTGGATAAAAACGATGGTTGAACTATAATTTCACTGTAAAGGTCACTTTGTGAGAACAGCAAACAGACTTTTTTTGAATAACCTACCTGAGTTAACTACATTTTATAACTAATACAGGTTATAAAATGCTTGAAAAAGTAACTGAAATAGGTTACATAACTTAAAACAGTTACACCCCTGACTGCTGACTGTTAGCTTTTTGTTCTGATTTGCCTAAAATAACTTGTCCCAGCTGGGCAAAAAGAAATTGTTATTTTATGGAAGCAGCAATTTTTTGATGCAGTTAGAACAGTTAAATTTGTAGGCTATAGTTTCACATTTGTTTTCTGCCTATTGAAGTTATATTGACTTGATATACAAGTCTGGTCATGTCCCTAGTTGAGCTTGTACACTCTAGGGTGACTGATTGATTCTATGTTATAATAATACAAGACAAAAACTGAAATTATACTGGTAATTTTGCAGTCAGACTTTTAAAGTTTTATCTGTTTTAACTGCAATCATAAAGGGCTGTTGAGCATAAATTACATTGTGATTTGCTTACTCACTCAAGTCAGATATTTCTTTCTGTAACAGGAAACCATTGTTCAAATATTGTTACCAGTGTGGTCGCTCGGTGTTTGTCCGTCTGTCTGCATGTACACGATGCAAGGAGGTATACTACTGTAGCAAGGTGTGTAAGCTGAAAGCCTGGAACCTTCGACATAAGGAAGAATGTATCAGGGTTGGAGGTTAGTATCAAGGTTGGAGGTTAGTATCAGGGTTAGAGGTTAGTATCAGGGTTGGAGGTTAGTATCAGGGTTGGAGGTTAGTATCAAGGTTGGAGGTTAGTATCAGGGTTGGAGGTTAGTATCAAGGTTGGAGGTTAGTATCAGGGTTGGAGGTTAGTATCAGGGTTAGTATCAGGGTTGGAGGTTAGTATCAGGGTTGGAGGTTAGTATCAAGGTTGGAGGTTAGTATCAGGGTTGGAGGTTAGTATCAAGGTTGGAGTTAAATATCAGGGTTGGAGGTTAGTATCTGAAAGCCTGGAACCTTCGACATAAGGAAGAATGTATCAGGGTTGGAGTTAAATATCAGGGTTGGAGGTTAGTATCAGGGTTGGAGGTATGTAGCTGAAAGCCTGGAACCTTCGACATAAGGAAGAATGTATCAGGGTTGGAGTTAAATATCAGGGTTGGAGGTTAGTATCAAGGTTGGAGTTAAATATCAGGGTTGGAGGTTAGTATCAGGGTTGGAGGTTAGTATCTGAAAGCCTGGAACCTTCGACATAAGGAAGAATGTATCAGGGTTGGAGTTAAATATCAGGGTTGGAGGTTAGTATCAGGGTTGGAGGTTAGTAGCTGAAAGCCTGGAACCTTCGACATAAGGAAGAATGTATCAGGGTTGGAGTTAAATATCAGGGTTGGAGGTTAGTATCAGGGTTGGAGGTTAGTATCAAGGTTGGAGGTTAGTATCAGGGTTGGAGGTTAGTATCAAGGTTGGAGTTAAATATCAGGGTTGGAGGTTAGTATCAGGGTTGGAGGTTAGTATCAAGGTTGGAGGTTAGTATCAAGGTTGGAGGTTAGTATCAGGGTTGGAGGTTAGTATCAAAGTTGGAGGTTAGTATCAGGGTTGGAGGTTAGTATCAAGGTTGGAGGTTAGTATCAGGGTTGGAGGTTAGTATCAGGGTTGGAGTTAAATATCAGGGTTGGAGTTTATTATCAGGGTTTGGAGTTTATTATCAGGGTCAGAGTTTAGTGTCTTCATAGGATAATTGCCTGCTGTCAGTAGATTAACCAGATTTTTTTATGTTCAGAAGGTCAAAGGTCAAGGTTGTAGTGACCTGTAATGGTTCCTGCACATTTGCTTGAGAAATCTTTGGCCTACAGTTGTCATAAGATGATTGCCTGTAGTCAGTAAATGATCCCGACTGTTGAAGTCATTAGGTTAAGAGTCAAGGTCACAGAATACAAAATTATGCCATTGCCTGCAAGAGGCCATCATATGGGTCATAATTATATGTTTTACAAATAGCACTTGTTTCTTTGCTAAATTAACTCTAAAAATGATTATAGAATATATTATACATAGTTTTAGACTCTTAAAGATTTTGAAAGTATACATGTAGTTAATGTATACATGTACATACAATAGCACACAAAGTTATGTGAAGGAAGCATTTTATTATAATAAATATTAGTGTTTAAAAGCTTTAAAGCATTTTGCATTATTAAATTATTATTCATTTAAGAGTGATTTAACAATGTACAGCAAATAGTATTCAGTTTTACAGTTAACTATTTTGTATTTAACTAACTTAGGGAGGTCAAGAAGCCCGAGTCCAACTTCTCGACGTCAGCGAGGTGAGAGCCCGACACCCGCCACCAATCCTGATAAGGGAAAGAAAACAACAGTGTCTGAACTGAGCAAAGATAAGCAGGCTGTGAGAATACATGTAAGTGGTATAAATGAGAACTGTAAAGACATGAGTTATAAGTAGAAATCTTTATTTTAGGAAAGAAACACTTTTGTACTTGACCTTCTCTCTGTCTTAAATAACAGGTAAAATTGTAGTGATTTACAGATGCTCTTTTAATGGTTATTGCTCCTAGGTTAAGGATTGAACATATCAATGTTTACCATTCCTTGCTACAATAGATATAACTGAAGATCATGATGTCTATAGCTGGCAGAATTTGGAAAGTTCTCTAAAGTATGATCTGTTCTGAAAAATAGAAAATTGTTTATCAAGGAATATTCTTTTATTTCATTAAAGCTTGAAGTATATTTTAGAGGATTTAGCTATACATGTATACTACTCTTAAAGGATGGTTTTATAAATTGTTCTACTCACTGAATTGTAACTTCCATAATTTCCTGCAGACTTCCTGCTCCTTAGTGAAACCCACTTAATATAGAAAAAAATGAAAAAATCATTTGCCTACCCTGTACATATAATCAGTGTTCCACTCCGGTAACCTGGTGGATGTCTGTGGGAAATTATGGGACTATTGAAGTATTGTAAAAGTTTTAAGATTAAATTCTAATTGTTACAGGAAGCTGTAGGAATAGGTGCTGTCTTACTTTTCTATATTGTCACTGTCATTGTGCAATTTCAAACCACTTTTTATGCCCCCGAAGGGAGGCATATAGTTTTTGAACCGTCCGTCTGTCGGTCTGTCAGTCTGTCCGCAATTTTCGTGTCCGATCCATATCTTTGTCATCGATGGATGGATTTTCAAATAACTTGGCATGAATGTGTACCACAGTAAGACGACGTGTCGCACGCAAGACCCAGGTCCGTAGCTCAAAGGTCAAGGTCACACTTAGACGTTAAAGGATAGTGCATTGATGGGCGTGTCCGGTCCATATCTTTGTCATCGATGGATGGATTTTTAAATAACTTGGCATGAATGTGTACCACAGTAAGATGGCGTGTCGCGTGCAAGACCTAGGTCCCTAGCTCAAAGATCAAGGTCACACTAAGACGTTAAAGGATAGTACATTGATGGGCGTGTCCGGTCCATATCTTTGTCATCCATGGATGGATTTTCAAATAACTTGGCATAAATTTGTACCACAGTAAGACGACGTGTCGCACGCAAGACCCAGGTCCGTAGCTCAAAGGTCAAGGTCACACTTAGACGTTAAAGGATAGTGCATTGATGGGCGTGTCCGGTCCATATCTTTGTCATCCATGGATGGATTTTCAAATAACTTGGCATAAATGTGTACCACAGTAAGATGACGTGTCGCACGCAAGACCCAGGTCCGTAGCTCAAAGGTCAAGGTCACACTTAGACGTTAAAGGTCATTTTTCATGATAGTGCATTGATGGGCGTGTCCTGTCCATATCTTTGTCATTAGTGCATGGATTTTAAAATAACTATGCATGAATGTGTGACACAGTAAGATGACCTGTCGCGTGCAAGACCCAGCTCCGTAGGTCAAAGGTCCTAAACTCTAACATCGGCCATAACTATTCATTCAAAGTGCCATCGGGGGCATGTGTCATCCTATGGAGACAGTTCTTGTTTCTTTATCAAGCTGTCCACCAGTTTCTGCATCCTTATTTCACTGTTACCTCATGATTTTCTGCAGACATCCAATATTTTCCCAAAGTATACATTCAGTTTTTTCTTCATAAGTTGCATTACATTGTTTTTTTCCTGTTAAAACTTCTGAAAAATCCCAAGTCATTGTTTAACATTCTCAGACACTGAGGGATGCTGTAGATGAGGGATTCTGCAGGTAGTGTTAAGGCAGTAAAAATGTGTTAATGCTTATCAAGCACAAAATTTGTTAAAAACTAAATTATTTGAATATTGTGTTGATAAGTATTCATTTCTTTTTATGCTTGATTTTAATTATACCTTACAGGGTCTTTATATGTTTACCTTTCTCCATAGAAAGTGCATTTTGCATTTAATATGTGCATCTATAAAAAGTTGTGTTTACACTTTTCTTTTACAACACGCCTTTATGCTAGAGTAAACCCTTACAGGGGAAATTTTTACTACAGTATATGAAAACTTCAATGTTTGTGGGTAAAATATATATTTTAGATATAGAATTTTCTTCAGGAAAAAAAAATAAAGGTTGACAGCTTGTCTGGCTCTCTGTTTTTGTCTGTCTTTCAGTACATCTGAACATCTGAAATAAACTTCTGATTTCTCCTTTTTAATGTACAACAACCTACCACCTTGTATTTTGTCTGATTGTGTTCACTGTAGATGCACATGTGTGCAGTTTCAGATTCTTTAGTTTCTTTTTTATACATTTTCAAAATCACTAATATTTGACTCCTTGTAAGGAATTATTACTGGTTGCAGGAAGAATCTGCATCCATGGTAACAGTTACTGTTTAAGCAATACCAGTTAAAGGTCTGAATTATTAATGTTTTCAGTTTTGTTTTCTATACATTTATGTAACACTGGTTGCATACATTTTAAGTGCTAGCATTGAATCACAAGGCAATCCTTTCAATGGCAACTTTCAGTTTAATGCAAGTTTTTCATGGCAATTTGATGTATTTAAACAATCATACTCTGTTCTGGAAAGCTCTGCCTTTAGGGACAAAACATTTATAGAAATTGAAAAGCATCAGCTGTATACTTAATGTTTAAAGAAGTGCATTAGTGCTGTCAACATGGATCAATACATTTTTTGGACTGTTTGAAAATTCTGTAGAATAGAATTGGTCTTATTAATGCAATTACTTATTTCTGATTGTTTGAAAAACGTAATTTAAAAATGAAATTATATCAAGGGGCTATTTTATTTTAGGCCAGCCTAGTATATAAATTCGGCCCAATATAAATTTAGAACCAGAAAGTTTGCATTATTTTAAAGTTTCTACAGTATTTATATTAACATACAAAATTATTAATGTTTTCTATACTGAATGACATACATACATGTATATACAGAGGGATGATGATATGGGCAGTCTCGGAGGGATGTTGGAAGAGCTCGGATTTGATATTGATAAAACTGGTACCTCAGTGAAGTCTCTTATGTTTGCAGATCTAAACATGATTTGCTATTTTCTGTGATTGTTCTGAATTTAGCTTTGTACATAAACTAAATGTTGCAAAATCAGAACAAGCAAAGAAATGGCAGCCGCTGTTTTGTAAATTAATCTTAACATTGCTTATTGACAATTGTAGGTGCGGGTGTAAGCTAACAGAACTACAAAATATCATGTTATGTATTGGTGTTTTATTAACATTTAAGTTTTTTTGTAAGCTTTTATGGAGGAGCCTCTAATAGTGTGGGTTAGAAATCGTAAAATTGATTGATCCTTTAACTGAAGAGAGATGGGTGTCATCTTAATCAGTGGACTTTTTAAGACACACATGTGTATAACCAGTGTTGTATATTAAACTTTAATGAAAATCCTTATTTTTAAATTATAGTAGTATTCATTAAAAAATTCCTAAAGATGAAAGTTAGGTAGCCAGAGGCACATCAAGATGTATCATGGTGTAACTGTAACATGGGTATCGAGATACGTTACGGTGACTGTAACTATGTTCATATCAAGATACATGCCTAGTCTTAGACAGTACTATACACAAACAGTTTTACTCATTAAAAAAAAGGGTAAAATAATATTTATGTGTGTTAGATGTTTAATGTTTCATTCAGGCATTAGGTAACTGCTATGTCTGATATAAAGTGAAGAAAATTGTGATTTACCGTGGAGCTTGTTTTACAGTCTGGAGTATCTTCAGAGAAGAACAGTCAAATCCTGAGCAGAGAAAACTCTGCCCGAGCCCCATCAAGTCGTGTGACCTCTGCCCGAGCCCCATCAAGTCGTGTGACCTCAGGAAGGGCATTGTCAAGCCGGGGACCGACCGGGTATCCCAGGTCACTCTACGACTCTTCTAGAGGCTCAGAAAGAAGTGTTTCAGTAAAAAATGGGCAGGTGATGTGCCCTGTAACTCGCCCTGAATAAATGCACCTAATCTAACTTGGACCAATTTATTTATTTGCACAGCATATGTTTTATACCCACACTTGCTTTAACTCTAAATTTCACTGTTTATCCTCCTAATGTTAAATATATTAATTGATGCAGTTTTGATATAATCTATTTGTAAGACTGGAACATTTAGAAATACGTAAAGTATTTTTAGATTTTGAACTTAAAACATACATATTGAGATATATATATATATTTGCAGTGTAAGGTCAAAATATCTTTCCCCAAGTGAACACCAGATGCAACATTCTCGCAAGTTGCAAAGGCATGAGTAAAAATTTTAAAATCTGTTCATATGAGTAAAATTAGACTTTTCAGTCTGTGTACAGTTAGAAAAAAATTCAATTCCATGTCTTTTGAATGGTTTTTACCAAATTAAACCAGTTTTACCTCTGAAATTTTCAAATGTCACACACATTGGGCAATGTCATTTGCAAATTTATGACATCACAATATTCAATTTTTATTATTAGAAAATATAGTAATTCTTTGAGAATTTTGTGATTTCTTTTACATTTTACAATGATAGTTGATCTCATAATCTTTTCTTGTATATAATTATATATTTCTTCATCTGTATTGATGAATATTTGGAAAGAAAGCCAGATCATTATAAACACTTCATATTTTTTCACATTAAATGTTAGTTGCATAACAGTGAAAATTATAAAGTAAAAATTCCACTGTTTGAAACAGTGACAGAGTGAGTCTCAAACATTATCAGCCGTTACACTTCAGTAAACCATGGACAGACTTGAAATAAATTATAATTTAACATATATTTTACAGACTAAGCATGCTTTATTCCTAAGGAATGCTGCATTCAGTTTGCTGTTCCTACTGAAAATAGTATTTCATACTCTTTCATCAAAATATTTTATTTGGAGGTACAGTAAACCTCGCTTATAAGGAACAGCTTGGGACCTCTAAAAATTGTTCCTTATAACCGAGGTTCCTTATATCCGTATAGCGAACTAATTCCTTGTAACCGAGGTTTGTATAGCGAACACTATTTGACCGACGTTTGATTATGATTATAAGATATGTTTGCAGCCCTTACCTTGCTCGGCAGCATGTTATGTGAAAAGGCATCAGTACTAATATAAAATAAATGTTCAAATAATTAATACAAAAATGTTAAATTAGACTACCAATTAAAATTTAAAAGTAGGGTGTTTATGACATACAGTGCATTACGAATAGACAACGGCGCCATACATACGGTCTAAAGTGTAAATTATACCTATAGTTTTGCTATTGTCCATTTTTGCACCTGCTATAATTTTTACAATTGAAAATTTGGTAAACTGGACTGCTTGCCATTGTTAATCACGCGTAATTAACACATTTATTTAGGATAGTATGACATGACCGTGTCCACGACTGGTTTTCGTTTTTACTATTGTTAACATGAAATACCTAATACATGTGGCTCTCAAACATAATCTCGAGTAAATATAAGTTAATGATGATATTATTTATTTTCTTTTTATCATATCCGCGAAATAACAAACTAAAGATCATAGAAAAGAAATAATATGTGTTTATTCATGTGCATAAAAGCGCGTGAAAGTGCCGACGTTACTCTGACGTCATCAGCGATTCCCCTGTTTATTTCCAGTTTTCAATAATTTTTATTCTTTATGTCTGTTCGCTATAACCGAGGGGTTTTCCATTGAATTTCGTACTTTGGGACCAGAAAAAGTGTTCCTTATAACCGAGTGTTCCTTATAACCGAGTTCCCTATAACCGAGGATTTTTACGTTGAAGAAAGAAGGAATTAGATCGGGGAATTGAAAATCGTTCCTTATAACCGAGTGTTCCTTATATCCGAGTTCCTTATAAGTGAGGTTTACTGTACTGAATACTTGCAAAAATCAGTAGCTCTGCATTTAAACAGCTGTGACAGAGCATGTCTTGCAGTATAAGTATTTAAGATAGTATTGCATTTAACATCATGCTTCCGCATACCTCAGAAACTGGGGGAAACACTGGGATTATATTTTGTTGTTGCAGTCAGAATTCACTAAATTTGTTAGCTAAGATTAGTTTCTTTGGTATATACTTACTGTATCGATTTTTTTTACAGAAATTTAAGTACAAGGATCTGCATTAAAGTAACATTTTAGTGTTTATATCTTAAAGGCAGATGTTCAGTGTTCAAAATAATAGAAAATATAAGATAGATCATAACTAATAATTATTGATCCTGTATTTCTTACAATCATTTTGCACAAAAAATTAGGTTTCTTAACATTACTTGAGCCAGTTTCACCAAAATAGGTTGCTACATTAATGCAAGAGTCAGTTTTAAACCTGATTCCACATTTCGTAACATTTGCCACAAAAATAAATCTAAATTTAACACTTAAGATTCTAAATTTAGTGTCTGATACTACAAGTTTGGTATGTACAATAAAATAGCACTGATACACTGTTAATCGACTGTTATAATGGACAGTAGATTGATTATTCATACATGATAGAAAGATCTTTATGCATGGCTCTGAGGTTGTGTTTGTGGTACAAGATAAGATACAAGATTGTGGTGCTCTGTGTTCCGAGATATCTACCCTTACCTGTTATCTTTCATACGTAAGGAAAACACTGTTCCCTTATCTAGAAAAGTCTGAATATATATGCTGCTTTATGTTTGGGTAACTTTGTTTTTGCAATACAGTATCAACAAAAGAAACACGATTCATGTAAAAGTTTGTCTTAAAGTTCAGAATGTAATGTACGAAATATATAGTAATAAAGAAAACTGCATTACACCTCAAGCTTAAAATAGTAATTTGAGTGTATAAGTTTACAAATAACTACCATGACTACAGGAATCGAAGATCAAATAATTTTTTTCTCTGTTTCATTGATCAAACCTGAACACCTGCCTTTGAATATTTTTAGCTTTTCCTTTAAGTGGTTTAATCAGATTTTATAACTTTGATAAGGTCGTACATTTCTGGAATTAAGTTTTTCTTTCAGATACAGCTTGAAATGTAGCATTATTTTCAAAGATTGAAGTGTTTTAATGTTTCATATTTACATCGAGTAAGGCAAAAACAGATGTGTTTCTTACAGTATATACTGGTCACTAGTAGATACCAGTCTCATCAGTTTCTTGTTTGTCATTTGTAGAACATCGAGTCTGAGTGGTCAATAGTTCTTAAACACTGGATGATCTCTTATTATAGAAGATTGTGTGATTTCTAGTTGTAGAACACTGAGTGATCACATGTTATAGAAGGCTGAGTGATTGCTAGTCGTAGAACACTTAAGTGATCACTTGTTATAGAAGGTCGAGTGATTGCAGGTAGAACACTGGATGATCACTTGTTATAGAAGATTAAGTGATTTCTAGTCGTAGAACACTGGGTGATCACTTGTTATAGAAGATCCAGTGATTGCTAGTCGTAGAACACTGGATGATCACTTGTTGTAGAAGATCGAGTGATTGCTAGTCGTAAAACACTGGATGATCACTTGTTGTAGAAGATCGAGTGAATGCTAATCGTAGAACATTGAGTGGTCACTTGTTATAGAAGATCGAGTGAATGCTAGTCGTAGAACACTGGATGATCACTTGTTGTAGAAGATCGAGTGAATGCTAGTCGTAGAACACTGGATGATCACTTGTTATAGAAGATTAAGTGATTGCTAGTCGTAGAACACTGGATGATCACATGTTATAGAAGTAAGTGAATGCTAGTCGTAGAACACTGGATGATCACATGTTATAGAAGATCGAGTGAATGCTAGTCGTAGAACACTGGATGATCACATGTTATAGAAGATCGAGTGAATGCTAGTCGTAGAACACTGGATGATCACTTGTTATAGAAGATCGAGTGAATGCTAGTCGTAGAACACTGGATGATCACTTGTTTTAGAAGATCAAGTGAATGCTAATCGTAGAACACTGAGTGGTCACTTGTTATAGAAGATCGAGTGAATGCTAGTCGTAGAACACTGAGTGGTCACTTGTTATAGATGAAGTGATGTAAGAGAACATGAGTGGTACTTTTATAGAAGATGATAGTGAATGCTAATCGTAACACTGAGTGAGTCACTTGTTTATAGAAGATGAGTGAATGCTAGTCGTAGAACACTGAGTGGTCACTTGTTTAGAGGTAACTGTAATGCCTAAATCGTCAGAATCATGTGTGTGTTCCACTTGTTAAGAAGTGTATAAGTGAATGCTAATCGTGTAGAACACTTTCACTTGTTATAGAAGATGATAAGTGAATGCTAGTCGTAGAATACTGAGTGGTCACTTGTTATAGAAGATGATAAGTGAATGCTAATCGTAGAACACTGAGTGGTCACTTGTTATAGAAGATGATAAGTGAATGCTAGTCGTAGAATACTGAGTGGTCACTTGTTATAGAAGATCAAGTGAATGCTAATCGTAGAACACTGAGTGGTCACTTGTTATAGAAGATGATAAGTGAATGCTAGTAGTAGAATACTGAGTGGTCACTTGTTATAGAAGATGATAAGTGAATGCTAGTCGTAGAATACTGAGTGGTCACTTGTTATAGAAGATGATAAGTGAATGCTAGTCGTAGAACACTGAGTGGTCACTTGTTATAGAAGATGATAAGTGAATGCTAGTAGTAGAATACTGAGTGGTCACTTGTTTGAGGTAACTGTAATCCCTGACAATTTGACAGAAGTCATTTTGTCTGTGTATACTCCACCTCAGACCCATGTAGAAAAGTTGTCAATAAATTGCACTAGAACAAGTCAGTGCTCCAAAAACACTTTCCACTCTTAAATACTAGTGAAAAACAGTTCTAAGTAAATATTTGGTTTGCGGAAATATGCCACCATAAGAAACACATCTGTTTTTACTTCACATATTGCCTAGAGTGCTGTGAGACCATTTAATGATTCGCCTAATATATATACATTAATGTATTTTAGCCATAATTTGCTTTAACAAGAAACACTGGATTGCCGTGCAGTTATTGTTTAAAGTTGTTTTGTTACTTTCATTAATGCTTTAATAACATTAATAAGTTTTGTATAGTTTTATGCAAAAATAGCTTTTTATTCAAATAAATTATATATATGTAAATCATAGAAATAACTTTACTTTGACACTGTGTTACCTTGTTACTTGTAACATACCTGGTTGCTAATTGAAGTAAGCAGTTTTATTAAGAAGTGCCTACATTATAGGCATGTAATGCGTCATTAATTTAATTTAGTACATTTGATCACATTTGAAGGAATTAAATGTGGACATTTCTTGTACCAGTATTAAGATTTTATCTTTAAAATGACTTTACTTAGATATACAACCAACAAAATGAGATACTACACTTCTGTAGATTTTGAATTTGTCAGTTTTAGTGAAACATTCAGACAGATTTCTTGCCAAGTGTTTAAGCAGTGATATATTCTTTCTGTTATCTGGTATAATAATAATAATAATTATCCAAGGTAATGTGTAGAATACAAAATACAAGATAATGTATAAAATATTTCTGTAACTGTGGTATTGTTTAATACTTGCAGGTGCCACGTAAAGGTATAACTCTCAGTGCCAAATTCGGGAAGAGTGGAGGTGAGCACGAGTGGAGCACAGAAGATGGCCGATATATTGACAACTACAGCTTTGAATAAGAAGTATATACAAAAAATTGACTCGTGTAAAACAATGCTGAAGATACCGGTTGGACTGGTTAATTTACTCTAAAACTTTACCAGTTGTTAAACTGTCCCCTGGTTGAACTTTAAAAGATATTTCTGTACTCTTTACATCACTGGTAGAAATGGCAAAGAAAATGTTCAAAGGCACTATAACCTACTGTTTTAATTGTATTTTTGCACATTTTCATCAACCTTTGACATGCCAACTAAGGACCATACTTGTCCTCAATTTTAGAGGAACTGTACTGACATAGCTATCAAAAACTGAATTAGCCATAGAATGTTTAATTAGCCACAGAATGTTTAATTAGCCACAGAATGTTTAATTAGCCACAGAATTTTTAAATAGCCACTGAATGTTAAATTAGCCGTAGAATGTTGTCTTTTATAATGTAAAGAAGAGTGATCTTTTCCCTTTATCAGTATCTTTTAAACATCAAGATATTTATGGAAGAGGGCTTTTAGAGATTTGCTTTATTTATTTTATAGATCAATAATTAATCTTGGTTGTGTAATTTTCTACTTGCATTAGATGTCAAAGTTAATTGATTATTGTGCAGATGTATTAAAACTATTCCCATCCCAAAAAGAAATTGTGAGTTGGATGGAAATATGTAAAAGCTCACTGCATTTAAAGAACAACTTACTTAACATTATAAAATATTGGACATTTTAATTGTATTATAAAATGAACAAAATTTAATATAGAGGCTGAGAGATTTGCAGAAAACCTACATGGTACTCCTGTGTGTAAATAACCCTATCACAATTAATAACATCAGTTGAAAATTGTGTGAAAAATTATTGAGTTGCTGCTGCATATAAATCTAGACAGTTTAAACTTTAGATTTGTGTAATACAAGTTCATTTGGGATGTGTATGGCTATAAACTGTAAGAAAACTAGTGTCCTAAATTTTGACATTTTAGGTGCTTACAGAAATCCTGAGAGTAATTCTACACCTCATAGCAATTGATGTACACAGACATGTAGGGCATCTCAACCTCTGTAATTCAAAAATGTGGATTTTATGTCAAAATTTTGTAAATTTTATGTAAAATATAATTCAGGTATTGTGAGTTCATTGTAAAACTACAGAGACAAGCTTTTCTATTTATTCACTTTTATATTTAACACCAGGTCCTGATATATAGTGCCTTCTTGCTGTAACTGCTGAATTTGAATAGAATAATCTTGTTTGTGGCTTAATGTTTTCTTGAATTCTTATGCGTTATTTTTGATACAGTATTTTATTTTGATTTTGTGCCTTGAATAAGTGTTATACATGCATAATTAAAAGATATAATTATACATTTGTGCATTTTATATTGTGTTATAGACAAAGTATTTATTTTTTATTTTAGAGGTTATATATACATGGTGTGCCTTGTTGTATTTTATGTTTAGCGCATAATCCTGGTCAGGTTGATTGCTTGTTTTCTATTTTATATTTTCTGTGATATTTTAGTATGTTTACAGTATTCCAATTTTGTTATCATATCTGTATCTTTATAATCAAATTATGTAATATTTAACCAAAACTATATGTGTAAATCTATATTGTAATTGTGTTAAAATTTTAGAGAAACTGGATTTTTATGGATAAAATCTCGTCCAACAAATTAAATTTCCATTTATTCTGGACTTTACAAATTCTGAAATCCCCATAAAATACCTGCTGTGATAAAAACCACAAAATAGGCAAAAAAAATAATGAAATTATATCACAGTATAAACATTGACTTACAAAAAAGTTTGTAGACAAATGAGAAATGAACTTTTTCATCAAAATGAAGGCCCAAATAATTTGTACTAAGTGTCCATTCAAAATAAAACTTTTCTCTTACCAGTTGATTATAGTCATAAAATAACTTGTCTTCAAAATGGATTATATCTGGTCTAGTAAAAAAACAACAAATACCAAATGCCATGCTTAACTTTCCAATTATTCTACATGTCTCCAGACTCTTGGAAGGCAAAAACAATTGCAGTTTGTAAATTTCATTATTTAGGTAAAGTAACTCCGGTTTTATAATTATGAAATGTTATCAAACACGATACTGTTACGTTCACACAAAAACGTGCTGTGAAATTTAATATCTGGTTTGTTTACACATATTTAGTCCGTCTTTCATCTTACTTTTACATAAAAACAGAAGAGAAACTTGAAAACAATATAGAAATGGCTACCAAACTAATTACTTTATGTGGATATGAGTTACTGAGTACTACTTGTATGAATTTTTCAGTTAAAATGTAGCACATTATGTTTATAAAAGGAGATATTTTTCTGTATTGCTTATAATGTTTACTTTTTTACAAGGATAAATAGAGGTATAAGGTTATATAAGATCACCAAGAAGTAGTAGGAGTGAGCAGGGTTTATTTCTGCATTTATTGTATCATAAATGGCATAAATTATTCCTTTATTTTTACATTTAAATTTAATATGTTTAAATATTTAATCCTGAATTGTAATAGAAGAGTGGAGGAGTTAAGAGTTGTTTTGAGAAAAAATGCCAAATATGTTTGCCAAGCTTTGCATTAGTTTTACGTGCTATAGGGGCAGTGTGATACTTGAAACCTTTTCACTAATTTGAACCAGTTTCTCTTATTTTAGAGTTATCTTTGAATTACTATTATACTTTGTAAATGCACAGTTGATTCACTTTGTATGTATACTTGAATACTGAATAAATTATTACTGCTTGTAGGGTATCATAACTTTCACTTGCTTTTCTTACTTCTACTCTTTTAGATTCCACAGAACACCCTTTTACAAATTTAAATTTCTTCAAGCAAACACTAACTGTTTATTGGTATTTTTTTCACCAGTTACAAACTATTTGAATACAGCTGGGAAATTTTAAATACAGTATGGTTAAATCTATTAACTATTTTCAGCCTTACTGTCAACTAGTAAAACACAACAGACACATGTGCAATTTTTAACTTACTTAGTGGAAAAAACATAAAGTGCTTACTATCTTAGGCAGAGCTGTGTACCTGGATAAAAATACATTGTAACTTGCACAAGGTCCAAATATAGAGACTGAAAGAAGCTGTTTATTCTTTTTTTCTTACATCTGATGGCTGTTTTTTAGAGTAACACAGAAATAAGTAAGATACCGGTAATTAAGTGGGCAATTGACACTACAGTCTAATGGCAATTCAATAAAGACACTGGATAAAAGTTCGACTTAATGAAATTTTCCTTCTCGTTTTTAATCCCCCGCCGCAAGTGGTGGGGTTTATAGGAATTGTCTCCTGTCTTTCCATAACATTTTGAAGGATTTTCATGAAACTTTGGTCACATGATCACCTCATCAATACTATGTGCAGAACTCGCAAGTCAGCCATGTCGGCTTAAGGTCAACGGTTTGAGCCTTCCATTTTCTGTCTGCGCTGTATGTCCTAGTCCCCTTGAAGGATTTTCATAAAACTTTTGTCAAATGGTCACCTCATCAAGACGATCGATGTACAAACTCCTAAGTCAGCCATAATGGCTCTAAGTCAAAGGTTTGAGCCTTCCATTTTGTGTCAGCTCTGTATCTCCTAAACCCCTTGAAGGATTTTAATATGATTTGGCTGTAATATTTTACTTATCAAGATGATATTCAGAACTCAGAAATTGATCCATGCCAGCCCAAGGTCAAGGTCACAACTCAAAATGTTCAATGCTTCCGCCCAATACCATCAAAACTCTCACTGTCCATAATAGCGGTGGTGGATATAGCTGTCTTTCAGACAACCTTGTAGTTGCTGCTAACAATACAATGGGCAAAATAAAAAAGGATATCTTAATACAGTTACATTTTTTTTTCATATACTTCATACAAAATGTAACCTGTACATGAACATACACACTAAAAAACTGAACACACAAGTGATATCTCATGAAACAATGATACAATGCATAACAAAATGAACTTGCACAGCAAGAGTGATTTGGAAACTAATGAAGTAGAATTGTAAGAGTATTTGTATCCAATTACAAAGTATACATGGAACTGAAGGTCATACGAGGGTGAAGGTAACACAGAATTGAAGATCATAAGGTTAAAGGTCCATTCAATGTTGGGTGATCTAAAGTTTAAATGCAGATAGGACAAATCAACTGACAAACACAAAATCCCAAATACAGATTAGGATAACACAGCACAACATGAGCAAGTGTCAAAAAAGTACACTTTCTATTTATACAAATATAATGACTGCAAACAAAAGCAATATCATACTGCAGGTATATACAATGTGATGCAGTACATTTGGTGCAACAGGCACTGTAAGGTAGTGATTATCCCTGTGAGGTAGTAGTGAGGTAGTGAGGTTCCCTGAGTATTGATAATATGATTACAGTATAGCATCAGTAGAGGAAAAAGTGCATCCACAAGGTAACAAAATACAGTATCTATCAAAAATAATCGACATTTATCAAAATGTTAACCCTTAATGATATAATAATACAAATACTACGCTACCCTCTATCCTAAACACTGTCCTAATTCAAATATAAAAGTCTATGCCCTAATGCAGTCCTATCTTAAACACTACAGAGCTGTAACATCAAAACCCTAATTCTAACTCTGTTTCTAGCAGTATTGCTACCTGAAGAAGATTTTGTTTTCCAATATGCAGTTTTTTTTTTTTCAATATGCAGTTTTTTTTTCATTTTCACAAGTTTCTTTCATAAATATGGATTGCAAATTTAGCATTTACTAAGGTTTGGATACCTTAAAATTAACTAAAGTCTGTAGAAAATTAGGTATCCAATGCTTTAAATCTATTTCAGCTTCTGTACCTGAGATCAATTTAGTTCATAATACGTCAAATCGAATTTCTCCCATCTGGCTCAGCCAAGAACACAATTACCTACACACATTTTGTACATTGTCACTGTTTGTAATATTTCTCTTCATACTGATACAGTCAGCAGCTTCCTCCATCATGACTCGCATCTAACTTTATGCTGCCTACCATTTAATGCACTTGTATTGGCTCAAAACCTGTTCATCAATAACAAAATTACACATGAACTAAATCCAAGACACGTATAATCATTTAGCAATGGTCTGCCTCCTGTGTTTAGCCTCGTACTTTCCTACATCAAACTTTCTCTTACAGCCGTTGTAGTTCATGTATCTGATCTTCCCGAACACTTCTCTCTCCTTCCAGCCCTGATCATGTATACCACAGATAGACCACATACAACCTGTTATACAACAATTAATACAACTTGTTATAGAACAATTTATATTCAATTCATAATCGGTCAAAGGACTTTCAATTAGTAGAAGCAATATGAGAGAAAGTCATATCCCCACCCCTACGTTTTACAATGCAAATGGGATTAAATCAGCGGTTCAAGAGGCTAAAGTGGAGTCATTATAAAAAATTATTCAAGACCAGAGTTATGTTGTTTTTTTGTTCACTCTGCACTCCATCTTATTGCCATCTACTGTTAAAGCAGAAATTTTCACCATGGTTTGATTTTCGCTACATTCAGAAGGCCCTACATCTCGCGAAAGTTAATTTTCATGTAAATATTGACCATTAGTATAATTCAAAGTATGATATCATTTTTATAATTTCGTGAATAGTAAACCTCTAGAACATACTCAAAATTTCAAATTCGTGAAATTTTGACCCAGCGCAAATATGTGCTTTAACAGATCAGTCAAGTACAGTTTGATTCCCTTTGCAGATTTCAAGTTACTGTCCAGACAAAAAAGCATGATAGACAGAAAATAGACTGCATCTCTGAATTTGCTTCTGCAGCTGGGAATATTAAAGTACTGAAAATAATGATTAACCTATAAAATTTACAAAATAATGCAAGGAAAATTCTAGTACAACTTTGTTAACAAACTGACTGGCCAAGTAAGTGTAACAAGCAGTGTCAGTTGTGATGGAAAAAAGAAGAAAGCTTTGTTCAAAATAAATATAACCAAGGATAAACAATCAAATCTTTTATTAAAACTGACAGGAACAAGAGCTGTTTGTAAAACACAATTATGTCCCAATTAGACACAAGTGGTCTTTAGTCGTTGAGTGAAAATTATTTTCATTCTTGAGGTTGAAGACCTTTAACCTACAAACCCCCACAACAGGGGGTCATCTCATGACACAAGCAATATTCCTATGAAGCTTGACTAATATACAAATGCAGGCAAAAATGTTCTTTATTTATTGAGCAGGAACCATTTTTAGTCTGTAGGCCGAACGTGTTCATTCTTGAGCAGAAGTTGAAGTCTCAAGATCACTGTGACCTTAACCTCTGACATGCTGACACTGAAAATGACACAATTCATCTACTGGCCACAGGCAATCAACCTATGGATTTGATGACTGTAGGCCAAAGCGATCTTTACTTATTCAGTTGATTTCATTTTTAGTATCAGGATCATTGTGAGCTTGACCTTTCACCTACAGACTCTCGAACGATAGTGGTCATTTACTGACCACAGGCAATTATTCACTGAACTTTGACAACAGTAGGCCATAGTGACTTTAACCTTTGACCTTCTAATAACTGAAACAATACTGGCAATCTACCGACAACAAGCAATCCTCCTATGGCGGTTACTAATGGATCAGTCTACATACTGACTGAATGACAAAGAGCAAAACAATATATTCCCTCTTCAGGCATAATAACTTAAAAACTTTCAGTAATAAAACTGGCCATACCAACATATCCATTAGGATCACGGCCATCCAGGCTGTATTTATCATTCAGGTATATGGCTATCTCCAGTGCCTCACTAGGACTGCTGGTCCACTCAAGGATCTTCTTAGCCCAGTACATTCTCATAAACCCATGCATCTTTCCTTCATTCACCATCTCATTCTACAAGACAAAAACACTGCAAGATTCTTACTGAACACTCTATGTAGGACAGCTAACCCTCAATGAAAACATAAGACAAGACAGTTGGAAAATTCCACAACTGCTCCAAGTGCTTATTTTGGCCACCTCCCCAACCTATTACTCTGCAGATATTACCATACTTACTTTTTTATCATTAAACCTACTATTGTGGAAAATTTTCTGTATCTGAAGTGATTTTTCCCAAAAACCTGGTATTTTGATGGTACACAGTTGATAGACAGTGTCTGTTACAGCAAGAAGCATAGGGATGAATGTCCTGCAACCCAATTTTTCTTTGAGAACCACGGAAGGCCCTACGACAGTCTTAAAATTAAAACATGCACAAAGACGTTTTAAGCTAGATACAAACAACATGAGTTTGTTCATTTATTTATTTTGTTGGGTCTTACGTTGCACCGACACAATTATAGGTCATACGGCGACTTTCCAGCTTTGATGGTGGAAGAAGACCCCAGGTGTCCTGTGCATTATTTCATCTAAAGCGTGCCCTTTGGTTGAACCTACGACCTTCAGTAAGCCAACTGGATGGCTTCCTCAAATGAAGAATTCAATGCCCCAGTGGGGCTTGAACCCACATCGATGAGGGGCAAGTGATTTGAAGTCAGTAACCTTAACCACTCGGTAATAGAGGCCCCCCCATTCCTGAGTCTGTTCAAGTGCTTTCTTTATACATACCTGGGCTGCATTCCACAGGGGATCGTGTGTTTTTCCTTGTTCAAGTTTCTCCCTGCTATATACATACTCTCTTTTATCTTTTTCATGTGCCTTCAGAGTCTGCTTTGCCCAGTCATAGGCTCCTGAAAATATTTTTGTGTCAGCTATCAACACAGAATATTTAACACAGGTCTCTTTTTGTTTCCTTGTTAGAATTTTAATGCCACACATTTAAATGAACACAAAATGTCTTTCTGTATGACCTTTGTTTATCTTGATGTTGATTTGGGTTGATTTGGGTTTTACAGTGCACTAACTGTTGAATATTTTTACAAAGTTATTTAAATAGCCATGCATGGACAAAACAGTTACAGACAGGACAAGAAAAGTGACCTATAATAATTACAGACTGTGCAGGAAAATACTTAATGTTGATCTCCAAGTGTAACATTAACCTTTGAGCAAGGGATCTGGATGTTTTGCATGACGGATCATCTCATTATGGAAAAAACATTCGTGCAAAGTCATATTAAAATCTTTTGATTAATGACTAAGTTACCGACCTGACAAGAAAAAAAGCTCTTTTGCACTTAACTTGATGTTTGAGCTAGGGGTCTCAGTGTTGTACATGACAAGCTGTCTCATTATAAAAAATAAAATTCTTCAAGGATGAGTTATGAACCAAACAGGAAAAAAACATGTACTGACCTTGAACCTCCAAGTGTGACCTTTACCTTTGGATCAAGAGTGTATCTCACATTTTTATGATGGCAAACAGATCATTCACATAAGATACATTAATTTCTTGTTAAATCATATTTCTGATAATTTCTTTAACATTTGTCAAAGGTTTGAATATTGCTGAATATACTAGAATGTTTTATTGAATCTACTGTTTTTATTACCTCCCTTTATTGTTCATGAGCAATATTAAAAGTAGTGCTTTTCTAACCATGTAAGTATGCATTCTATTTATTTGAAAAACAATTTCATCTGTTTTTAAGATAAAATTTGTAAGTATTATGGACCTTTGAGAAAGGTATGAAAAGTAACAACCAGCCCTACCCCCAGAGTTCCCAGCTGACAATATTCTTTGAGAAGTGTGGCTGTACTGGCAGACGGTCCTGCTATAATAACTTATTTCCACCAGTAATGGGGGAAGAGACATTAAGAAATTACAAACCTACAAAAGAACAGATTTGATATACAATGTATAAAAGACTAACCATCTATACTATCATAGTTATTGTTGTAGTAGCAGAAGTTGTCTGATAGCTCTCTCCTGATGACAGCCTCCTCAATGTAAGCATCCACCCCTTCCTTGTGTCTCCCCCTGTACTGTCGCACCATCAGGATACACCGTTGTACAGAAATCTGACCTGAAGTTATAAAAATACACCCAGCTACAGATTAGCAGATTGTTTAACCAATTTTGCTCATAAAAATGATGTTTTGTAATATGGGGGCTTATTTTTAACTGTATAAATTGATTCTGTCTGCCTAATATAGGCTCCACTGACACATTGCAACATCATAAAACACTGTGTAGTGCAAATCAATTAATTCCATTAGACATGGATGCCTCCACATACTGTAAACATTTTTGACTGGCCTCAAATATGCAGCAAAATTTAGAATGTAATTACAAATATGTCGTATCATTTCTGTACAGTAAATATTGAAGTGCAAACATGATATAAATTTAACTGACATACTAACATTCCTGTCACACTTCAGAAGAATGCTTTTGAAAGTTTGCTAAATGTATCTTTATTCCGCTAATGTCCAGTTTTAACAGTTCAGATATGACTTTGCAGACTTTTCACCAGGAAATTGGGAAGAGGCTTGCCTTTTCAACTGGGAAATTCGTATGCAATAATTGCTCATTTAAAGAGCATTTTATTAAAACCAACTTTTTTTTTTCCTTCTGCAAAAAGAATTCTAACACTGAAGACAGGTTTCTTAATTTATCAATCAGAATCTGAAATTTTACCAAAATGTATCCACGGTGACAGGTTACTTAGTGCATTCTTGTTTGGATTATTCCTTTCACTGCCGAAGTATCTCAGCCTTTCCTTACAGAATGATTCAAGCATCTGTAGTCCTGCACTGGTTCCTGGCTTGGCCCAGTCCACAGGCCCAACAGTCTGGTTCACCTCGAGGCTTGCATAGGCCGAGTCCCAGTCTATCGGCTGAGTTTTACATGGAATGAAAAATAACCATACATGTACATGTGCTAAAATTTTCCTTAAAAAGGAACATCTGTTCTTTTTATCTCTTCTTTAAAGCCAAGGGAGCCATGATGGCCCAGAATCATTCACCTGTCCTAGTTCTGTTCTAGTTATATAAAGGTAAACATTCTGACCAAGTTTCATGAAGAACATGTAGAAAACATGGCTCATGTCACGTTAACAATGTGTTTCCAAAATTAACCTTGTGCTACGCTAAGAATATGTATATTATACAAGCTTCCACAAAAAAACTTCGTTTCTGTATTTGGTTTTACACATTTCTTGTTTGATTTGGGTTTAACACCGTTTTTCAACAGTATTTCAGTCATATAACGGCGGGCAGTTAACCTAACCAGTGTTCCTGGATTCTGTACCAGTACAAACCTGTTCTCCGCAAGTAACTGCCAACTTCCCCACATGAATCAGAGGTGGAGGACTAATGATTTCAGACACAATGTCGTTTATCAAATAGTCACGGAGAACATACGCCCCGCCCGAGGATCGAACTCGCAACCCCACGATCCGTAGATCAATGCTCTACCTACTGAGTTAAGCGGGCGGGTATTTACACATTTCAAATGCATGTCAGTATTTGTGTTTGCAGTAGATCTCCACAAATGAGACCACCAATGGTTCTTTTAAAAAGTGGTCTGAATAGCATGTTTCTTTTATAACTGGGTTTTTCTTTACACACAATATGAAAATTTGACAAATGCAAAATTTTATCGAAAACTTCTGACTTCATGTAGGAACAAGAGATCACAGAGTGATATTGACGCCCACCAATGTGCAATTTTTGAGTGTTCCAAATTTCAAGACTTATTGACTAGCTCAAGGTCAAATTTCATTTCTGTACACAACACTATGCATGTGGTCCATGCATGTGGTCCAAATTTGAAAGCTGTAGCTTGAGAAATGTGAAAGTAGGTCACTATATCAATTTCAAGGACAAAGTTCTTTGTACACAAAACTATGCATGTGCAACAAGTTTGAAGACTGTAGTTTGAGAAATTTGAAAGTAGGTCACTAGGTCAATCTTAAGGTCAAAGTTTATTTCGGTACACAAAACTATGCAAGTGGTCCAAATCTGAAGGCTGTAGTTTGAGAAAAGTAGGTCACTAGGTCAAAATCAAGGTCAAATTTCATTTCAGAACATAAATCTATGCATGTGGTCCAACTTTGAAGCCTGTACCTTCAAAAATGTTAAAGTAGGTAACTAGGTCAATGTCAAGGTCAAAGTTTGTTTCGGTATACAATCCTATGCATGTGGTCTAAATTTGAAGCCTGTAGCTACAGAAATGTGAAAGTAGGTCACTAGGTCAATCTTAAGGTCAAAGTTTATTTCGGTACAAAAAACTATGCAAGTGGTCCAAATTTGAAGGCTGTAGCTTGAGAAATGTGAAAGTAGGTCACTAGGTCAAAATCAAGGTCAAATTTTATTTCGGAACACAGAACTATGCATGTGGTCCAAATTTGAAGCCTGTACCTTCAAAAATGTGAAAGTAGGTCACTAGGTCAATGTCTAGGTAAAGTTTATTTCGGTACACAAAACTATGCAAGTGGTCCAAATCTGAAGGCTGTAGTTTGAGAAAAGTAGGTCACTAGGTCAAAATCAAGGTCAAATTTCATTTCAGAACATAAATCTATGCATGTGGTCCAACTTTGAAGCCTGTACCTTCAAAAATGTTAAAGTAGGTAACTAGGTCAATGTCAAGGTCAAAGTTTGTTTCGGTATACAATCCTATGCATGTGGTCTAAATTTGAAGCCTGTAGCTACAGAAATGTGAAAGTAGGTCACTAGGTCAATCTTAAGGTCAAAGTTTATTTCGGTACAAAAAACTATGCAAGTGGTCCAAATTTGAAGGCTGTAGCTTGAGAAATGTGAAAGTAGGTCACTAGGTCAAAATCAAGGTCAAATTTTATTTCGGAACACAGAACTATGCATGTGGTCCAAATTTGAAGCCTGTACCTTCAAAAATGTGAAAGTAGGTCACTAGGTCAATGTCAAGGTCAAAGATTTTTTCGGTGCACAAAACTATGCATGTGGTCCAAATTTGAAGGCTGTAGCTAAAGAAATGTGAAAGTAGGTCACTAGGTCAAAATCAAGGTCAACTCATGTCAATGTTCATCTTGCCACTCAAAACTATACATGTGCTCCAAATCTGAATGTTGTAGGTTATTGACAAGAAGATTTTAAAAGCTTTTCCCTATATAAGTCTATATGAACCATGTGACCCCCGGGGGCGGGGCCATATTTGACCCTAGGCGGATAATTTGAACTAACTTGGTAGAAAACCACTAGATGATGCTACATAACAAATATCAAAGCCCTAGGCTTTGTGGTTTGGACAAGAAGATTTTCAAAGTTTTTCCCTATATAAGTCTATATAAACCATGTGACCCCCAGGGCGGGGCCATATTTGACCCTAGGGGCATAATTTGAACAATCTTAGTAGAAGACCACTAGATGATGTCACATGCAAAATATCAAAGCCCTAGGCCCTGTGGTTTTGGACAAGAGGTTTTTCAAAGTTTTTCCCAATATAAGTCTATATAAACCATGTGACCCCGGGACGGGGCCATATTTGACCCCAGGGATATAATTTTAATCATCTTGGTAGAGGACCACTAGATGATGCTTCATACCAAATATCAAAGCCCTAGGCTCTGTGGTTTTGGACAAGAAGATTTTCAAAATTTTTCCCTATATAAATCTACGTAAATTATAAAAATAAACAAAGGGCCATAACTCACTCAATAATTGTTGAACCAGTCTGATTTTCAGGGGGACACAACTAGGGTACCAATACATCATTCTGACAAAGTTTGGTCAAAATCCCCCCAGTAGTTTCTGAGGAGATGCGATAACGAGAAATTGTTAACGGACGGACGAACGGAATGACGACGGACAGACCACGGACACAGAGTGATTTGAATAGCCCACCATCTGATGATGGTGGGCTAATAAATAAAATAATTTCAACTGAAATATATTTTGTAATTATTGATGGACAATTAGTATAATAGTAAAGATAATTTTCCCTAACCAAAATTTCTATAAAGAAAATATTCAGATTATTCAACAACAGTTGTCACATTACAAAAGTGGTCTTAATGAAGAGATGGTCTTTATAGGGGGTGGTCTTAAAGAAGCATTATGCTGTAAACCCAAGATTCCGCTATATAACATAAATTGAGTCCAAGTTTTGGTAGTTATATAAAATACTTATCATGTTCTGATACCAAATGATCATACAGTTACATACCATGGATTCAAGTTTAGGTCTGTATTTGTGTTTACATACAGGTGGATATTCTGTGAGGAATCCAGACAGCTGGTTATGTATTTTGTTACGTATTGTCCTTGCTCCATATTCCAGCTTTGGAGACGCTTCCCAACAAGGTACTAGATTGTGAGCATCAACCTACAAAATAACTTTAATATATTTCACATCCTGTTTCTGCTTGCAGAACAAAAATCACTGGTAGCATGGTTAAGGTTGCTGACTCTGAACCACTTCTCCCTCACTGATGTGCAATCGAGCCTCACTGAAGGCTTTAAATTCTTTATGTGAGGACCCAGGTGCCCACTCATGATGATTTAAGTATCAATTTAATAATATGAAATATGATTTCAAGTACTTTGCATTTATTACTCATTATGTTAAACAGATCAATATATAGACAATTCTGTGTCTGTGAACTGACTATAAACATTACTATTTTGTTGTTTTTTTCCAATTCAAATGCTATTAATTAATATTAACAGGCAAATTTATGACCCTCTACATGTAAAGACCACTTGGAGGCTCTTCAACGAGGGTTTATCATAATTATTATTCATGTTGCTGAACTTTTAAAATAAGTAATTATTAATAGATTTCACATGTGTCAATAAGTACAATAAAGTAATTGCCTGGTACAACTTACCTGACAAAAGGCAATGTCCTTTGGCAATACTTTCACAACTTCTTCCACCCAACCTCTTGGTACTCGTAGAGGAGAGAAGTCAGTGACAAGACCTCCAATAGAATGCTCTGTCACAAATGAAGGTAACACATCCTTGGCATGGCCAATCAAAAGATGAAAACTAATGCCCAACTCCTTACATTCCTACAATAACATGTGAACAACATGCAAACTGAATAACCAAGTCACTGGTCTTGCACAAAGTGTATCTAAGGATGCAAGGCATATACAGTATCTACATACAGTATCTAAGGATTCAAGGAACATAAGTATATAAGGATTCATGGAACATACAGTACCTAAAGATTCATGACACATACAGTATCTAAGGATTCATGGCACACACAGTATCTAAGGATTCAAGGAACATACAGTTGCTAGAAAGTAAATGTGTGGTAACATAATGCTCAAAGGGGAAAGTGCAGTAAAATAATGCTGGAAGGGGTATGTACGACTGGGAAAGTGAGGCATGTAACACCATGTAATAGTGGTAATACCTTATGTACATGTAAATGTAGTTGCGCAGTGAAATATGGAAGTATATGAATATGAAGTAGAAGCATAAAGTTGATAGAATCATGTAAACTTTGTTAACCGTAAGTTTTACCTTTTCAACTTCTTTGAGACCTTCTAACATAAATGTAAAGTGTCTGATAGTCGCCTCGAGGAACTTCGGTACAAGGCAGAAACAAACATGTAATGGAACCTCCAACTTTAATGCCAACTTCTGAGCATACAGGAAGGCCCAGTTGTCTGGAAATACAGATAACACATTATACAAGGAACAGTGGTCTTCTTCACTATAACCAAGGGCTCATTTGTAAGTGTATCTGTGTGTAAACAAAGAGGTCACTTGTAATGCATTGTTAGAATGTTAAGTTCTGTTCAGTAGTAAAAGTAAACCTGTTGTCTAGACCATCCAGTGATAGAAGTCTGGACAATAATTAAGAGGTTACAGGTCTAGATGAAATATTACTAACAGTCCTAAGGTATTTATGGTTATTCCACAAGTTACTCTCAAGTGACATGTTGAAGAACCAAAGTAATCTCCTGAAATCAGGGTATATTCTCTATCTTATACTACATGTATAGGGGCCTCAGTGGCCAAGTGGTTTAAGGTCGCTGACTTCAAATTACTTGCCCCTCACCGACATGGGCTGAGCCTCACTCGGGGCATTGAACTGTTCATGTGAGGAAACCATCCAGCTGGCTTACGGAAGGTCGTTGAGGAAACCATCCGGCTGGCTTACGGAAGGTCGATGAGGAAACCATCCGGCTGGCTTACGGAAGGTCGGTGAGGAAACCATCCGGCTGGCTTACGGAAGGTCGATGAGGAAACCATCCGGCTGGCTTACGGAAGGTCGTTGAGGAAACCATCCGGCTGGCTTACGGAAGGTCGTTGAGGAAACCATCCGGCTGGCTTACGGAAGGTCGTTGAGGAAACCATCCAGCTGGCTTACGGAAGGTCGGTGAGGAAACCACCCAGCTGGCTTACGGAAGGTCGTTGAGGAAACCATCCAGCTGGCTTACGGAAGGTCGGTGAGGAAACCATCCAGCTGGCTTACGGAAGGTCGGTGAGGAAACCATCCAGCTGGCTTACGGAAGGTCGGTGAGGAAACCATCCAGCTGGCTTACGGAAGGTCGGTGAGGAAACCATCCAGCTGGCTTACGGAAGGTCGTTGAGGAAACCATCCAGCTGGCTTACGGAAGGTCGGTGAGGAAACCATCCAGCTGGCTTACGGAAAGGTCGGTGAGGAAACCATCCAGCTGGCTTACGGAAGGTCGTTGAGGAAACCATCCAGCTGGCTTACGGAAGGTCGGTGAGGAAACCACCCAGCTGGCTTACGGAAGGTCGGTGAGGAAACCATCCAGCTGGCTTACGGAAGGTCGTTGAGGAAACCACCCAGCTGGCTTACGGAAGGTCGGTGAGGAAACCATCCAGCTGGCTTACGGAAGGTCGTTGAGGAAACCATCCAGCTGGCTTACGGAAGGTCGGTGAGGAAACCACCCAGCTGGCTTACGGAAGGTCGGTGAGGAAACCATCCAGCTGGCTTACGGAAGGTCGGTGAGGAAACCACCCAGCTGGCTTACGGAAGGTCGTTGAGGAAACCATCCAGCTGGCTTACGGAAGGTCGGTGGTTCTATCCAGGTACCTGCCGGCTAGGAAACAATGAACGGAGGGGCAACTGGAGTCTTCCTCCACCATCAAAATTGGGAAGTTGCCATATGACCTATAATTGTGTCGTTGCACCATTAAACATAACATAGTATCCTGCACAACTTCACAAATCCTAAAATAAGTATTATTCCACTGGAAGAATTACCAATAATGAATAATGAGCAAATAATTGGCAACTATGAAACAAGAGGACCATGATGGTCCTGAATCGCTCACCTCTTCCCACATGACCCAGTTTTGAGTATGATGTCGTTTTTTCTATTATCTGACATAGTGACCTAGTTTTTGAGCTCATGTGACCCAGTTTTGAACCTGACCTAGATATTATCCAGATAAAAATTCTGACCAATTTTCATCAAGATCCATTGAAAAATATGGTCTCTAAGAGAGGTCACAAGGTTTTTCTATTATTTGACCTATTGACCTAGTTTTCGAAGGTACGTGACCCTGTTTTGAACTTTACCTAGATATCATCAAGGTGAACATTCTCACTAATTTTCATGAAGATCTCATGAAAAATATGGCCTCTAGAGAGGACACAAGGTTTTTCTATTTTTATACCTACTGGCCTAGTTTTTTACCGCACGTGACCCAGTTTCGAACTTGACCTAGATATCATCAAGGTGAACATTCAGATCAATTTTCATGAAGATCCATTGAAAAATATGGCCTCTAGAGAGGTCAAAAGATTTTTCTAATTTTAGACCTACTGACCTAGTTTTTGAAGGCAGTTGACTCAGTTTCAAACTTGATCTAGATATCATCAAGATGAACATTCAGACCAACTTTCATACAGATCCCATGAAAAGTATTGCCTCTAGAGAGGTCACAAGGTTTTTTCATTATTTGACCTACTGACCTAGTTTTTTATGGCACGTGACCCAGCTTCAAACTTGACCTAGATATCATCAAGGTGAACATTCTGACCAATTTTTATGGAGATCCATTCACAAGTATGGCCTCTAGAGAGGTCACAAGGTTTTTCTATTTTTAGACCTACTGACCTAGTTTTTGACCGCACATGACCCTGTTTCAAACCTGACCTAGATATCATCAAGATGAACATTCTCATCCAATTTTCATACAGATCCCATGAAAAATATGGCCTTTAGAGAGGTCACAAGGTTTTTCTATTATTTGACCTACTGACCTAGTTTTTGACGGCATGTGACCCACTTTCGAACTTGACCTAGATATCATCAAGATGAACATTCAGACCAACTTTCATATAGATCCAATGAAAAATATGGCCTCTAGAGAGGTCACAAGATTTTTCTATTATTTTACCTACTGACCTAGTTTTTGATGGCACGTGACCCATTTTCGAACTTGACTTAGATATCATCAAGGTGAACATTCTGACCAATTTTCATGAAGATCTCATGAAATATATGGCCTCTAGAGAGGTCACAAGGTTTTTCTATTTTTAGACCTACTGACCTAGTTTTTGACCGCACGTGACCCAGTTTCGAACTTGACCTAGATATCATCAAGATGAACATTCAGACCAACTTTCATACAGATCCCATGAAAAATATGGCCTTTAGAGAGGTCACAAGGTTTTTCTATTATTTGACCTACTGACCTAGTTTTTGATGGCACGTGACCCAGTTTCGAACTTGACCTAGATATCATCAAGGTGAACGTTCTGACCAACTTTCATGAAGATCTTGTGAAATATATGGCCTCTAGAGAGGTCACAAGGTTTTTCTATTTTTAGACCTACTGACCTAGTTTTTGAAGGCACGTGACCCAGTTTCGAACTTGACCTAGATATCATCAAGGTGAACATTCTGACCAATTTTCATGAAGATCTCATGAAATATATGGCCTCTAGAGAGGTCACAAGGTTTTTCTATTTTTAGACCTACTGACCTAGTTTTTGACCGCACGTGACCCAGTTTCGAACTTGACTTAGATATCATCAAGATGAACATTCAGACCAACTTTTATACAGATCCCATGAAAAATATGGCCTTTAGAGAGGTCACAAGGTTTTTCTATTATTTGACCTACTGACCTAGTTTTTGAAGGCACGTGACCCAGTTTCGAACTTGACCTAGATATCATCAAGGTGAACGTTCTGACCAACTTTCATGAAGATCTTGTGAAATATATGGCCTCTAGAGAGGTCACAAGGTTTTTCTATTTTTAGACCTACTGACCTAGTTTTTGATGGCACGTGACCCATTTTCGAACTTGACCTAGATATCATCAAGGTGAACATTCTGACCAATTTTCATGAAGATCTTGTGAAATATATGGCCTCTAGAGAGGTCACAAGGTTTTTCTATTTTTAGATCTACTGACCTAGTTTTTGAAGGCACGTGACCCAGTTTCGAACTTGACCTAGATATCATCAAGATGAACATTCTGACCAACTTTCATAAAGATCCCATGAAAAATGTGACCTCTAGAGTGGTCACAAGCAAAAGTTTATGGACGGACGGACGCACGCACGCACACACGGACGGACGACGGACGACGGACACCGCGCGATCACAAAAGCTCACCATGTCACTTTGTGACAGGTGAGCTAAAAATTGAGAGCACATACTCATAAAATACCTTGAACTCTTTGGTCCCTCGACATCCAGTACAACACACCATTGCTATCCTCTGGGAAATCCTGAGCCTTTGACAGAACACGAACACGTTTTTTGTTGAACTTGAACTCAGCGACTGACTTACAAACTGATTTTCTTGACTCAATGATCTTCAACTGAAAGTCTTCCACAGACAGCTTCTTTACGTCTGGTTCCCCGTTCTCCTTACAACTATTCTTGTCATCAGCCTCACGTTTTCTCTTCTTGCCACTTTCACTGCCAGACATTGTTGAGAGGTATCTTGGTAACAACACTGGGGAATATCTCAGTCTGTACGCTGTGTTTGAAAAATTAGCACATGGGTATATTACACTCTCAGCAATGTGTCTACAGTTGATTACCAGTCTGATTAACCTTAATCTGTAAAGAAAACAAAATTAAGAATAAATCACAAATAAATCACAGTATTATAATAAAGCCTAAAACAATTCTATGGTTTGGACAATCCAACCCCAAATATCAGCAATAAGTTGTGGTTAGATGTTTTAAATTACTTAACTAAATATACATCTTATGGACCAGACCTCTAGATCACAGAACAACAAAAATTCTATATTTACAGGTTTAATATCAGATTCGTATCAAGAAATATGCAGGAGTTTTGCAGCGGAAATGGTGAGCTACTTCAGGAGCACAATATTATTCTGTGAAAGAACAAGTTGTTTATTTTTTTACTTTTTGGAAATCTACATGTACACTCTTCCAGCATATTTCTTCATTTTCTATGACATCTCATTATTCTATTCTTGTGGTCAAATGAAAAAACAAATATCAAGGATTTACACCACTTTTACTCTGTGCAGCATCAACCGATGCATCTCATTTTTTCAAACAAGGGTACTTTTTTAACAATGGTATACAAATATTTTTTCATTTTGAAAAGACTGCTTAATGTAGGGATAACGCATGTTTTTTCGTGTTATAACGTCTGCAGAATCCCGAGGGATTGGTTGGTGCCCGAGCCCGTAGGGTGAGGGTACCAACGTATCCCGAGGGATTCTGAAGATGTTATAACATGAAAATAATATGCTATTCTAGCATAAAACGCGAAAAAACGAATAAATGAATACATTATCCCTCAACGTCATTAAATTTCCATGAAATGCGCAGGAATATCCGAGTTGTTTTTTTCACGTTGACGTCATTTCCATTTGAATTATCCGTTTTGGGGCCGTAATACATTTACGCTCTGCCACGGAATGCGCATATATAAAAAGGTGTTATAACAGCACGTGAGCGCGAGAATCTCTCTGTTAACACACGTTTTCTCTCCTGTTAAAACACCCTCAAAAAGTGACAAGAACAGCAGTTTTATGCTAGAATATATATTAAAGATACAATGGTCATCTTTCAGTAAAATATTTTATCTTTATATATTTACTTCAAATGTATTAGATCCTCGTTAATTGTATTTAACTTTACTAAATATATAAATTAAGTCTGCATATCGTCACCTCAGTGCAGAAAGTGGATAACTGCATTGATTCAAAGAAGGACTTATTGACTTATTGCGCTAAAGTGACGATATAGACCTACATGTGTCCACATTTAAATACCATGCAGTACTTAACAGTTGATTGTTACAAAAAAAACAGCCAGTTTTCAGTTTTAGTATATATTTCAGCTGAGCTTATCTATTTTAAACCTTATGCATAGTACTGTTAATGTATATAATTTAAATTATTTTAACTTTATGTTTATATAAACAGTATGAAGTAATTGTTCATATTTTTGATATGAAATTTGGATCTAATATACATGTACCTTTAATAAATGTAAACAAGAGCTCGTAGAAAATGAAATGTCCACCTTGATGCATTCAGTAATTGCTCAAGGAACAGAAATTATTTGGACACTGTGCACAAAAGTTCCATTGTTCTTGGTCAAAATGACCTTGACCTTTGACCTATTGACCTCAAAGTCAGTAGGGGTCATCTGCTGGTCATGATAGACCTCCTCCTATTAAGTTTTGTGATCCTAGGCCCAAGCATTTTCAAGTTATCGTCCTGACACATTTTTACTGTCCCAGATCACTGTGACCTTGACCCTTGACTTACTCAACATCAATAGGGGTCATCTGCTGATCATGACCAACCTCCCTATTAAGTTTCGTGATCCTAGGACCTAACGTTCTCAAGTTATCGTAAGAAACAGTTTTACTGTTCCAGGTTCCTGTGACCTTGACATGACCTCAAAATCAATTAGGGTCATCTGCTGGTCATGATCAACCTCCCTGTCAACTTTTGTGACCCTAGGCCCAAGCGTTCTTGAGTCATCATCTGAAAACTGTTAAACTGTTCTTGATCACTGTGACCTTGACCCGACTTACTGACCTCAAAATCAATAGGGGTCATCTGGTGGTCATGACCAGCCTCTCTATCAACTTTCAAGATTCTAGGCCCAAGCGTTCTTGAGTTATCATCTGGAAACCGTTTAACTGTTCTGGGTCACTGTGACCTTGTCCTTTAACCTACTGATCTCTAAATCGACAGTTAGGGGTGTAACTGTTTTAAGTTATGTAACCTATTTCAGTTACTTTTTCAAGCATTTTATAACTTGTATTAGTTATAAAATATAGTTAACTCAGTTAAGTTATTCACAAAATTTTTGCTGTTCTCACAAAGTGACCTTTAAAGTGAAATTAGTAGCAAACTGTGGTCAATCAAATTCTCTTTTAGTTTGATCATGACCAGATAAGCATAATTAATGAGATGTTAAGAGTTTTATAGCTTTAAAACTTTTGCGTAAAACTTTATCAGCCTTGCGTAAATTTTTTTACTGCATAGCTGGAAATATAAAAGTTCAAGAATTCAGGAAATAATTGCATTAATATTATTAGTCTCATTCAAAATGAGGTATTGGCACAGGAGGGCTTTGTAATATTTTACGATAACTGAAACAAGTTATGAAAGTATAAGCAATAACTCAAATGGGTTATAAACTGCGATAACTTGAAACAGTTACACCCCTGACTGATCAATAGGGGTCATTTGCTGGTTTTGACCAACCACCCTACCAATTTTTGTGATCCTAGGCCCAGGCGTTCTTGAGTTATCATCCGGAAACCGTTTAACTGTTCTGGGTCACTGTGTCCTTGACCTTTGACCTACTGATCTCGACATCAATAGGGGACATCTGCTGGCTATGTCCAACCACCCTATCAACTGTCATGATCAACTGTCATGATCCTAAGCCCAAGTGTTCTTGAGTTATCATATGGAAACGGATTGGTCTACATACCAACACACCAACATCTGCAAAACAATATACCCCTCCTTCGAAGGGGGGCATAATAATAAATAGTGTACCTTAAGATCTCCAAAATTTCACTTCAAGCAGAATCAAAAGGAAGTGGCTAGGGGTCCGGTAATCAATACACATGTACTATTATGTACTGTATTGCTAGTGTAAAGGTAATTGCTGGTAAAAGTTATGATTAGTTGTCATAATGTTGCCATTATTCATGTATTATGTTTTGTGTAAATATTCTATTCGTTATTTATTTACTCAAGCAGTAAAACAAATTCAACAATTCTTGGGCACAATCCATGTCTTAAATAAGAAAATATTTAATAAGTTTAATATTATTTTAATTCATCAGATCCCTAGAAAAAAATGTTTATGGCGTACAAATTGATATTTATTAGGGCTGGATCAATAAAGCAGTACATTGTTATGAACTGAATATTCATGTTAACACCGATACATATATATCGATTTTCTTCGTGTATTATTATGTATAGTGGCGCCTCTTTTAACACAAAATAAAATTAATCTCTTTTCTTTTTTATCACTTTACACTGAAAAATTTCAGAGAAATTAAAAGAAAAGTATATTTTCATAACCTCGGGCCATCATTATATCCCAAGAACAGTTATTGCGTACTTTCAATTTTTGTTTTGGTAGCTAAGTTCAAAGACATCTGCCAACAAGCATGATGTCTCATGTAAATCAAGCACATATGTTTTAAGAAAATTCCGTTTTTCATCAGCTTTTTATTTCTATTCGTGCACTGAGTAGAAATAACTCACTAAAATAAAATGAAGTCCAGGCAGACCAGCTGTGGGGATCAACTCCATTTATACGGATGTTGTTACTGTGCGTGTTGCTGTTTTCAATATAATTAAGGAAATAAATTAAAAGGCAGTGGCTACGATTACGGTAGTTCCGTATTCCTAGACAACCCTACGAGGATAGGCTAGGATTACCGAAATAAGTAAGGACATGCATAAATGATGTTTTAAACTTACATATTTCACTGAAAATAGCGATTTTTTCATGCCTACCATGTTACGTGTATTTCGTGTTATCGATCCAATATTTTGGGTCAGTATAAACTTAAACAATATATTAATGGCGGCGCAGAAATATTATAGAAATATGATAGTTAATGTTAAATTAAAAAAAAAAAATCTATACTTAAAATTTTATGAGATTAGTTTGTTTGTCACTCGAGTTTTCCACGAAAGAAAGGCGAAATCAACACCCGTATTTATAAGTTTTTCTTTCCAAAACCATACTAAATGTTTTTCTTTGTCTTTTTTTTTTTTTTTTAAATTGACAGACAAACGTGGATTATATTCTTAATGATAGCTCAAAAGGATTTAAAAAAAAAAATTTCATACTTTAAATTTTATGATTTGATTTTGCCTGTCACTTTAGATTTCCGTGCAAATAGAATCGGGCGAAATCAACACCCGTATGTGCGACAGGCATGAAAAATTGCTGTTTTAAGTGAAATAAGTAAGTTTACAACATCATTTATGCATGTTCTAACATATACTTGATGCCTGTTACATACTCCGTAATCCTAGCCTATCCTCATAGCATTGTCTAGGAATATGGAACTTCCGTAATCCTAGAATCAGAGGCTAGGATTACGGTACCGTAATCGCAAAGGGGTTTGACACATGTGGGTCACCTTAATATGGCATAATAAATAGTCCTAAGGCACTGGGGGCAAAAACATTGGTTAACAGATATAATATAACTGTGACCAGGGAAATTGCACTCTATGGTCCCTTCAACTACCTCACTCTACAAAACCCCCAAAATTTTTAACACGCTTTGTTGCATCCATTGTTTCTCTCTGTGAATTACAGAGCTATGCATTGCCACTCATGAAAACACACAACTTTAATCCATGCCTTAAACGATGTTCATTTTGTCAAGCTTTGTATGTCACAATAACGAATAAATTTCGATCCATTTACACGCATTCTTACACACGGAATGCATCAGTAAAATGACTCTTGAATGCAAATTGTCGGTGAAAAATTGCTACAGTCCGATAAACAAACATATTTACTAACACTCACCACTAATGTTATATTTATTTTTTCACTTAACACAGACGAAAATCAGTTCAAAGTAAATTTTAAAAATATTTCCCCCACCATCCTCCATCTTTACTGGAGCGTGCTATTTGACAGAACGGGTGATGTAACAAGTGATTTTAAAGCGCTTAGCCAATCAAATCATTTGTTACATCACCGGTTCTGTCAATATCACGCGACACGGAAAATGGAGTATGTTGGCGAAAATGTTCTGAAATTTACTTGAAACTGATTTTTGTCTATGTTAAGTGAAACAGAAACATTTCAACAGTGGTGAGTGTTAGTAAAATATGTTTGTTTATCGATCTGTAGCAATTACTCGCCGATAATTTGAATTTAAGATTCATTTTACTGATGAATTCCGTGTGTACGAACGCGTGTAAATGGATCGAAATTTATTCGTTATTGTGACATACAAAGCTTGACAAAATGAACATCGTTTAAGGCATGGATTAAAGTTGTGTGTTTTCATGAGTGGCAATGCATAGCTCTGTAATTCACAGAGAGAAACAATGGATGCAACGAAGCGTGTTAAAAATTTTGGGTGTTTTGTAGAGTGAGGTACAGTGCTTTAGGGTATAGCGGATAGCTAACTAATTTTTCCTGCTTTCTAATTCAAAGAAATGACAATAATAGTTTTTTTTTCAGTATCTCAGACAGAAAACATCTATTCTTCTTAAAACATTCAGCTTTTCATAGAAATTAATGTGTTTTTTCTCTCCACGCCATTGTTTACATATGAGCTGATTTAGGGTGTACAGGATAGCTTTGGTCATTTTTTACATTATTAGTTTAAAATCCACATCTTAACAAACTTTCCAAGACCTCTTTAATATAAATCAGAAAAATTATGTATTCTCTTTTCAAAAACATTCAGCTTTTTAAATTTCTATCAAATAATTTTCATTCACTAACGTTTTTTACATATACACTGATTTAGTCTATAGGGGATAGCTTTATTTTACATTTGATGACATATGAAAAATAACACAACAAGCAAACATTTAAAATGTATGCCAGAATGTCTGTCTGCATGTCAGTAAAAGAATGATATGAAAATTTATACAAAAATTCAAGTCTAAATATAAAATTTATCAATCTATCCTCTATACCCTAAAATCCGCTATACCCTAAAGCACTGTAGTTGAAGAGCCCATAGAGAGCGATTTCCCTGGTCACAGTTAGATATCTATTGACCAATGTTTTTGCCCCCAGTGCCTTAGGACTATTTATTATGCCATATTAAGATGACCAACACGTGTCGGACCCCTTTGCGTAATCGTAGCCACTGCCAAATTAAAAACAAAACAAACTTAAAGATCTGGTATACCAATAAAGGCCTTGCATACATATTAAATAAAGCTTACATTTACTTTAGTAAGAAACCTCAGAAACACTGAACAAGAAATATAAAGACATGATGTCATGATTCTGTTGCATGAACCTATCCGAATATCTCCTTGTCCGAAACTTAAACATTTTGATTACGCAACACAACACGTGAAATCCCGCAATGTTGCAACAGTGAAATCTACAGATATCTATGCATGCGCATATCATCTGTATAATTTTCTGTACTTGAAATGCAAATTGAAAATTTACCCTTGAATTTTCATTAATTTCTACCGTTCTTCTTGCAGACGTTGTGGCTGTTATAATTTACACATATTACGGACACCGACACAGCGGTCATGGCTGAACACTACTAAATCTGGTGTTGATATTTAGGCTGAACACCACTAAATCTGGCTGGTTATAACACACTAAATAGTTGTTGTTCTTTATTCTATATAAAATTGACCTATTTCCAATGGCCGCAGAACACATCAGGGCCCATTTTAAATGTCTGTAACCTACATTTTCTTGAAGAATATTGTCAGTGCTAAATAAAAATCAAAAGAAAAGTGGGGGTTTAATGTTTAATGCAAGAAAAATAATTTCAGTCAAACACACAAACTGCAAAATCAGCTAAATAATGAGACCCTAAATTATACTGGTAGTGTATGATCTAAGTTTCCATGAAAAATTTTGTCAATATATGTTGTTATTTCATTATGAAAATGCTACCTAAATGTCATGATCAAGCATACATCTGTCATGTGATTTTAGAAAAAAAATGCAAAGAAAATAAGGAAAATAGCTCTACAGAGCAAAAAAACTGAGGATTATTTGTATCCGCCATTATGCGACTACCATTTTTATCGCGCCATTTTTCTATTTAGTGTCTGTATGCCTAAAATCCACTTACTTTGTTACCCTAGTGGTCCTTAGCGGTCCTCAGAGGTAAATTGTATGACTGAGATTCTATAAAAAAAAGAAAAAGGGGTGTTGACTTTTTTTAAATACAACCAATTGAATGTACTCATTTTCGCTTCTTTCAATGTCTCTTTTCGAGATAACGCCATTTCAATAGAATGCCAAACATACATACTGAAACGTAATAGAGTAAAAGAAAACACAAACATATGACTATTGAGAAAGGACACGAGGAAAGGAAGAAAGAATAGCACTATTCATAGTTGGACTATTTGTGACAACATATGCGGAGGCTTACTTTTGATTTAATAGTGATCAGCCTATTAGCTAGGGTATATAGTGGTAAATAAATTTGCTGTATGTTCTGTATAAAATTAACAATCTTATGACACACATAACTAGACCCTTTTTAATAAGGGATTACTAGCCTTATGTTCATAAATGACATATATAGTAAATCCCACTTCTGACACCATGTTTAAAGAGTTAATCTCTGCATTATATGATTAACAACAAATATCGTATATATGAAAATAGATTTACTCAAGCCGCTCGCATACACTAAACTGACTCAACATCGCATGCGCAATATCGATGTATTACGTACGACATACAAAGCATCATGGGAAGGTTATCAAATACTGTTACAGTCATGTATCTTCTAAGAAAGATTTTTTTAACTGACAGGTCAACGCTATGGAATATGTTCCAAACTGACAACTAAAATGTGGGTATGAACGCATGTGTAATAAGGTTTGTTTACATACTATAAAAGCAAAAGGTCTCCTTAAAAATGCAACCAAAACGTCAAGTATAGGTCTAAAATGAAAACAAATAGGAACTGGTTTTCATAAAACATGAAAACGCCATATTAACTAGGGAAAAATGAGGATTTTTGTTCCGCCATTATCCGACTAGCTCGGAGGTGCTGCTGGATTACCAGTTTAATACTATTGTACCTTAACCTGTTCCTTCTTTATCAAATCTTGAGACCTCATTTTCAGTACTTTAGAATAGTTCAATTTTACGAAAACCGTATACGACCAGTTAGAGTAACATATTTTCTCGCCAAGAGACGTACCGGTAACCTGTTTTTAAAAAAACATTACGTTTTGAATATGTCCCATGAAATTTGCTGTTTATCAAATTCGCGTATATAAACGTTTTCTCAATTAACAGAATTAAAATTTACAATACGAGTGATCTAGATCTTTTTTGAATTATCAGCAATAAAACTTAACCTGCAATATAACTGAGCACTACATACTCTTATTGACTAAATGTAACATATTCTATCAAGAACATGGAACTACATTTCGGACTATTTCACCGCGTAGTCAGTACCTATTTGGTGTAAACAGCCTACATGCATTTGCATGTATAACATATGTGAGGTCGAAGATCTCTGGGAGTAAAGTAAACACTTAGTAATCACTTCCTATTTGGTGTGCATAAACCTCGTATTCATATAAAGTCTAGGGGTCTATTTTGAGTGACTCCGCAATAATACAGAATTTCTCATGAAACGGTCCAAATCTTTTTTTATAGTAGGGATACATTTCTTTTTCGAAATATATGTCTTTGAAGAAAGTGTCGAAGTAATATTTTAAGTAACTAGCTTACAATATTGGAATTGTCATTGTTTCCCTAATGTTCGTGCAGAAGCTAAAACTAGCATATCGTGATTCATTTATCTACTTAAGGCGAATAAAATTCTACCATATTTTACAAAAAAAAAAGTTATTGGTGTTGTCATGACAACCGAAACCCAAAAGCACCAATGCACCATTAGAATATAGAGACGCCCGTGATGAAACAAAAAAAAAAACAACTAAAAAAAAAAAAACCCCCAAAAAAACCACACACACGTTTAAGTCATTTTTCAGTAAAGTATTTTTAATTGTTTCTAAATACATTTTGTACATTTTGTATTCAAACATAGATCTATAAAGTTCAGATAGTGACGCGCATAATTTGTCACATATCCTTTCCACGCCCGTAATGTAATAAAACGTACTAGCGTCTAACGACCCTTTTAACGCTTACGTACAATCAACATTTATTAAACGAAATTAATTTGAAACTATTTCTGAAATGTCTAGGTCTGCAGTTATCCAATACGGAAATATATAACATCCGAGGCATATACTGAGACTTTAGACAACATCAAAAAGGACCTTTTGAACGATTTGACGACGTATCAAAAATTTCCATATACCGATGCTTGTGGGATTTTTTTATTCCGAGTTCAAATATCTTTTCGTAGATGAAAAGCGGACGTGTCGTGCTAAAACCCAGGTATTTTCAAATCGTTAGAAAGTGTTGAAAACTGACTCCCCACTAGCAAAAATAAGAAAATAAAGCAGTTCACGAATACATTTAGGCGGGGTGACCCCTGCGCGAAACCCCTGACTAAAGTCCAATGCGGTTTAGCCTGTTTACTTTCATTTTCTTTACTTCCGGAAAAAAGCTGGTCGTCTGACGTACGTCACTTTCTGTGTTGTCAAAAACATACGTATGCCTCGCGTGATTGTATAAAATGTGCCCGTTCTCCTAAGGATATAAATGAACCATACATGACGATGTCATACCGCTTTCATGACAATCTTAACATGACGTCTCTATATGCCTTCTTTGACTTACTAGACTAAGATTAGAAATAGTGAATATGATTTCTCCAAATTTTCAGACTTGAAAAGTAAAACAATGTTCTTCATGAACATTTTTTATCTTAATTTTGATTCTTTTGTCACTAATTCAAGTTCTGTCATGGAACAGCCCATATAAAAATGATATTAATATTTATATAAGAATTATTTGTACTTAATTTCTAGTTTATTGTACGCGTTAAAAATAAAAACCCTTGAATTTACTCTTAAAATTCATTCCATAAATTTCGATGTCTCTTTTCCAGACATAAAATTCTTACGCTGCCATTTTTATCTAGCATGCAACAGATATACTGAAACGAGTATAAGAAAACACGAACCTATTGAGAAAGGGCACAAGGAAGAAAAAAGGTGTCGAATAAGGTTCAGATCTGAGGTCTCTGCTCGGTAGCTAATGTTTAAATGACATATTTTATTACATCAGTAAAGGTAAGCAGATGGCAGTACGAATTGTTTTACTTCTCCAGTTTGATGACATGATCACTTGTCAGTCTACTATATTGTACATGTCTAATCGTTCTGTCCGTTTCATGTTTTTGTATATGAGTAAGAATGAGAGAAAGAAATATATTGGTTCTTCTTAAATAACAGTCTTTTCTGCGCACGCATCTCCTTTCCAATCCCGTACTTTCTCTAGCCCACTCTTACGAGTTAGACGTATACGTAGAAGAGAAAAAGTACAGTTTCTTTATTTCATTTTGTATTGAAATAATTTATATAGACGCTGTGGTAAGATTGTATTGAAATATCATTTATGTATGTTGTGTTTGATCCATGTTGATTGAAAAAAGTCAAGTATCATTCAATTGGTTTCATTTCAACTGCTTACAGGAAAAGATCATTTGGATGCATAGAACGCAATCAAGAATTATTACACTATACTTGGTTTGCCCGAGTCTGTTCTTGAGAGGTAATGGTATGTGTAACACCCTCATGCTCCCCCACCCCCACCACCTTGCATCGGCTTTAGCGGTATTCCATCGTAGTAAAAGTGTGTGTTCTCCAATTTAGTTTATTCTAATTTATTTTAGGACGATTGTGAAACAAGTTCTACAATTTACATTAATCAGTCTCGACACCTCATCCCTGATGAAATCGATTGCCACGAGGGTATCAGAGAAGAAGCCAGTTTCCTTTTTAATGCTGAACGCCAAGCAAGGGAGATACTGGTAACATTTTTCATGTCTTTTCTATGTTATTTAGTTGTGTGTATCTTTATTTGGCTGTGCTCCTGCGTATTGGTCGCATTGCTGAACAAACTTTTGTGAGCCAATTTGTGCGGGAAGGAAAACTGGATGAGAAGGTTTTCAACTTTAATCTGAAATTGATTTGATTAAATCTACGTAGTCTGTCTTTGAACACACAAAAAAAATCTTGCCGAGGCTTTTTTCATCAGTAGAAAGATAAGATTAGGTCTACATCAATAATACTGAAGTTATATTTATTTAATCGTTACAATAACACACATATTGATAAAGTCAAATGTGTGCCTCAATCGTAATAATTTCACGAGGGCGTAGCCCGAGTAACTTATTTCGTTCGACGTATAACCCCCGTAGTGTATAAACAGTATTAAAACATGGCTATGCTATAAATTTCTTCGATTCTAATACGTCTTTTATTGTAAAAACTAGTTCAAATGTAAAAGAACTGATTCTTTGTGGATGTATGGCACAAAATGGTAGTCATGCTCATTTGTTTATGCACGCCTGGACCGGAAATGGTAATACGTCTTGCGGAATAGTTCAATAAAAAGCGCAAATGATGGCAAAGTTATTCGGCACAGCGAATTACCAACTCAGTGTGTGTGTAAATCAATCAAGACAATTGTGCTATGCTACATTTCGTTTTGGACGTGTTTTTAAGTACAATATTTGATCAAATTCGAAAAGCTATTTCTCGATGCGTACGATAATCACGTCAGCATGACGTCAACATAATATTGTTATATGATTTAAGAAATATTGTAACACGACTTGATTAATTTTCCTATTAAACAAAGAAGGCTGAAAGCTGTGTGTTATTTTACAACAGTTCACTGTTTTGACGTCACAATTATTACGTTATGGTGTCAAACGGCAAAGCGGCGCGTTGAAAAAGAAACCAGTTTGACAAGAAACAGGCAAATATCTGACGGACGTCATCAATGTTGTACTTAAAATCCTTGGTAACGTGTTAGAATTGAAATAATATTACTGATATATCTCATTTAGTGATTTGCTCTTGAATAAAAAATATTGTTTGTCGTTCACATGTGTATTATTATATCATTCGTGATAAAATTCCTTCGCATCTGAATTCCAAACAATGATTTTACTCAACGACAAATCACTGGATGAGATATATGATCTCTTAAATATATCTCATTTAGAAAAAAATCTAGTGATTTAACGCTGAATAAATCATTGTTTGGAGTTGAAATGCGAAGGAATAATATCACGAGTGCGCAGCCTGAGTGATATAATAATATGCATCTGAGAGACAAAAACTGGTTTTATTCAAGAGCATATCACTAAATGAGATATACATATAGTTATGTATTATTTCGATTCTAAAACGTTACCAAGGATTTCAAAGTACATCCTTGACGACATTTATTAAATATTTGCCAGTTTTCAATTGGTTTCTTTTCCAGCGCGACGCTATGCCATTTGACGCTATGACGTAATACTTATGACGTCAGAAAAATGAATTGTATAATAATTCAGTTTTCAGCCTTCTTTGTTTAAAAGGAAAATGAATCGGATCGGGTTAGAATTAAGCATTGCCTAATTATATTAGAATCTGAATAAAGACCAGCTGTCAATATAGAATTTTTCAATCTTCCAAGGGTGGTCATTATCGATATGCTTGAATGTAGATCTACAGTACTTATCAGAAACCTATAAATAAAATCCTCACTTGACTACAGTCCATTTATAATGCTATTTTTGCAATGTTTTCTATTTACAGTTTTTCAAGTGTTATTTCATTTTAAAAAGTTTTGATATATATTTAAAGCCTCTTTTTTACCAACCCAATTTAAAATTTGACATCGTCTGATTAAAGTATACGGATAATCATGTTGTTCTTTTAGACAACTGTGACACTAACATGTCGTTGAGGGTTTCATTGTAATTACAACTCAAATTCATTCATTTTCTTTTCCAACAAAACGATCCGTTTCAGACGGAGTTAAGAATGCCATCGGATTTAATATGTTACTTTAAAGAGCTGCAACTTTCTTCCACCATTCAAGTTATTTGTGACAGCAATAATGGATTTGTCGTCGGAAGCACAGACTTTGTATGGATATTCCATATCTAATTTGTTCGATGATAGGACACGACCTGTTTGAGAGATCTGTACAATGGAATGTTTTTGATTACAGCAAACCAGGATACAGTCGGATGGACCTACTGTTATACCATATGATTCCTTGATCTGGTCGTCCTTGACAACAAGTCTTGTGTTGCTCTTGATGTCATATATATGAACAGTATGCTTGTTATTATCGGTGAGAACAACTTTGTCACTGTTTCTTATATATGAACAAGCACTGGTGACTCTAGGATATTTCTTGCTTGGAAAGTTGATACTGAAATCATACTCTTCTCCTGACAGAGATACAATACGAACAGGCCTTGAATCGTTGGTAGTTCCAACAACAAAGTTTCTCTCATCTTTCATACATATAGAGCCATACTGTGTCTTAACTTTACATGTTCTGATAAAAGTTATTTCATTAGATTTACTGACACGTAGAAAGTCTATCTTGCAAGGATTTCTACTTGTTATCGCCACTTCCTCCTCAGACACAGCAACTACACTCTGTGGATGATACGATAACTGAAACAATCCTATTTTCTCAAGCTTCTCATTGTAAATCAAACATTTCTTGTTTTTATTATCCAAGGTAACCAGTCTACCATCCGACAGGAAATGCAGTCCTGAGTATAAGGGTTCACCGACATCATCCCCAGTCTGCTTCAGATCAATGGAAGAAATATTAGTTAATTTAACAATCGGATCTACAGGTGTTGCAGGTTTCACAGCTTCCGGTGCGGAACATTTTACTGTCAGTTTTCCCGGAACGTTATCAGAAATTGGAAGTGGGGGCAGTTGCAAGGAGTCATCAAAATCAAACGAAACTGTCACAGTCTCTAACCTTTGATATTCCTTTTCAACGTCGCTGCTAAGTTCATTGGCTCCCTGCTTCATTCTCTGTTCCATTATAAACTGCTGCGATTGCGTCCCGTTCTGATAAACCCTATTAATTGTTTCCAGAGATTTTGTTGCATCAGCAACATGTTTCTCACTTTCTGACTGTTTCTTTGTCAGCTTATCGAATGTTTCTGTCTTAAATAATTCAGCGTCCTTAGCAACGGAAACTTCCAAAATCGTCAAACATTTTCATAACATTATCCCGCATTCGTCTAATTGTTAAAGGTACTTCTTTAACATCTTGATCCAGTTGCTCTTTTGATGACTTGGTATATTTAACGATCTTTTCAGCCTTCTCTCTTACTTCCTGCAACTTGACCTTTACTTCGGAACTTGCTGATGCAGACCTTCCGACAACCATCTGTATTTCTACGACACTGTGGCATTTCCGGTGATCTACAATAGCACAAGTACTGCAGCAAAGCTGATTCTCATCTTCACAGAAAAACTCAAAAACTTTATGATGCTGTTCACATTGGTCTAATCCCTTCATATCAAACGAAACTGGTTTCTCTTTAATATCTTTTGCGTTCACTAATTTGTGATTTTTCATGAAAGCATACGTTTCATGTATGTTTGAACAATCCAAGCACTGAAATTCATCGCAACTTGAACAAAATACATCAGCTTCTCTTTGTTTGTCCTTACTTGAGCATGGTTGACACATAACTTGCTCTATTCGTCCAGGAACTGCATCATCGGCACTGTTATTTTCCATATTCCCACTCCCCTTTTCCGCCATTTTGTATCGTATAATAATAATATTCTGTTTAACAAATGCTATTTAAACAATAGGTTTAACGCTGAATAAATCATTGTTTGGAGTTGAAATGCGAAGGAATAATATCACTTGAATTGTGGCAATGTGTCTTAATAACACACAGTGGTAACATTTAACCTGTGGCGGTTGTAAAATGAATGTCCATATTAAGATTGTCTTACTTTAAGGAGTGTTTCGACGTTTTGAACTCTCCGCCTCTGTCGAGTGTTCTTTTCTGGGAACGTTGATTTCTTACTGATCTTATAACCCAACAACAAATCAAGTGACTAGTAATAACGGTATTATTCAGAATGGTCAAAATTATTTAATTAGGTGTCTAAAGAAATAATATGTGTAAACGTATCTTTTTCATTTTTAATGAAGCCTCTCATCACCATGGATATATTTCGAATTGTTGACTTATATCTTCAGGCTGCAGGTTAAAACTTCTTAGTTGACATTCTGTTTGGAACTTCTAGATGTTGACTTATCGGAACTATTTGGTATTTTTACGACAAATTAACGGTAATTCGCATAAGCACTCCAACGGAATCGGTCAAAATTTCTACACCGATAAATAAATGTAAGTACAAAATTTTGTGATTGTTGATAAATCATGACGGCAGCAGACGTGTATTTCACTAACATTGAACATAATGCTACGAAATCCCACTTTACATTTTGTACTTCGTTCTTAACTTACCTTATCAACGGCTTGGGGTCAAAGTAAATTTGAACAGACACTGTGATCTAATAGACCATAAACAATAATAGCATTGAATCAATAATGTAAAACACTGAATCTATCAATATAAAAAACTGAATCCATAAATGTAAAACACTGAATCAATCAACGTAAAACACTGAATCTATCAATGTAAAACACTGAATCAGTCAATTTAAAACACTGAAACTATCTATGTAAAACACTGAATCAATCAATGTAAAACACTGAATCTATCAATGTAAAAAACTGAATCAATAAATGTAAAACACTGAATCAATCAATGTAAAACACTGAACCTATCAATGTAAAACACTGAGTCAATCAATGTAAGGCATAAAATTCATTCTAAACAAAGTTTTGCTGCTACTCATTTTGTTTAGTTCCTAAAGCGACATGTACATCGAGGCTTTGTCTTCTATTTTGATACTGACTTCTAGAATGGCTAAATGTTATTTTAATACTTGTAACAGATGTACCGGTAAATGTTACGTTCTGCTCAACCCGGGGCAAGTGGACGTGGACTATAACTTGCATTTATGCTTCCGTCCGTGAACAGGCTTAATCGAACCGAGCGTGCGGCCTTTTGTTCTTCCATTTTCTCCATTTTAAAAGTGAAATAATTTCGTTTCTAAATTTTCAAAAAATAACCCTGTTTTTTTTGTAAATTTATTTTTGTTTTCTACCAAACAAGGGTGGCAGGAACATTAATACACCAGCTAATGACATTGACGCCCCTGATGCTAGGAAAGGCGCCGTATAACTTCCAGTCGAGTCGTACAAAAATCCTGGAAAAAAAACACGAAAAGCTGTTAGCACTTAACATTAGGAATAATGCCTGATGCTGATTGAGCCAAGCCGACAAAGCGTCAGATTGAAACATTTTTCTGTAAATCTATATTCGAACTGTATTTCTCCGGTCTGTAATGCTGTTGTCAGCAGGCTTAGTTTTACTTCTAACAACATTTACTTAGTTATGATTTTATGAGTGGCAAACCATTAATCTGGTTAAATATTTGATACTTAGCTTTAAAAACAGATTACGACGTACGATACCATTAAACCATGATGTTTTGCTAAAACATGAATGGCTCGACGAATCTGTATATAAAGTAAAGTAAAGTAAAGTGTTTGTTTAATATAGTGTAATCCCTACTGAAAGGGCCAGCCAAGCTGGCTTATGAGACAGCTACATACATTGAACAATATTACTTCCCGAGTCCTATATTCTAATGCCAGACACCTGGCAGATAGGCAATCGGTAACCATTATCTAACTATCTGGCGGCTCACCAACCGGTCTCTCTTCAGTAACAAGTCCCGCCTCTGACAGGGCTTGACCTTCGATCTATATATCATAATATAATCCACCAAAGTGTATTTCATATTTGGTTGCTGGTACTAAAATTAAAACACATACGGATCCACCTAACCTGCAAATGGTGGTCCCAAAACTGAGCCAACTCCACTGAATAAAGAGACCATCCCTAAAGCTTCTGCCAAATATTCAAGTCCAACTAGGTCAAATAATATAACAGATGTAACAGAAATTGTAAACCCTGAAAAGTGAATATAAGATATGATAACTCATAGGAACATAAAAATAAATCTTATTGACAGAAATAATTACTTATGTTAAAATACAGTTGCAGAATTACGGAAATATCCTTACATTAAAGTCAATACCATTAAAGGCACATGAATACATAGCATGAAAAATGCATTGTTATAGAACCTTAGGATAATTATGATAATTATATTGAATCTACATTATTGAATACACGGGTTTATAGAATATAGAACCTTAGGGGCAGTTGAAGACACATGAATATAAAACCTGAAAATATATAAATCGAACAAGTTTGTGGATGACATAAATAATAATCCCTGATGTGGCAGAATTGAACAAAAGATGCCAACAACTATTCATACAGATATGCATTATTAAATCTCTCGGGCTGTGCCTTCTAGACACACTATGATTCCTTCGCGTATGAGCTACAAACAATGATTTTATTCATCTATCTGTCTGGATTACATCTATACACGTGTCCAATACATTTTTGTTAACTTGTTTAATGTTTATAATTTTTAAAGTTTTTGGGGACATTTACAAAGATCCGTCAGAGTAAATGGGGTTACCCATAATGTTAGGCCTTTTATCTGTCAGATCTTGAAACAATTTATTGACATGCTAAAAACCTCAAAAGACAAAATATACATTCGTTATTTATTGAATAAAGCCGAAATAAATATTCAGTGTAAATTCTATTCCGGCAGGCTCTAAAGCTGGATATAATTAAGAAATCAAACAAACCTGTTGATACGCCGTAAATTACTGCGTACAGCATCATCAGCCACAAACTGTTCAGCACCGGACCTAATGCTGTACTTATCCCAGATATCAGTAGGGTGATCTTGAACATAAGCAGTCTGCAAAATTTAACAAGGAAAGTAACTATAGTACAAGGAAGAAGTCTAAGATGCAATCTGGCTGAGGTCAAATTGTTATACTCAAGGTGGGTCTAAATACCGAGCGGATATTTTAGAATGCCAACAAGCATTTAGCTGAGCATAATAAATCAATGTGTCTGATCAAATACGAAACTGCAGCTGTTGGCTGCTAGCTCTACGTGTAATCAATGCAAAATATATTTCATTCAGCTTCATATAATTAATCGGAAAAACGGTTGACAGGAAATTTTGTTATGGTATAATGCTGAAAGGGAGAAACCTTTGTACTAGACATAGTATATCGTATGACTGTCGCCTTTTCTCTTCCCTGTTACTAGAAAGAAAATGGCGTATATGTCTCGAGGACCTAGTTTCCATAAATAAATGTGTATCGACTGAAGAGTCCGATAAAACAAGAAAATATTCTGTACATAAGAGCTCGATCAATTAAAAAATTCGATCTAATTATAAACTTTGAAGAACGTTTGTCTTCCCGTCATAGAGATATGACGTATGTTACTTAATAAAAGAAAATGTCTTAAAAACAAAGATAATATATCAACAACAACACAGTCCCCAAAACCCCAAAACCAAACAGGTGTACGTTTGTATGTTACATGTTTTATATACACTGACGAGATATGAAAACGCAACGAACATATGCCTGTATACATTTTTACTACAAAACGCATCAGCTTGAAATGTTCAACACATACACATCTCCATACTCTATACCCCACTGTGTTAATTCTACGGCCTGTTGATTACATTTGAAAACAATGGGTATAGAGTATCGGGATGTGTATGTGTTGAACATTTCAATGTGATGCTTTTTGTAGTAAAAAATATATTCAGCCATATGTTTGTTGCGTTTTCATATCTCGTCAGTGTATACATTAAAGGTGAATATGCATTATTCTGAAGCATTTCTTATCAGAAAGAACTAGATGAAACATCAACACTGACGAAAAAAGTATCAAAATTCGACTACAAACAAAAAAGTTATAACCATTTGAAAAGCACCTACATGTATTGAAATGGCGGCCATTTTGGACACAGTGACATCATCATTCTTTCCTTATATAGGCATTACCATATGTGGTAAATCTGTGAATATCAACTAAGAGAATCATATTTTGTGGGTGATCTAATATAGTATGAACCTTAGTGTGTGAATACCTTAAATTAAGCTCCATGTTTAATTGTATTTTAAATATTTTTGCCATGAATATCCTATTTGGCAATTCCTATTAAAGGAAAGATTGATGACGTCACTCTGCCCAATAATGACTGCCTTTTCATTAAATTGATAACTGTCATATCTTTTTTGTTATTAGTCAGATTTTCGCAAATTTTTCGCCAGTTAATATTTTTCATTAAACTTTCGTTGCTTGGTTGCATTCTTTGCTTCCAGAGGATCTTCTTATAGATTTTATAAGTATTACTTACCTATTTACCGAGGGCCTGTCAGCAATATAACCTAGGATAATTCTGCCACATATACTTGATATTCCAATGACAGAGGCAACCCAAGCAGAACTTTTCTCGCTGATTCCTTTGATATAATTTAAATCAAAACAACTGCAAATAACATTGTAAATTATTGCTTACATTTAAAAACGACTTGTCAAGAAAAGTTACCAAATTTTATGAGCAGTACAAAGTTATGTTATCAAAAATGTACAATTATTTTGTGTTGTACAAAGTGTTTTCATTAACGTTATTAAATTCATCTGCTGTTTTACTTACTGTCCTAAATATTTCACTAAAAACCTTTAGAAACACAACAATAAATAATTATCAAGGTATAATTTAGTAAATGATTACCTAGACCCTTCGCCTTATCTGGTATAAAGATGAAAGGCAGATAAAATCCAAATATAAAATGGAACTGTGAGATGAAGAAAATCACCATTTCACCTCTTTTCATAAGTTCAAAATATATTGCAACCGTAGACTTAGAGTTACTTCTCTCATCTATTTTGTGAAGTCTGTCACACTGCTCAATAATTATGTGTTCTATCACAAATTCGTCCGATTTGTTCAAAGAATTTCCCACGCGCACCGTGTCATCATCATCTTCTTTACCTCTTACATCGCTGATTGTCATATTATCATTAAACACAACGTCTGATTCATCTGCATTTGAAGCTTTTGGAAAGTATGTTTCTTTAGTACATTCCATGTATTCATTTTTACCATCTTCAAAATCTTTGGCACATGTTGTATCTTTAGCGTTACGTTCATGATCAACAAGAGAATAAAGTTCGTCCGCATTCTCACTTTTCTCATTACTCTGTTTTGTTTGCACAACTTGTTCAGGCGATATAGGGAGAAACAGTAATCCGCAAGAAATACAGTTGAGCATAATGGCTGACAATATAAGTAAAGTCCCTTTCAATGAATACTCGTCCAATACTATTTTCAGCAAAGGGCTAGAAACAATGTATTTGTTTTAAGTTCTATTAGATGTAATCAGAAAACATTCGTACAAAAACATATCAATTTAATATAGACTGAAAAAAACATGAGCTATTTTTATTAATTAGGCAAAACGTACGAGCACCCCCTTAGTCAGCGCATCATTATATTTTGAAATTGTATAATTCTTCGACACAGGACAGATCACAATTTCTGATTTCATTTAAGTGGAGACATTTTTCTGTTATATCTAAGAGTCTTCCTCATCTTACAAAACAAATCAAGTTTTTCAAGAAGTGTTTTTTTTTATTATTATTGCCATAATCCTGTTTTATTAAACGCCACAGCATACAATAATAGCTAAAAACTCAGTTTTATCATAGCTAACTATTTTATGCATGTGCATGCGCATGCGCAGTAATTGATATTAAGTGCTCCTCTCTAATACAAACCTGAATATGAATGCACCTATTCCGCAACCCGATAATGCTATACCACATGCCAGTGATCTTAATCTGCTGAAGTACTGTGTTACTATTAAAACTGCAGGCATAAATACCATACCAAAGCCACAACCTGTAATATAAGGACATGGTGTAATGAAGAATTGGCTCCAAGGAGTACCACTTTTAATTATTTCTTTAGGAATGGTCATGTTTCAAGAACACAGCCTCTCCCGAAACCTTGCAGCAGCGTATGTATGAGTGCATTTGCATTTACAGAAAAGGAAAAAGTAAAACATTTAGACAAAACGAGCAACACGAATAAATGAACAACATAATGGGGGTACGCCTTGGAACGATTAATGACAAAAGCACGACAGGGAAGATAAACAGATTTTGTGGTGCGCATCAAACCTGACGACCTTGCCAACTCGTCTTTTATTTTACTTAATTGCGTTTCATGCTTCCAAAAGATTATAGTAACTCTGGCAACAACAATCTTTATGTGTCATTTGGCAGCCATGAAACGTCTCAGCGTACCTGTTTACATTGTCATATTTTTTTCTTTCTTTGTGATCATCGAGTACAATGTTTATATGTAACATAATTCCACTTTAGCCGATTTACCGGTTGCAAGGGGACGTTGCTATGGAGAGGGAGAGGTGTTACACGTTTCATTACCTCTCGTGAACATACTCAGTCAAACCCGAGTCTGCTATTATTTCGTTTTAATGCATTGATTATTACAGATTTTGTTACCTTTGCCCCTGCACAAGTGCACAATGAACCAGCCATTTTTGAAATGAACAAATCAAGCGATAATGAAGCTTTCCATGTTGATATTACGAACTAATTTGGCGTAAAATCGATAAACATGCAAACAAATATCCATTCTCACTTATACAAAAAGATACTGAGAATTTACCATGTTGATACAACAAAATATGTTTGCGTATAATCATACCTGCAATTAAGCCCATTGTCACGTATAAACAGTAAATATTTGTTGCAAAAATGCTGAGTATGTACCCGATGGAACACGTGATGGCACCAATTAAAGTAACAACTCTACATCCAAACCGATTGACCAGTATGCTAGCTAACAGACCTGGAAACAGAAATACAACGGTTTTGTGATGTCAGAATGAACATCCATTTTTGATAAGTATATTTTACCTGAAAACAAAGTTATGATGTCGGTACAATCTATAGCGGACATAAGCAAACAAGAATTCATAGGATACTGTTTCTTAATTATTTAGAAAAAGGTTACATGTTAAAAGATATATTTACCTGACGAGTGTAGGGACCCGGAAGTGAGTGAAGGAATCCATGCGATTTCCGACTTGGTTCCGTCGAAGTTTTCTTCCAATGAAAGAAAGAGTATCCCGAATGAATAGATTATGCCGAACGTGATAACGTGTGAACAGAAAGCTCCAGCAACAACAATCCAACCCCATCCCCCGTCTGTTCTCCGATAACTTTTAATCATTTCAGAACTTCTGTAATATAAGGTGTATTTGATAAGGCTCGCATATAGTTTAGTTAATCAAATACAAACCATATACATTTCAGATACATCTCATATTAAATTGAATAGTTGTGACAGTATAAAACATATTTTCATACTTAAACTTCCTAGTTATGAGATTAGTCATTAATTGCAAAAGTATGCGTGAAATGATTCTGTTTACAGAGTATCACAGGCTATTAAAGTATTGATTGTTAAGCAGAGAATTCCACCGTACAAGAATTATAAACGATCTTTCATATAAATCCATAATCTTTTATATCAATATGTGTTACTATATAGCCAGTTGACAACCACATGCACTCAAACGCAAGCAAGCAAGTATCGCAAGCAAGCAGGTATCGCAAGCAAGAAAGTATCGCAAGCAAGCAGGTATCGTAAGCAAGCAAGTATTGCAAGCAAGCAAGTATTGCAAGCAAGCAAGTATCGCAAGCAAGCAGGTATCGCAAGCAAGCAAGTATCGCAAGCAAGCAAGTATCGCAAGCAAGCAGGTATCGCAAGCAAGCAGTTACCGCAAGCAAGCAGGTATCGTACAGGTTTGCACAAAAAGCACACATGTATGCATACAAAATGTCTTCACAACTGGGAACCTCTCTCTGTCATAACAGGTTAGTTCTATAAATTGTATGACAATCTTATACCACTGCCCGGTAGTGATTTCAGTATAGACTATTTTGAAATTAACGCTGATTTTATACGAACATAGAACAAAGAATGAATTAGAAATAACTTAAGGGAAAAACAAACTTACACAAACTATATTATGCAAAATAGAAAGGAACTGAACGGATGCAAGATTCGAACCGTCAGAAGTAACACTACAAAATGATTAAATTTCCATCGCCAATAAACCAACTACTGATCTAACTAATTTCGACACCATGCGATATTAACAAATATAGATAACACTCACAAATGAATTATTTTCCGTCACCCTGGACTGTATATCGTTAAATATGTCAGCTAGTTTATTTTAAACTATTACTAATGTCACATACCGTGAAAAAATGTATTACTACTTTAGATTATTCCCTATTGCTAAATTTTTAAACCTTTATAATCGATACAAAACAGCAGTAAGCAAAGTAAAGCAAGTTTGTATATCGATAAACTGGTTTTACTGACAATCAATAACAGCTAGTATCATGATAATAAATGCCATACAAGGGAATGCATTTAGTAAATTGGTACTTGGCAAAATAGTTTGGAGCCATTTTGATCATTATACCAATGTTTTTTTTTTCGCTGCAGCGTATTTTATCCATATTAATATCTCACAAATGACACATACTTTTTACCTTCTTTGATATTTTCTCAGTTAATCAAAATAAAGCTGCTCTGTCTTCTGCAAAGGCACTGAGTACATGCATTTTAGGTTCTTATACTTTATAAGAAGATTTTTGTGTTACTTGCAAAGCCTTATGTTGCCATTGCGTGTGTTAGGGATTCACCTGGCTGGTATTACTTTTATTACTTTCGTATTACAAAACAAGTTTCCCCAGTAAACCGTTTCATTCATTACTGTCGTATTACAACAAGTTTCCCCAGTAAACTGTTTCTTTTATTACTTTCGAATTACAATAAGTGCTTCTTTCACAGCAATACAAATGAATGTTATACATTATAATTATCTTATTACTCCCCTACTTTATGAAGTACTGCAATTCACATTATTTGATCATAGATCTGCTCTTAAACTGATGCCATAGGGTAGGGTTAGGATTAGTTATATTTTTGCCCGCCTACCATATGGTGTACTTCCATTCCTATTATTTGGTAACAATTAGGATGGATGGCACGAATATCAACATCCCTGAGACAAAGCCTAGAGCTCTGGCTTCTCCAAAACCATTTAGCACATTAGTTTGCGCTCCCACGGGTCCTGATTTATATTCCTATACGTTAGCATGCTATAATTTAGTCACAATATAATTTGATGGGCACAGCTTCCAATTTTTGTAATGCATGAATATAAATAGGAGTTAAAGTGCGAGTTCTTCTGCGTCTATAAACTGGCTCAAATTCAGTACTGATGGTTTATTTTGCCATTTGGTGCCGTGCTATGTTCCTTCTTTATGTATGTATGTCTGTATGTATTATTATTATTATACCAGATTTATATAGCGCCCTTTTCATGATCAATTTAACGTTCAAAGGCGCTTTACATAGTTCAAATGCAGCCACACACGGCGCATAATTCATCCTCTGCTAGTACAGACACAGAGCGATCTGACCAGAGGGACAGAGTGAGACAAAGCCCCCACGACAGAGAGATCAGAAATCTATGGTGTACGAACTGGTTCAAAACTCTCAGAAACCGCATCTTGCGGTTTATAAAACCGCATCTTGCGGTTTAAAACCGCATCTTGCGGTTTATAAAGCGCATCTTGCGGTTTTAAAACTGCATCTTGCGGTTTCTAAACCGCAAGATGCGCTTTTTATAGTTTTGAACCGGTGTGCACGTTCTATTTATAAACCGCATCATGCGGTTCTTTTATCTTCCATTTCCGCCGATGTTACGTTTTTTAAGATCAGCCAATCAGACTGCCTTTTACATTTTTATCGCGCCAAAAAGCAGTTGGCGCCACATTCTGTTATTAAGGTTTCACAACACTATTTTTTTATTTTTTTTGATTTCGCTGTACTGGTATCCCTAAAATCGTATGTTAAATCCCAATCTACTAATACTACAAAGGCTCATAGTATGCAGATATGTTATGTATATCTAAATTTGGCAATTGTTTTTTGTGTAATATCCGTTCTATTGTCGGCCTCTCAATTATAATTAAAAATATATATTCAAGTTAGATATGGGTCAGAAGTTAGTTGATATCCTTAACGTGGAGCTTACCTTTTTGGTTCAGTCTGAATAGTTTTAATTTTACCAGTAAAAAAGCCAATATCAGTCTGCCTTACACTAAAATGTTCCGGTCTATCATAGTCTAAATTGCTATAAAGTTAGTGTTTGATAGTAATAATTGTTAATTTTTTTACAATGTAACATTTTGTTTTCAAATTTTTATGCATATACTTATATGCAACTTTTTATTCATATTGGGTATGCAAAATTTCACAATTTAGTTATTTGTGATATCTTGAGCCGGACTTTGATTGTTTGATTTAACTCTTTGAATGAAATTAGGATTCAAGAGGTACTCAGTGCAGAGATTGTTGAATTATTTCAACATGTTCATTTCCACAAATGTTATGATGAAATGAATATATGCCACTGAAAGATGATAAGAGTGAGTGAGTGAGTTGGGTTTTACGGCGAATCGACACAAATGGTCATATATAAAGTGGGTGAATATAACAGCTAGGTATTTGTATGAATGCAAGAAGAGCGTTAATTTTCAGCATTATTTCAAAAGCATTTCTACCTTATGCACAAAAGTTTTGGTTACAGGCATGAAAATACCTGTTAATATTAGACTAAATCTGCCTGATCCCTATGTTGCATCCATAATTATGTTACTCATGTGAGATATGGGGTTTTAATTATGCAGATAAACTTGAAAGACATAGAAAGTATTTTAAGAGAATGTTAAAAGTGAAAATGTCAACATGTAATGCTTCTGTATATGATTTTAACAACGATCAAATATGTTGACTATGACGCGACTATTCATATGTCAAAATATTTTTAATATATCGCGGTCATTGTCTTTGCATGTATCAGTCATGCGAAAGTGCAAAAACAGTTTTTACTCCGAATTATGATAAAATAAAACAGTACAGTTCAATAATCTAGGCTGTCGGTAATCCAATGCAAGCATATCGTTGATGCAAAACTTTGACACACTGAAGGAGAATTTTCCACAAATCTAACTGATCTAAAGTACTTTACTGATATTCCAACGTTCATTCTTGTAGCTATTTGAATACCTGAACAATTTTAGTTTTCAGCACTGTAAATGTGTGCTAATGTGTTTCATGTCCATCCAATTTAAATCGCTTTATTTATTTTAAATAATTTTTATTTTTGTTTTATTTGTGTTATATATCAGTATTAACAAACGAAAGAACTTTCGACAGAAGCGTACATCTGGGGACATTTGTCTGCAGAAAATAATAATTGAAAACTGGTCTCAGCAATCAGACCGCCAATATTACATGCTGTCAAGATCTTTATCATGTTCGAGTACAAAAAAGGTAATTAATTCAATCATTATGTGTATAATACCAATTTATATGACAGAGAGCAGATGTTATTTTATCAAGCTTCATCTTCATTAGCAGTTAAGTGCAAGTTTTAGACGTTTGTTCACATGCAACTTCATATTATGTAACTGATCTACATGAATATGTGATACATTTTTTCAATTAAATGGACATTCCAACGCTTTGAACCTTACTCGCTAGTTCTTGCAAATGATTAAGAAATCTTCCTTAAAGTAAGGCCAATTCTTTATTAACTTCTTGTTTTCACCAGCATCAGTAAATTAAGATTGCTAAATATCTATGACACGATAATTCAATAATTAATTATTCACTCATCTGAAATTCAGTGGTACCTGAAACGTTAATATTTTATTCTCCAAATTGAGTTTAAATCATTTCTGTGTATGTGACATCATTTTTGACGTCTGTCTCATGTATGTCGTCGCATTTAAGTTCTAAGTTCTAAGACGGTATTTTCAATTTCACTCAGGCCTAATAACAGATTTATATCATTTATAAGACGTTTAAGTGTAAATCGATTTGTTATAAAAAGATTATCAGATTTGCATCGAAAAATATGCATACTAATAATATTTCCGCTGCAGAGCTCATGTATACATCTCGATACAAATCTTATAACCAATGAACATTACGCACTTTATGAAGAGAAATCTAGTAAAGGAACATATCAAGAATAAATCTCAATTTAAACAAAGGAATGTGAAAGATGGCTATTACAGTTTCAAGCAGCAGCGTAGTTAGGAAAAGGTGTTTAGGTCCTAAATTATAATTTTTAAAAAAAAAAATTTTGCAACGTTAACGAATGTCTTCTCACCAGTTAATCACGGTAACTAATAAAAAGCTGGCATTTATTTACTATGATAGTACGCACCTGAACGACAATGATTTTATTCAAGAAAAATTACTAAATGAAATATATTTTTTCGATTCTAACACGTTACAAAGGAATTTAAAGTACCCTAAAAGCTTGACGGCATTAAATATTTGCCGTAAGCCGTTTGGCGCTATGACGTTACAAATGTGACGTCAGAAAAGTTAATTGTTGTATTATAATTCACTGTTTTCAGCCTCCTTTTTGTAATAAGAAAATGAATCGGATCTTGTTAGAATCTAAAACACTACTTCTACTTTTTATAATTATAAAGTAAGTTTGATTTCAGAAAATTACGGAAAATTTGTAAATTAGTTTTCCTTTTTTGAAAGGGAGGAGGGACATTACACCAAAATGTGGTACTAGAAAAACGTTAAAGTGTACTATACCTTTGTATGATTTCTGACATTTTGTATGCAGTCATATCAGTTTTAACCGAAACAAGTTAGGGATACATTTCAAATTCTCTCTTCTTTCGAACAGAAACAATAATTTATGACATGCTTAATGATGTGCGAGCGTTTTTTTCTTCTTTTTTTTTTTGTTTTTTGTTGTTTTTTTTTCATGGTTATCCGCCATTTTGATAAAAATCTTGGAATAATTCTTTCAAACAATAAGACCAGTGGGGTAATTATGCAAAAATGTAAAAATGTAAGATACTTGTAAGTAATATTTATGCTTATATGATACTGATATTAGAAACAAATTGTAAGACCTGAAATCGCTAGAACATTGATTTGAATATATAATAAGAACAACGAATTTGACCAAACTTTTTTTTATATATATTTTTTTAAATCTTTATTGTTGTAACGGTGACAATAGTCACGTCATTGCCGTTTACATTTTCAACCAATCGAATCAGTTTCATGTTCTTGGCATTTTTTTCTCCAAAAATATTATCCAATCACAACAGTGACAATGACTTATATAATTTCGGGCTGGACATTATTCTGTCATTACAACCTAGTTCGTTACTTGTATTAAGTGGATTATTTAGATTAATTCTTAGCTTTCTATTACACGTTTGGTTGATTATTTCGTTGCGTTTAATGTAAAGAAAGACAGAGTGTAACAGTTTGAAACACCAGCAAGTATTCCGATATATAGGCGTGTTCTGTTTTCCGAAGACAGCATCGAGGCATTCAGATTTAAAAAAGGTAAGTATATCTTTTTATTTGTATTTGCGCTATAACTCCTGTGTGTTAGCTTACTTTACCCAACATACAAAACTTATTCACCTTGAAAAATACAGTACGGCAAGGTTTTAAATGAGCTCGTAGAAATTAAGCGGTGTGCCGTTACCATGGAAACGGCTACAACTTATCTTCGCCATATTACAACAGTTAGTTATAACATCAGCTTGACTTTTCATATTTTCATCAAGTTATGAATACCTAATGTTTGCAGTGACTTTATTCTAAATATCTTATTAAATTCCTTAATTGCCGTCAGCTAGTACATTTTTAGAAATTAGCACGTGCATTTAATAGTGAACCAAAAAGGAGCCTTTTAAGCAGGAGTTATTTTAGACTTTATTTCAACTATGGCCAATATTTTGGTCTGAAATTGTTGTATAATATGCATGCAATTAAAATTCTAAAATTTTGGATACGTCTGTTTAACATTATTTAATAAAACAGATTATACGCCATATGGGTTCTTAATTCGCTTCATTTTTGAAAAGATATGGACAATGAAATTTAGGAATAACTCGTTAAATCTCCGCATTGAATATTTAACGTATATATATGAAAAATAAGTATTTATTAAATAAATTGTTGAAAAACATCGGATAAATTATGTTGATGTTTTTCTTCCGGTGACACAGCCTTTAATACATTGATCAAAATTCCTAATCGGTCAGTTTATATTTTATAACTATTTTGTTAATAATGCAAGTACTAGTATTCACAAGAAATATCACATACCGACATTAGGATTAGAATAGGCAGTGTAGCTAACTATTTATATATTTTTGGTAATTCACGGCCAAATTAAACGGATTATGCGTTTTGACCAATTATTTTGCCCGTTCATGGCATGTGCATCAATATGCACGTGCTCTTTTCCAGTTTTGGCGTTACTGACGAAAGTTCTTCTAGAAAAACACATATCATGGTGAAATTGACAAAAAAGCAATGCGATCGAGCTGTCGGAATGTAGCTAGCCGGGACACATTTACAACACTAGTCTAATTACTTTTGCAATTTCAAAAGAATTTTGATATAATTTGTTTGTATCTGTTACTTTGATAATGATTGTTATTTACATTTTTAACCTTATTTCCGTTTACGTGAACCTTCAATCTGTGGTTCTCTTTTGGCGAAATTCAACCCAAGTACAGTTCATTGAAGTAACCGATTTTACATTTTGTTGTAAAATTCCGACAGCCCAGGCGTTTTGCTCTTGTGTTAAATTCAGGATGATATGTGTTTTCTAGTAGGACTTTCGCCAGTTATGTTAAAAGTGTTCATTAACACATGCATATGCCCTGCACGTGCAAAATATACTATATTGATCAACACGCCTAATGCGGTTACGCTGTTCGTGAGTCGGCCGAAAATAAATCAAATTTAATGAAAATTAGCTACAGTATCTATTTAATGCCCCCATTATATAGTATATAGTAATCTAGCACAGTTTCTACTGAAATATTGTACATGTATCGGAAAAATCATGTTGAGTCATCAAAACATACATGTATCATGCCTTCATACCCTGACGCCAACAAGACTTATGATTTATTTGAACATGATTTATGTAGACTTTACCGCGCAATATTTATTCAGCCATCCGTTTTAAAATAATGATTTCACGCAGTATTGTCCGTATAAGTATTGACCTGGCACTCATGAATATTCCGTATGTTTCCGTAAAATAATCTTCGGTGTCCGAACCTAAATAACGATATAACTATAATTGAAAAGCCAGTTATATGCAACTATGTTTCATGCGCAGATATAGTCGTGCGTACAAAGTGTTTTGCCACTAACCTCAGCGTTCGAGTGTTCGAGTCCTCTATCTGACCATATTTTAATTTTTTTATTAAAAATGTCTGTAAAATTGACAGATGGAAAAATTGTCACACTTATCATGGTTTATCAGAGAAATACTCTACTATTGATTAACATTCTTCTACGTACATAAAACCGTTCTACAAAATGTCTTTTAAAACCTTCAGGACCAGACAAGTATTCATCCATTCAACGGACAATTCAAAGAACTGTTGTTAACGACACAAAATGAAATGTTTCTAAAACAATGTAAAATAGATACAAATACAAACACACGGAATTATATGGAAAAAAATGGTTATTTTCGTAGTATGTGTGTGTCTTATGCAGCAATAGGCACAGTCTTGTCAAGTATGAATAACATATTTCTTGCAAGCAATTTTCGTGGAAAATCAAGACATAGGCCGAAAATAGGTTACAAATATATTTACGTACACGTACGCACTATGACCAAAAGATTTAAGATTTTAGGATGTAACTTTTAAATAAATATAGAACATATTTTTGATCAAAAACGTTCTACCTGTAAGAGTCGCACGACGTAAGTTTTTTTGTCGCTGTTATTGTTGTTGTTGACATTACACGCGATGTAAAGGTGGCATGAAGATTAATGTCGTGCAAAATTTAAAATTATTTGTACAGAGAAAAGAGAACCAAATAATATGTCTACACAAAATGGGATGCATGAAAACCAGAACTTTATAGACATACATACACAAAGTAGTAAAATGGCGTGAAAAAATGTTAGTCGCATAATGGCGGATACAAATAGTCCTCAGTTTTTTTTTGTTTTTTTTTGTTTTGTTTTTTGTTTTGGTCTTAATTAAATCAATTTACAAACAAGCGACAGTATTAAAGATAATTCATAAATTTTATAAGTGTATTATCATCTAGAGACCTTTAAAAATAAATCGCTTCTACTTGAAGCCGCTATTTATGAAAATTCATGTTAAACATTTGGTGCATCAAACAGTAACTTTGTGCATGTGTTTTATATTTACAGAATGGAGAATAACCAAGTCCCCGACGATACTCCAACAGATGTTGAAACCCCAGTCCGACAACGGTCGCCAACACGCAGTAAGTTATATTATAAGTTTGAGAGTTAACTGGTAGGATATTTGTTGAGTCTTATAACTGTAGGTTGTGCGCCTCAAAATGGTTTACAGAATGTAGTACCAAAATGCGTTGGATATGTACACAGCCAACGCAAAACGGTATTAATAATAATGACATGATTTACAAAAAAGAATATTTTGTGACGAAGGGACAATATCGAACTAATCGGCTGATTATAGAACTTGCCCGAGATATTAACATTCTGACCAATTTTGGTAAACATTGGATGAGAACTGCTCCAGTTAGATAGCGAAAATTTTTTAGAGCCCAAGCCCCCACCACCCCCTACCCCTCGTCCCCCGCCCTACGCAGGTGTTCTCATTATACGTCGTATGCAAATGAAGAAAAAAAGGCCAAAGTCTGCGATAAATATTTAGAGAAAATCATTCGCATTTATATATATAATTCTAACACGATCCGATTCATTTTCCGATTAAACAAAGAAGGCTGGAAACAGTGAATTATTAAACAACCATTCACTGTTCTGACGTCACAACTATTACGTCATAGCGTCAAGCGGCGTAGCGGCGCGCTGGAAAAGAACCCGACTGAAAACGGGCAAATATTTAATGCATGCCGACAAGGGTGTACTTTAAAGTTCTTGATAACGTGTTAGAATCGAAATAATATATCTCATTCAGTGATTTGCTCTTGAATAAATCACTGTTTGTCGTTCAGATGCGTACGCCCTCGTGATAAATCACTGTTTGTCGTTCAGATTGCTACGCCCTCGTGATATAATTCCTTCGCATCTGAACTCCAAACAGTGATTTATTCAGCGACAAATCACCGATGAGATATATTATTTCTTAAATTTAATATGGCTAACAATGCTTTAATCATCACAGCGATGTTATGACGTCACGTCAACGTGATATTTAGCACCATGTACGCATCGAGAAATAGCGCTTTCAAATTTCATGAAATATTTTATTTAATAACATGTTTTAAACGAAATGTAAGATTGCACAAATGTTTTGATCAATTTATACACATACTGAATTAGTTATTCGCTTTTCTGAATAATTCGCAATAATTTCCGCTCGAAATGAATTCTGCCGCAAGACGTATTACCGTTTCCGGTTCTGGCATGTTTTAACAAATACCTACTACTGGCGCCATGCTTGCGTGGAGAAACAGTTCCATCGTAGTTGATATAAATTTTACAATAAAGAAGAATCGAAATAATTTATAGCAAAACAGTGCTTTATCACTATTTATACACTCGGGCGGTTATACGTCGTCCGAAATAATTTCACTCGGGCTGCGAACCTTGTGAAATTATTACGCCCGACGTATAACCGCCCGTCGTGTATAAATAGTAATAGGCCTAAAGCACTGTTTTGCTATAAATTATTTCTTAAGTAAATAATAAAGTACATGATATTTAATACCTTACTGTGGAGGAAGCTTCATTTATGAGTATATAATATATTTCTTGCCTACCTAGCGGGGAAAGTATACATTTATCCGAGCACGCGCCGGGGATAGATATTCCTGTATTTGCCTAGGAAAAAACCCCTGTCTAAAATAGCGTGCACTAAGGTGACGTCACATAGTACTGGTACCATTGTGACGTCATAAACTTTATTAATAATGTCAGGAAATACCCAAACCTATTTGTCTCCACGATCTATTTTGAACATGATAGGCAAGAAAAATGATCTAACATGTCTGCCTGTGTAAGACAGCTGTTTTCCCTACCCTCGGGACAGCATGGATAAAAAACCTCGCTAACGCTCGGTTTTCCATTCCACACTGTCCCTCGGGTAGGGAAAATCCCGTCTTACACAGGCAGGCATGTAAGATCCTTATATTCTTACCCATTTAAACACGCATAACCCTCTATTTCGGGGAGGAATCCAAAATATCACTTGCATGTATACATCAAAACAGAAATCTAAATCTGACGAATGAGAATTTAGTTTTAAGAAAATTATCGAGTAATCCCAAGCCTACATTTTAGTCTTCTTTTACGTTGTGCGAAAACTTTAAATCTCGGGATGGGAACTCGAAACCCCAATCCCCAGCGTTTGTATAGTAGACATTACCTCATTTTATCTTTCTCTTTTGTGCGTCATGTAAAAAATGAGCACAGCTCCTGATGTAGAAAGAACTACTAAAATACGTTACATTCCATGATTTTTAGCACATCATATGTGCCAATAAAATGCAATTTGCCACTACCAAAATTCGGCCGAATTTTGGTAGTGACTACCAAAATGCGTTGCTACCATAGGTCGAATACTTTTAGTCAATACTTACGCCCCAATCTCATGTCGACAGAATTAATTTTTCCGTGAATAAACAAATACGGCTTACTTTTTTTTGTTTTAGACACATACATGTCGCGGTTGGTCGGTATTGGGCAGAGTATTAATCAAAGTATCAGAAGGCTCCAATTTGATCCCGACATGCAGCAGGGACTTGCGGCACAGCTCTCGGCGTCATTCAACCGGGCGAGTCCAATTCGCAATAGGGAGACAGCACCAGTCCGTGTTAGGGGACGAGGCGGTCGTGTTCAAGGCGGTAGGGGTCGCCGATCACAGGAGCTCCAGATAAGACTAGTGTGCCTCAGAAGACCTGAGCGATCTAGCTCGAACATTAGCTACCAAGAATTGAGAGAATATGGTTTGGGTTCGTATACTTAATTATATTAATCTGGGTACATGTAGGTAGTGCAAATTACACTTTATTTGATACTTAATACTTGACTGAGTGCAGAAAAACGTAATTGGTGCATTTTATCCGCATTTAAAAGCAAAAAAAAAAAGAAACAATTCAACAGGAGATCAAAATATGAAGCCAAATCCCCCTAAATTCTGTATAAATTAACGGTAGTTACATATTAGTTGATGAATGTTTCCAATTCGCTAGAACAATTTGATAAACTGATTTTACCAATTTTGAACTATAGGAGCAAAACCTGTGGATTCTGACAGGCTAATCAAATAGAGCGAATTCATTTACAATTTTGTAATTCTCTTTTGGAGTAACGCTTATATAGCATTACGTTTATAGAAACAAAAATCAAACAACACCGAATCATAAAAACAAAGAGTTGATTTACATAAAAATTGAACAGCATGTACAAAATGAATATAACTCTACGAAACAAGAGCTGTAAACTGATGTAAAAACTGAATTCCGGAAAAGGACTGCGTAAAGGGGCCCAACTTCCGGACAGTCGAACGCCTTTAAAACTCACCATTTTTCGAAGAACTGTTACATATGTTCGTTTTGATGCATTTGTTATAGCAATCTGACTAAAGTACAACTCCTATTAGGCTACGCTTAGGATTTGAAGACGTTCTATTGATAGCCTCGTTCTGACGACCCTTGCACTAGCCAATTAGAACGCTTACTTACAATATTTTGTAAGATTTAAAAACCCATATTTAGCCTGGGTTTTTATACTTGCAATTCTTATGACGACCACATTGCGAAGTAGAATATACACTTTCTTCTATTTTCAGGTAACGCTTCAACCGCAGACGAGAGAGGGGTTTGCGTCATTCCTATAGATTGGACGGAGGAGTCATTTCGTCAATATATCGAAGAGGCCTTTCCGGTGCTTAGGTCAACACAGTACGAAGCTAGACGGTCAGAGCGTGGAGGTCGCCTTGTCCGGTTGGAGACTTTAATACCAAGCGATCTTCGCAACGTTTTCCTGGCGGGCCGTGACAGGATTAGAAATCCACCAACGGTATTTATCACCCCGCTTGAAGAGATCCACCACAGAACGATGGATACACCAACGGTAAGTCATGGTATTTTTGTGTCATATTTATTTTTACATCATTACAGTATTAACATTTTAAGTATTAAGTATTGATACGTAAGGAATTTGGCTTAACTCAATGTTGAAACCGTACATTCGTTTGCTGAACACGATATCTTTATAATTATTGCATTTTCCGATTTAAAACAAATTATAAAACTCACATTTTCTTGATAAGACTTGAACTCAAATTGATTAAAACTTAGGCACCGCTGCAAATATATGTTACAGTTTGGCTTGAGTTCAGTAATATATCTAATGGAAAGTAAATTCCTTCGACGTGCCGCGATACAAAATTAGTAGGATGCATTTTTGGGAAATTTAGCCAGAGCAATCAGAACAGCCAGAGTTAGGGATCAGTGTTAGGGTTAGGATTAGTTCTGGCTACTCTGGTTACTCTGGCTGCTCTGGCTAAGTTCATGAACGTGTAGAATGCAGAATATTCTCATAAAAACGGAATGAGAAACAATGGAAAACTGTGTTTCTACAAGAAATCTTTACATGCAACAGAGTTAGCAAATGAAATACAGATACCGATACTTTATTTTATGTTTTCCAGTGAATTATAGAGTTTTCTCAGTGAAATAAAAGTGATAGATCTAATCCACAGTTTTGAAACAGTAGATTATCATTTTTATTTTTCACTGTTTTTGCCGAACTAGTTCCAGTCCTCCGTCGCGATCGAAGTCTTATCGCATAGTGCGGCAATTTTCCTTTGATCTTTGCAGCATGTTATACATAGTAACACACATTATTACTACAAAACTGTGCTGATATCTTACAAAATAACCTTTAAAGAAGTATAACAGCTTGGTGACCTTGGCCTTGGGTATAATGGGCTCAGCCCCTACACATACATTGTTTGTATAATGGACAATGTGTATGTGAAGTTACAGTAAGATATAAGCAATAGTAACAAAGATATGACAAAAAAACAAAGGTTGCCGAAAAACTTTAACCAAGAAGGGTCATACCAACGCCGACAAGGTCACAGTCAAGTGATCCCTAATCACTTCAGGTCATCAGGTAATTATGATTAAGCACTCTAGGAAATATGATTTGATAATTTTTGAAGTATTTATTCCTATATAACTCATATAACAAGTGACACCCAGGGCGGGGCCTCTTGTCACCCCAGGGGCATAATTTGAACAATTTTGTATGAGATCCGCTAAGCAATGCTACATACCCAATATCAAAGGCCTAGGCTTTGAACTTTCAGACAAGAAGATTTTTTCCCCTATGGATATGTCTATGTTAAATTTGGACACCCTAGGGCTGGGCCTCTTTTCAACCCAGAGGCATAATTTTGGTAGAGGAACACTAGGCAATGCAATATACCAAATATCAAAAGCCTATGCCATGCAGTTTCAGGCAAGAAGATTTTTAAAGTTTTTTTCTATATTAGTCTATGTAAAAGTTGAGATGCTCCGAGGCAGGGCCTCTTTTCACCCCAGGGACATAATATGAACAATTTTGGTAGAGGACCACAAGGTAATGCAACATACCAAATATCAAAAGCCTAGGACTTGCAGTTTCAGACCAGAAGATTTAAAAAAAAAATTCCTATATAAGTCTATGTAAAACTTGAAACCTCCCAGGGTAGGGCCTCTTTTCACCCCAGGGATATAATTTGAACAAATTTGGGAGAGGACCATAAGGCAATGCTACATACAAAATATCAAAGGCCTAGGTCTTGTGGTTTTAGACAAGAAGATTTTTAAAGTTTTTTTCCTATATAAGACTATGTAAAACTTGTGACCCCGGGGGTGGGGCCTCTTTACACCCTAGGGGCACAATTTGAACAATCTTGGTAGAGGACCATTAGATGATGTTACATGTCAAATATCAAGGCTCTATGCCTCTGGGTTTTGGACAAGAAGATTTTTAAAGTTTTTCCTTTTGGTTGCCATGCCAACCAGTTCTCCATGGAATTCAATTCTTTGAACAATTTTGAAAGGGGGCCACCCAAGGATCATTTCTGTGAAGTTAAGTTTAATTCTGCCAAGTGGTTTTCAAGAAGAAGATTTTTTTAGAAAATGTTGACGGACTGACTACGCACGACTGACGACGGACACTGATCAGTCACAAAAGCTCACCATGAGCCTTTGGCTCAGGTGAGCTAAAAAAAAACAGGTGCATATACAGTTATGGTTATTAGTTACTGCACTCTGCCTCAATGTGTTCTTTATGAATTTAAAATTTAAAGAAAGCCTCTCTTATAGTTAACGAGACATGCTCTGGATAAAGTTTTAACATATTAATTAAAATCAGCAATAGGCCAGCTAGAGTTATGGTTCTTAGTTACTGCACTTCCTCTCACTGACCTTTAGAATTGTGTGAAGCACTGAGTGAATCAGTTACATACTTTTCAAGTTATACACTCATCTGGAAATGCTTTCATACACACAAACACATATGATATATGTAAGCTATTCATTGCTAACATACCTTATAAGCTTGTGATTGCCATCTATATGCCAAAGTGCATTTGGACCTGGTACAGAATATGTTCTTCTGCAGATAGTCTGACTCCATCTCATTGCCACAGCTGCAGGGTCAACCCTCAATAATGCTTCTGCCACCCTGTCTCTTTGAACATGTATACCATCTGCTAAAAGCTGGCCCATCACATTTCTCTGACCAAGCATGGGGTTTCCTGCAATAATCATTTAGAATCTTTACTGGTAGAAATGGGAACCAAATGTCTACTTTCATTATTCTCATTGTTCTGATTGTCTATGTCTAGTTTTTGGTTGGGATTCCAATTGTCTGGGATTGGAAAACATGACCTCTTGATTGACGGTCAAGCTTGTTACCTATAGCCTGCAATGTCACTTATTCATACACATTATAAAGAAACACATTTTCTTGTCATTGACAGAATGCATTCTTCAAAGTCACCGTGAAAAGGAAAAATTTTTGTTAAAAAGCTTAAAATGCTATGATCTTATACCTTCCGTAATATTTTTTACTCTCTCATCGAGCTCGTCATTAGACATATTGCAAAATCTGTCCTTCCTACTCAAATTGTATTGTCTGAAATATAAAGCAGAGGTATCAGTAAAGATGAATGTGCACATGCTTTTTTAAGTAAATAATAAACTGTATCATGTATTGATATTGGGTAAAAGACTTATTTAAAATTGGCATATTCTTTTAAAAGTTCCAAGCCAAAAAATTGATTATTTCTAAAAAAAATCATTCTATAGCAAATACATTTTAAATTTTAGATAATTGTAACTATAATTGTTCGTCTTGATAAAATAATTACCAGTAATTGCAATCGGGATGTAAATTAATAAGGTAAGATTTTAAGGCGAAAGTTGTTTACAAATTAACTGACATCTTGTTACCAATAAAAAGTTGCAATAAATGCTCATAGATTCTTCGGAAAACAAATGATCTTTTTCATATTTAAACAAGAGGGTCATGATGACCTTGAATCGCTCACCTTGGTATATTGAACCACATGTTTCAAATGGCCAACTGATGCTAAAATATTAGAAAGTAGATCAGTAGGTCATATTTATGGTCACTGAAAGACAGCTTAAAGTTTGGTGTACAAAACTGTACTTGACATCCAAATTTAAAGGCTGGATCTTAAACTAGAGTGGTCACAAGCAAATGTTTATGCACGGACACACAGGCGATGTAGACCTACTGACCTAGTTTTTGACCACAAGAACCCAGTTTCGAATTGGACCTAGACAGCATCAAGATGAATAATCAGACCAACTTTCATACAGATCCCATGAAAAATATAGCCTCTAGAGAGGTCACAAGGTTTTTCTATTATTTGAAATACTGACCTAGTTTTTGATGGCATGTGACCCAGTTTCAAACTTGAACTAGAGTAGATATCATCAAAGTGAACATTCTGACCAATTTTCATGAAGATCCTTGAAAAGTATGGATTCTAGAGAGGTCACAAGGTTTTTCTATTTTTAGACCTACTGACCTAGTTTTTGATTGCATGTGACCCAGTTTTTAACTTGACCTAGACATCACCAAGGTGAACATTCTGACCAATTTTCATGAAGATCCATTGAAAAGTATGGACTCTAGAGAGGTCACAAAGTTTTTCTATTTTTAGACCTACTGACCTAGTTTTTGACCGCAGTTGACCCAGTTTCAAACTCGACCTAGATATCATCAAGATGAATATTCAGACCAACTTTCATACAGATCCCATGATAAATATCGCCTCTATAGAGGTCACAAGGTTTTTTCTATTTTTAGACCTACTGACCCAGTTTCAAACTTAACCTAGATATCAGCAAGATGATCATTCTGACCAAATTTCATAAAGATCCCGTGAAAAATGTGACTTCTAGAGTGGTCACAAGCAAAAGTTTACGGACGCATGCACGACAAGTGAGCTAAAAACCAACTACTTGGTTTAAAGTCTATATAAATGTGACATTTTATATCTGTACCTACTAGCATTACTTTAACTAATATTTTTCTCATATTCTAAATGAAGTTATTCTTAAGTTAATGATAATGAATGAGTAAATGTCTTGTACAGTATGTTTTTGTGCATGATGCATGAACCAGGATTTTCCAAGTCCAAAAGAGGGCATAATTTGGTAAAAATGCAGGTCAGAGTTATGGGACTTGATGCTATCAACTAGTTTTATAACTCCATAGCAAGTGAAGTTTCAATTCAATAACTGCATTATTTTTGGAGATAGTAACTTGCATGTAAAACTTAAACCAGGATTTTCTAAGTCCAAAAGGGGCCACAATTTTCTCAAAATACATGTCAAGAGTTATGGGACTTGACCAAGTTAGGTAAGTAATTGATGTAAAAACAAGAAGCTGCGTTCAATAAACGCTTGATGCCCCCGGTAGCATCCTTGTCGATAAAAAAGCAACCTAAGTCCAAAACGAGGTCAAGTTCAAGGTCAAACTGAGGTCAGGTGATGTGTGAAGATGAATGGTCACAGATTACATCTGTATTAGTATCTAGTCATTCTAGTAAGGGGTATTAATGCTAGACGAAACGGTCCCATTTGGTTAACCAAGAGATGGCCCATATAAAGCAACCTAAGTCCAAAATGAGGTCAAGGTCAAACTGAGGTCAGGTGATGTGTGAAGATGAGGAACGGTCACAGATTACACCTGCATCAGTATCAAGTCATTCTAGTAAGGGGCACTGATGCTAGATGAAACGGTCCCATTTGGTTAACCTCGTACGGCCGGACGAACAGACAGGACAATTACTATATGCCTCCCGCATCAATAGATGCCGGGGGCATAAAAATTAAGTTTCAAGCTATATGCCTTTAAATGATAGCAACATGTACTTGCATGCAAAACTTTAACCAAGGTGTGACGCTGACACCAGGGTGAGTAGAATAGCTACATTATTCTTTGAATAATAGTTGAGCTAAAAACAGTTAAGTAGGTCAAGGTCATAGTCAGGTGACACTTAATCACTTAGGGTCATCAGGTAATTATAATTAAACAGTCTAGAATATATGATCTGATAATTCTTGAAGTATTTTCTCCTATATAACTGGTATAAAAAGTGACCCTCCAGGGCTGGGCCTTTTTCACGCTAGAGGCATAATTTGAGCAATCTTGTCAGAGGTCCACTAAGTTATGAGGTTACCTCAAACTTGGCACAGGGCCCTCATTTGGCATTCTGAACCATCAGCTGTGGCCGTACACCCACAAACCCTTTTAACATTTTTCTTTCGTTAGCCACGAGTTCTGTGTGAAGTGTAATTTTTTTAACAATCATCCATGGATCATTCCTGTGCAGTTTCATCAAAACTATACTTGTATTTTAGCAGGAGATGTTGTTTAAAGGAAAGTATGGATGGCCGGACAGCGAGCGATCATAATAGCTCACCCTGAACCTTTGGCTCCTGTGAGCTAAAAACAACATACAGACAGGTTAATATATTATCAGTAAAACATTTACCTCAGTCTTCTTTTCACACTGGACACACTGATATTGACAAGGTCTGCTATCTCTTTGTTTGTAAAATGTAGATCAAGAAGTAGCTCAAGCTGATCCCTTGAGACAACATATCGTGGCCTTCCAGTTTCACCATGCTGAACCTCGGGTCTGGTCTGACTGTCATCCTCAGCAGATCTGAAATAATTGCCCTTTACTGCTAGACTTTTAACTTATACAATCTAAGATATTATCTAATTCATCATATTGTTTACTACAGACAATCTGTCGGAATCAACCTATAATTAGGAAATAATAAGTTCCCAAACGTGATTTATCGTAGACTAACCAGAGTTTTGAGTTCTTATGCAAAAGAATATATCACTAAGGCCAAGAGCCCAGAAAATACTGATAATTCCTGAGCAATACTGGGAAATATGATTCAACAGGAGAAATCCCTGTGACGTCACATATTAACATCTGTTTATCTGGTTTTAGGCAAAACAAATGTTTGTACATTGTTTATGTATGTGATTGAAATTCTTCATTTCTAACAACTTTTTTTTCGCTCAATTTAAAAAAGTTTTGAAATACTTACAATTTTTATATTTAAATATCTTTTAAAACTGAATAATCATTTTAAATGACATATAATTTTAAAAGCTGCGTAGTGATATTCAAAACCTCTAATAAAGCACTGTAAGTGAAGCATATATTATTAATCTATTTCATTTCAACATAATAATTAAATGTAATGAATAAATTGCTTGTTTTATAACCTACCATTGATTATGATAAAAAAAAATATTGATAATTTTAGTATTTAAGTTAGTGGTGTAACAATACCCTAGTCTAACGATATAATACATATCGTGATACAGATGCAATGATACAGTATGTATCGCGATAAAAATGGAGCACTGATGTGACATAATGAAAAACAAAGTTCCTACAATTTGAAAGTACTTGACATGTTGTTTTATAAATGATACATTTGTTAAGATACTATCTTTAACATGTTTAACACTGATTTTATGAAAGTTAATTCAATTTTTTACTTTTCACTGTACACCTCAGCCAAGGTATTTTGCAACCTGGTGTTGCACAAATGAGTAAAAATCAACTTTCTTAAACTCCACTATCAATACGATATTTGGGTAAGATTCTTTGGTCTAATTGCAAAAAAAAAAACAGTTAAATTGAAATGTTTTTGATAATTTGTCTGATGATTATCAAGGACAGTAAAAATCAGTAAAATGCCTGCACATGGAAAATTATATCAAATATCTTCAGACAAAGGTATCGCCATGAATCATTACACCCTTAGTAGTTAGGCCGTTAGAAAATCTCTAAAAAAGCTTTGTCTTTCCCACCCTAAATCTTCATTTTTTCTACCAAAAAGTACTTTGCTCAGAAAATGAAGTTGATAAGTTGACAAACTGTCAGATTGGATCATGTCTAAACTCTAACCTTAGCCATATGACAAAATACACTTGTATAGTGTATTACAAAATACATATATAATAAGTAGAGAAGTATTACAAACAAGAGCTGTTAGAGCATTCAACTATTTGTAATCCTAGGCTTGAATTTAGTAGAAATTGGATCAACCCAACAGGATTAATTAGTCAAAATAATTCCACGTTCAGAATCAGATTGTGTTATAATCGTGACGAGCAATCTTAACGTCAAATCATTGAAAAACCAAAAGAATGGACGAAGAATCACACTACACAGTCATGTAAAGTTATTGGTTTAATTGCTTGCGCATATTTCGTGTAGACATTGTAAAGGTTAATCGTGTACAGTTCATGTATAGGTTTAAATCGATCACCAGAAAAATAGAGCATATAGTGCCGGCAGCAATGAAAATTTCATCATTATTCCATTATTTTGGTCTTCCAAGTTTTTAGACATAAGATGGGAGATTGCCTATATAAAAATTATCTCAATATTTCTTAGGCTGTGTCAAATTAGTTGGACTTTGTATACTGTGGGCATTTTTGAGGTGCTTTATTAATGGTCACAATATATTCAGTTTGACAGAAAAATAAATTATAATCTACAAACCTTTTTAACTCTTGAACTACTTCCAAGGCTTCTGACAAGTCGGTCAAAATATTTGCACATCCGGGATAAGCTACAGTCATTCTGTTGACGTTTCTAATCAACGCGTCCAACCGGACAATGGCGCTGTCTAATGCATCTTGTGACTGTGACACTTCTAGTGATCTATTGATCGATCCCATTACAACTCGAACTCGCTCAAGGAAGTTTCCGATGTCCATAATTTTAAACTACCATTTATTATTGTGTTTTTGTTGTTGTTTCGCAAATCGCGCTCAAATGAATAACGAGCTTTCTCATTGGTTGATGGAAAAACAATACCCTACCGTACTATACTGCATCCGGTTAAAGCCGGGTAAAACCGCATGATGCGGTTTAGTATTTCACGCACAAACGGTTCAAAACTGTTCCAGCGCATCTTGCGGTTTAGAAACCGCATCTTGCGCTTTATAAACCGCAAGATGCGCTTTATAAACCGCAAGATGCGCTTTAAAAACCGCAAGATGCGCTTTTAAACCGCAAGATGCGGTTTCTTAGAGTTTTGGACCAGTTCGTATCCCATAGTAATCAGATACAGACTTGTCCGGCTAACTTAGCCTAGCTCATTTCGAATAGACAGCCTGGTTCTTTAACGTGCCCAGTGTATAGCACTGATACACGCAAGGATTGCCTGGGTTCCTGACCAGTACACCTCTAGTTGGGTGGGAAACACTGAAAAGCGTTTCTGAAAATTCCCGAGTAGCTGCCGGGGATCGAACCCCCGACCTCAGGATTGGAAGGCCAGTGTGCAAACCACTGAGCTATCCGTCCACCTATTCATGTATGTGTTGCTTTTTTATATATGTTTGTATTATTTATTGTAGAGTATATGTGTGTACATTGTATATGTGTTTATATGTGTAGAAACTATGTGAATACATACATACATACATACATTACCATGCGGAGTGTTGTATGGGTGACGAAGTTTTGCCTGTTGGACGCTCTAGTCATTGTTTGACAATATTCATGTCATTCCTATTATGATTTGTGACTTATCTTATCATATTGAAAATGTTTGACTGTAAGAAGCTGAAATAACTTTTGTATCAACCTTGAAAACCAACTATATTGATATAACATCTAACCGTGTCATTCAGTTTCTCACTGGATCATTTATTACTACATCGGACCCGATAGCATGAATGATTTTGAAGTTAACATGTTAAATTTCGTTAGGTTTGACAATTTTCTAGCTTTGAAATAGCGGAGGAAGACCCCGGTACCCCATACGGGAATATTTTTAAAGTACAGGTGGGCACCTGGGTAGAACAATACAGCTGAGAAGGGCAAGCAATAACGACAGAACATTTTCTTATACTTACTCTAGGAACACTTTTGCAGTTAAGCATGCGCGTCACATCCAGAGGACATAATTATAGCCACCAACATGCATCCCTTAGCACATCAAACATACAGACACGGTAATTCGTGCAAACAATAATATCCACAAACCTGTACAAATTATCCTTCCTTCACTATGTTATTCTAATGACTCGTAAACTGTGTTACGCGATATTATGTTATATTTATGTATAGAGCAAATACAACATCTAACGTTTTAGCGAATAATAAATTGTATATTAACTAATAAACTGAAGAGAACTACACAGCGTGAAATACACTTCAATCTCGTATCATCTAACAGATTTCACTGTTCGTGTCCGTTTGTAAAAAAGTAAAGGCATTAGTGCATATCATTTAATTTTGGTTTAATAACCCTGTTATGTCTTATGTTGAAACGTTAATGTACAATCTCGTCAAGGTCTGTATCAGTGTATGTCTGGTTTTATTCATTTAGCGCTATAACTTGTTTAACCTTTTCACACTTTTCCTTGTTATATTTTATTCTGAAAATATTTTTTACACATTTAAAAATGTCAAGTCAAGTCAAATAGTTTATTTATGTTTCTTCATATGTACAGCATGATGAAACATTACAATATTTTAAAAATACGTATGCCTTTCTATACAGAAATATAAGAGACAATTTGATCTATACACATATACATATTCTAAAACGTAATATTTAGTAAGATGACTAAGACACCAACATAAAACTATTAAACTCCTTATGAGTAGGTATACCTTCAAAAGATGAAGAATGAACAGTTCGTACACGATTATTTCATTAACAATTTTGTTTATTGCCGTTGCTCATTTCACGAAAACTTCATCATAATTGTACTAAACACCGAGCCCTAGCTTGAAAAAATTTGGTAGAAACATCACCCAACTTATTCAACAAAAATACATTCTATTCCACAGTTCAAAGCAGATGAATTAGATACATTGTATCAATGATCAATTCTCGGGGAAACATTTATAAAATGAAATGTAGAAGATACTTTTGGAGCATCGAAAGCAACAGAGCAAAATAAAATCAGGCTCGGCTCCACTGAGTGTGATCGTGAGAGGTGTGAAATGTGAAACACCATGCACTCTCTTCTAGAGGGGAACTCTTTTATGATCAAACTGAATGTACACCATAATCCCAAAGATCGAGAATATATAACAAGACTGAGTGGATGCACGTGTAGACGTACTATTGCTCAATAAAGCATTTAAATACTGTTCTTGTGATAGTTAATACAAACAGTTAAACACTTAGTCTAAGTAACAGAACCTATTTTCCGACTGACAATCAAGACTTTAATAATCTTTAGATGGTTAGAACGCAAGTTGATAATTATGACTAGGGCTATCACTAAATGTGAGTCATACCCCACTAAAAGTCTTGCTTGAAAATGTTATAATGATTATAAATATTACATACGGTATCTTTTTGAATATTACGAGCTGTGTCGTTTATGCTCTGTCTGAGAAATAATTTTATATATATTCAAGAAACAGTTACTAGTACTTGTGCTTTTCAGTATTTCAGTTTTATCTTTCATTGTTTCATGATAGACGGAATTCTCACATTTGCTGTAATGTTATTGTCTCAAATCACTTAATTGATTGTACTCATCAATTGTTTAGGCTAATGATGTATGTTTGTGGCATTCTTTACAACAGAAAGATACTTCTTTATTGTTTAAAACGTATTGTATGTTAAAGACTGATGTTGATAATGGCGTTACGTATAACCAAACCAATTGGGCGTATCAAGTAAAATGTATATTAGATCAAGCAGGGTTAGCGTATTTGTGGCAAAATCAATTTACTATGTTGTTAAATTATAATATCATTAGACAAAGAATTATAGACATATATCATCAAACCTGGTATGCGGCAATTAATAATTCACCTCGTTTAGAAACATATTGTTTATTCAAACTTTCATTTGCTTTTGAGTCGTACTTAGACAAAATACAAGAGAAAAAATACAGAACAGCCTTAACTAAATTTCGAACTTCTTCCCATGATCTTTTTATAGAAACAGGTAGACATGTTAATGTTCCAAGAAATAATAGAATATGTGTTCAATGTAGATCAAATATGGTTGAAAATGAATTTCATCATCTTTTAATATGTACTAAATACAAAGATCTCAGACAAAAATACCTAAAGAAATATTATTATACATGGCCTACGCTTCAAAAACTATCTAACCTTTTGTCAATAAAATCTAGAAATGTGTTAATAAATTTGTCCAAATTTTTATACCATGCAAGTAAAATCAGAAACTAAGTACATGTAAGATCTTCCGAAAAGCTATGTTCGTGTTGGAGTTGTCAGTTTGCTATAGACATTGTAAAATGTTTAATGCAATAAATTTATTGTTGTTGTTGTTATTTTACACATTGCACTTACGTTGAACAATTATTTTGACATCTACATCTACATCTACATGATTCTTCCAACAATCATGAACGATTATGACTGGAAGGCGCTTGTCTGGGCAGTGTTAAAAATGAGAAAACTCATTAGGTGCAAAGAATAAAAATTACTACAGGTGCTAATTTAAAAACATAGTGAAGGAAGTAACTGCAGACGTACGTAGCCAGCCGCTCAGCAAATATGTTGAGGCTGGGGCTGGACTGTACATATTGAGGAAGGCCATTCCATAGTCTGATTGTACGGGGGAAGAAGGAGTTCATGTGGTATTGAGTACGGGACTGTGGAATTAGGTAGTTCAGGTTTCTGGTCGGAGTTAGATGGTTATGGTCGACGCATACATGATTCGTTCGGATTTTGTAAAAATAGATGAGAGAAGATTGTATGCGCCGTTGTTCTAAAGTTTGCCAGTTTAGGGTGTTAATCATCTGGGTTACACTGCTTGTATAATTATAGTCGTTAAAGATAAACCGTGCAGCTGATCTTTGCATTTTTTCGACTTTGTATGAGAGGGACTTTTGCCAGGGGTGCCAGATGGATGAGCAATACTCGAGTTGTGGACGGACATAGGTGTTATAGGCTTTCTCTTTGACCTTTTTGTTTGTTGTCTGAACATTTCTTTTGATGAATTTAAGAGAGTTGTTTGCTTTAGAGGAAATAGTATTAATATGTTCAGACCAGTTTAAGTCTTTAGTTAGTGTAACACCTAAGTATTTAGCGGTATCGGTAGATTTCAGTTCCTTGTCATGCAGGGTGTAAGGAAACATGACAGGGTTTCGTTTGCGAGTTATGATTATATACATTATGATAATACTCATTACCCTAACGCAGAACATGACACACACTATGATTTTACTCATACACTTACGTAAAATACTCATTATGACTACTTATTTATGTCTACAGGAATATATAACTTATTTTAGAATTTTGTTATGGAATTAAAGCTAGGAAAAACGTTAATAAACTAGTCACAAAACTAACGTTTAACGCGTATCCACTATAAAACACGCACAATTATCATAGACTATAAAACGATATAACCTCTATTCTGTTCCCCGCAAATCGTTTCTTTGATTGATTGATTGATTGATTTGATTGACTAACTGAATGACTGACTGAGTGTGTGAGTGAGTGAGTGAGTGTGATTGATTGATTGATGGATTAATTGATTGATTGATCGATCGATCGATGTTTAGTTAGGTTAAAACACACATTCAAGTATGTGTTTACATATTACACCAATGATTTTTTTTCACGATGATTCGAAGGAATGCTTGAACCACAATAGCTGTAGCTTTTTCCCCGCCTATCATATGCTATACTTTCCTATAAGTCCATTCAAAATCCATTTATAATAAACTGATGACAGGTGGGAGAGTGTGGGGGGGGGGGGGGGGGGGGGGAAGAGAGAGAGTGTAAAGGAGTAGAATCAGTTAACCGAGTCTGATATTATTTTGTTTGGATGCATTCTATGCTCTAAGGATATTCTATACTCTCAGCTAAATTATCAAGTGACGTTCTGTGTTCAAATGAAGAACAATCGAGACAAACAGCTCTTACATTTTATGGTTACCAGAAACATATGTCCAGAGAGACAATAAAGTAATTGCCAGCATTAAACTGAATACAAAATTGCCAACAACCGCTGACGTTAGTTGTATTAATATGTACAAAATGTAAATATATAAGAATGAAAGCGTTTATTGAAATATGTATCGTTTATTGTTTTGAAACATAAATTCTCGCTACTTATGGAAATTATAAAGTGTTGTAAGCTTTTAAATGTAGTTTGGGCAAATATAAACAACTGTAATAATAGAATATTTTATGGAATGTCTGCAAATTTCAGCTGTTATATGTTTATAGCTTACATGTTTGCTATATTTGGCAATATAAACTGTTTCACTGGTATATTTGCTCAGTTTATATTGCCACATATAGTTAAACATATAAACTATACGTACATATGTCATATATGTTAATATTATTATCGTATATATTTACTATTTTGTGCTTATTAGAGTTTTTTTTTTCAAATGTTGTTGCTCTTAATGTTGTTGTTGTCGTTGTTGTTATCTAAAAGTGTTGAACAATTACCTTATCAAATATTATTATTATTGTCGTTATTATTATCATAATTATTATTATTATTATTATTATCATCATCATCATTATTATTATTATTATGATTACATGCGCAATTCCATTCAGTTAATTGGACACCAGTCCGTGGAGAGTTCGATCTGACAGCTGATTGTGCTGTATCAATCAATTAGTAATGCGTGTTATACATGAAAGAGTCTCAGAAGGTCACATTAATTTTATCATTTCATTTGAACAACTGAAGGTATATTAGGCCATACCAAATTGATTAATAGTTCTTCGGAAAATTTTCAAAAAAAAATAGGAGCGAGCGAGCGAAATTTTTATTTTATTTTTTTTCTCAATTTTCATTTTTTCAGAGGCGGGTAGATTTTACATGGAGCGAGCGGGCTTTTTTTATTTTTTCCCCAACTTGGACCCTTGAGGAGGCGGTTATGATTATATATGAAGTTAACATTTCTTTAGAAATAACACAGAAATCAAACATTTACAGGGTGGGTAACACAGTATATAGCTTTTCTATATGTTTTAAAGACTACATGAATGATTTTGCAAATAAATTCCTGCCAAATCTCTCTGAATCACTTTTTTTTATTTTGTAATTATAATAAAATTATTACTAAGGGATGAGTGTCTTATTTTTATTTTTGATTTTTCTACATTAATCTGAAGGCGTGCCTATTCAACGGCACAGGATGAGGAATATTTAAAACCAAACAGGCACATGTGGAATAACATTTCTGAAACACAGTTAGATGGCTTCGACACATAAACAACTTTGTGCCCCTAGTGGAACTCCAACCCATAGAGGTGAGGGGAAGTAATAAACCACTTGACCGGTGAGACCAAACAGAGTTGGGCATACAGATGCTTCAACATTGCTCGAATCCCTTTGGAATAATTTCTTAAGAGATCAGACTGGCTTAAGTTTTTGTGGTAGAGATTCATTTCAGGCAAAAATGATAACAGACGGACAAAGTAGGTTCCCAATATGGCCACCCTTAAAAGTGTTATTTGTTGTGCTTTGACTGAACTAGAAATTTAGAGTTGGGGAGGTCGTTTTTTCAGTTTCTTTCGTTCAATCAATTCACAGCCAATTAATATACAAACAGGCAAAATTGGGGTTACAAAAGGACAGATTTTGTTAGAAATTATTTTCATATCTACACTACTTATCTGAAAAGCTAAACAATTTTTAAATTGACTAAATGTGTTTTGATAGAATATCTGACTGCTGTACTAAAGACATTACGTTAAAAAAGATTTGGGTCGAGACAATGTGATGGGTCGGTCAGGATCTGTGAACAAACATTTTTTTAAGATAACATACTGAACTAAACAACTGATAACAAATGGTTTGAAACTTTATATCTGAACAATATTTCTATGTTTAATTTAAATATTTTTAACTGCATCCCCGTGCACGTCTTACAAGTCGGGCTTCATTCTTTTCACTGTATTGAACAAAAGTAGAGCGTGGCTACTTCATTACCTACCGGCACATCGAAGGCCATGTGTGGCACTAGCGCAGACACTCCAGATATAAAACAAATGATGGACAACACCATAATTCCTGACTTTTTGAGTTTGGGTCATCAGCTTACATGTATTACGGACGCACGAAATCCGATCAATATCACTTTGACGCATTAAAACAGCGATAAAACCTGTTTTGCCGTTATTATTCCGGACCGCGTAATCGGAAAACAAATTTTTTTTTCGGAGAGTTTTATGTACGTGCGGGCGGGTGATTTTTATTTTTTTTTCTCGGGAATGAAATTATTGATGCGGTAGTTCCGACGAACGACATATCAATTTGGTATGGCCTTATTACTAAATTTTGACGCGTAAAACATTCATTGATAGCGGTCAGGAAAATACACATAAACAAACCTTGTTTAATTATTGCCTTTTTAAAGTGAGTGAGAAATTCGATTTTTGTTCTACAGCAAAGTCGATTATGGCGTTCTTGCCTTAACCGGTTACATATTGTAAAAGTGGATTACCTCCCATTAGTATATTACATTATACTATGAATTTCCTGTGCAGATATGCACTCAGTTCCTCAGATCTATACTGCAAAATCAACAAACGACAAGAAAAGAAGCTACTTCTACCAGGCTAGGTAATCATTATGTGGAACATGTATGAGCGTTGGCGGTTGGTCTACTTATGTGGAACCTGTTTGAGCGTTGGCGGTTGTTCTACTGATGTGGAACCTGTTTGAGCGTTGGCGGTTGTTCTACTTATGTGGAACCTGTTTGAGCGTTGGCGGTTGTTCTACTTATGTGGAACCTGTTTGAGCGTTGGCGGTTGTTCTACTGATGTGGAACCTGTTTGAGCGTTGTTGGTTGTTCTACTTATGTGGAACCTGTTTGAACGTTGTTGGTTGTTCTACTTATGTGGAACCTGTTTGAGCGTTGTTGATTGTTCTACTTATGTGGAACCTGTTTTTGCGTTGTTGGTTGTTCTACTTATGTGGAACCTGTACGAGCGTTGGCGGTTGTTCTACTTATGTGGAACCTGTACGAGCTTTGGCGGCCGACATAGGAAAAGGGGACACATTGAATATCTTATAATTGTGTAATTGTTTAGCTGTGTGATTCAAAGCTTGGACTGACGTCTCGTAAAGAGGTAATATTTATTTGTGTATAGAAAAGTTTGAAAAGATGTTTGAACTTTAAAAAGGATAACATAAATCTTAGACAATTCTTTAACTTGGTCTTCACCACATCCCGTATACTATTGGGATATTGTTGATAAAATACTTAAGGTACGTATTTCAAACAAACATACGAAATCCGTGATGAGGATAAAATGCAAAAGAATGTATAGCACAGTGTATGTTTTGTGTATGAAGTTATGAACCTTCTACAGTTAGTCAGTACGTTTTCCTATTTGAGGCTGTGGTGACTTCTTATATATGACACTCCATGTTTTTTCTCCAAAATCCTACTCATGACGGACGAAGGGGTAGAGTTTTGTCCTTGAACTTGACTAGTCGTACCCTTTAAAGTTATGCTCTTGGTGCTGCGACCTCTGAAAAGTTATTAAGTACATTGGCTATACTTTATACACACGGGCACTTTTGCACATATTTTAGAGCTCATCTGGCGGTGAACTATTTTATATTTTAACTACGTTTGTTTTATAACGGTCTGAAAAAAGGGTAAGTGCGAGGATGATATGCCTTAAACGTGTTTAAACCCTCTATTACCTTTATATAGGATTCTGACCCGTTCAAAAGTAATTCCCCTACTTTGATTTTGCTTTTTTCCTATGCCGCAGCCCGAATTCCATATTTCTTTTCACAGATCGATGAATGCTTTTCAAAGAAAATACGGGTATATATCGGTAAAATGGATATTTTCGCTGTTTTAAGGGAGTGAAGATAGATTTTTTTTTATATTTCATTAGTACGAAGTACACTTGAATGCAAAAAAAGAAAAAGAAATATAAATGATGAATAATAATTCTTTGTAAAATATACTTTAATAAAGATGCAGATGTATACTGATACCTAATCGCCACGGTATAGCATAGTGGTAGAGCGCCCGCCTCGAATGCAGGAGGTTATGGGTCCGCTGCCTGGTCGAGTCATACTAAAGACATGATAAATGGTAGTAGCAGCTTCCTCGCTTGGCGCTCAGCATTTAGACGACAGTTCAAACACTAGTCAGCCCTGTGTCACGGCTTTCAGTATAATGTCACTGGATGGAGTATCATATAATATGTCCTTGACGCGATATTCCAGTGATATTCCAGTGAGCAGCACAATAAAATTGGGCATTTTGCTCAATGCTACAGGTAGACGCCGTCGTTTATATGACTGAAAAAAAAACAACAGACGCACACACACACACACACACACACACGTGTAAAAGATAAAAATACAAGTTTCATTATTTTAAATGTAAAAGAAATCCAGACATATCAAAGAAGTACCTAACTTTTTTCAAACGCCATTAATCGTGACGTCGTATGATAATACACGTAACCATGTGCGAACAACGGAATACGCTACTGAAATTGTCTTTTATTACGCAACAAATAAATTTGTTAACCCAAAACGTCCAATGTCATAGCAGCGCGCAAGAAAATAACAACATTAATACGTGGTGGATGTAGTCGATATTTCCAAACATTTGCAGGTGGTAATCTTGAATGTGTCCTAACATTGTCAGCTGGGTATTGTCAGGCGAATACTGGCAGGGAAGGTTGTCATGGATATTGCCAGGAGGATATTGTCAGTAGTTGTTGTCAGAGACAATTGTCACGGAGTTTCAAATGACAGAGATATTGTCACTGAAACATTGTCAAGCGGATATTGTAAGGTTGGAATTGTCAGGAAGTATTGTCGGGTTGGAATTGTCAGGAAGTATTGTCAGGTTGAAATTGTCAGGAGGTATTGTCAGGTTGGAATTGTCGGGTTGGAATTGTCAGGAGGTATTGTCAGGTTGGAAATGTCAGGAAGTATTGTTGGGTTGGAATTGATAGGAGGTATTGTCAGGTTGGAATCGTCAGGAAGTATTGTCAGGTTGAAATTGTCCGGAGGTATTGTCAGGCTGGAATTGTCAGGAAGTGGTATTACCCAATATTCGAGAGATTTTTCAGCAGCAGATGCAGCCGACTTTTAATAGAATGATTTATCATGAATTATGTATCATTTGAAAAATGAAGGAATTTATGTTTTCTTGAGAAATAAATTTATGTTATTTTTCAGTAGGCACGCAAGAGCTATAATTTCTGCTTCTGTTATTTCAATCCAGTCCATAAAATATAACGTGCCTCGATTAATGAATTTCACACACGAGCAGTCCACGGGTAGGGTCATTTTGATAATTTTATATTTCAATCCGGTTCATTCCTTCACAAATAACTAAGCAGGCAAGTCGATACTTCGTGTACAAAAAGTTACGTTCATCATTTGCTGGGAGAGCTAGTTTAGATAAGTGATTGAACAAAGGCGTGTCACAAGGTGAAAATGTGCATTTTTTTAAATTTCAGGAGCCATAAGTCTAAAAATAGGGGGCGGAGCCAGACGAAAAATAGGAGGTGCGCAAGTTCATATCATGACAAAGACTCATGCAAGGTTTCATCAATTTATATCAAATACTTTTCAAGCTAGGCGCGTCACGAACTTCGGACGGACGGACAAGACCAAATCTATATGCCCCCACCGTTCATGGGGGGTGGGGGGGGGGGGGGCACAAAAAGCGAGAGATTATATTCAATAATGAATGAATGAATCTTACTATGGTTGTTGCTACTACTTAGTTGAATACTTTGACAGCGTGATAATTTATCATGCTGTTCATTATGGAAATGTTGCTGTCGTTGCAGATGGTGATGATACAAAGTATACTAGAACGGATTTAGTAGATTTATGTACAGAAAAGGATGATGTTGATGAACACGACTAGTGGTCAAGGCGATTCTTATGATGATGTTGCAATGAACGATTTTGATTATGATCACAGTGATTATCATTTTTATTACTGACGTTGTTATTTAAGAAATAAAATATTGTTGTTATTTAGCAATTGTTCTATTTTCATCATTTTGATAGCATACTCATGATGATGATGGTGATGACGACGATGAGCTATTAATCATACTTTTAAACGCAAAAGTAAACTATGGTGATGATGACTGTGGTTGTGGTTATGATGATAATGATTAGACTATGGATTTTTCTGTATATTGTATACAGCAATACTATGATGACCTTCCGAAACGGGAAATGGTTTAAAAATTGATCATGCATTAAGTATAAGATTTTGTCACACTTTGTCCAGTATACAGCAGTACAATCTTCTGTTTTTGTTTTATTTTTAGCAGGTATTGAAAGGAAATTTCTTCTGGACCTTGGGTAAAGAAAAACACACATGTGGACATAGAAATTTATGCTGGTATTGGGAAAAGTAATTAAAATATGTTATTTGGGAGCAATACCTGAAGGTAAGTAGTCAGGTAAAAACTAAATGTTATTAAACCGTTGTCTTTGGTCCCTTTTGCTCTGCAATCAAAATCGGTTTGTGAATAAATTATTTATGTTAACGCTTGTTATTAAAGCTATTTTGCTGTGGTTGTTGAAAAAAGCGGAAGATAAAATTTCAGTGTTATTGAAACGTTGTTTTTGGTCCGTTTTGTTCCACCGTATGTGATACAGACTATACATTGATTTATGTCCGTAATATCTATGTTAACGCTTATTATTTAACTGTTTTGCTGTGGCTTTTGTTAAATCGGATTTTCTACGGAGGTTAAATTGATCGAACCGAATTGAACGGCATACTATTATGTCATACAAATTTTGCTTTCGAATTGCGACTCTGTGTTTCCTGTGCTAGATGCTTCCTGTGCATGCATGTATTACGTAAGAAAATATTCTGTATTATACTGCCAATGACTTAGTCGCGCAGGAATTGTAGTAACATTGATTCTTGAGTATTGCATCAGTATAATATCTTACTGCCGCCATCTAGTTAATAATTTTCGTCCACAGTGCCAAAACTAGGGCTGTGCACTTTGTGACATTATCGTTATAACGAAATCATTATCAATAACTAATAACTGTATAGTATTGCTGTTCTTTAGATATTTGATTGCGTGACGTTAAACCCAACAAAATCAACAGATAAATTTGATATTTGATTTACTTTTATTTAGATGCTTGTGTATGTAGCTTCCACACCCTCTTGTAATAGACGTTGTGCTGTTGATATAATATGCTATTATACCGGAGCCAAGGAAGAAGCACCGTCGATTCAAACAGTACACTAGGAATAGAAGGGTGACATGAGAGCACTGTCGACCAATTGGCCGATTGCATGAGAGACCTTGTCAAATCTGGATATACACTGGGAGTGGCAGGTATGCATGACCTCGGTAGAGTTCTTTCACCTTTGGCGAAAACAAGCGGAAACTTTGCTAGCAGGGTAAGCAAACAACTATGAAGTAAAACTATTGATCTATTAAAATATACGAAATTACATACATACAACAGGCTGGATGATAAAGTACGTGACTTATCAAGATTACTGCCTGATCTATTTCGGGTTAGATCCAACAAAATTAGGGAAAACGTAACTGCTGCGTAGTATTGATTAGGTACAAATCAAGAGAAATAAGGGTCAAATACAACTGGATATAGCTTATATTGTCAACGTTGAAAGTAAATAAGGCGGAAAATCTGATATTATTAAAGAAATGAATTTTTGCATGTGGATATTAAGTAATTAAATACGATATTTAATGTACAAATATACCATTTTATGGGTAAATGTTATTTCATAAAATATTTGGTGGCCCTCAACACACTTTGTGCATTTCGGAATTGCATATTGTATGCATAATCATTAGCATACTTTAGGCAATCAAAGCAAAATCCATCATCATAACTTTGAGAATTCGTTGAGCATCATGGCCTAGGATTTTCGGTAGCTGCATTTGCCTAGCACTATGCGTTCTCCTTGCATTGTCTAGTACATGTGCGCTTATCGTATAGTGCTTCAGCACCATGGCATTGTCTATTTTGTTTCTATGCATTTCGGCTAGAAATCTATCATTTCATGCTTCTTTTCATGATACTTCTATCTCATACAATATGCCATGATATTTCATTACTTTTCTGTAATGATATTATTATAATAATAAAAGTCGCGGCCTTATCCCATTCAATCAGCATTTGTTATTTATTGCCGATAGCCAGAAGCGACATGCCGCTCTCACTGATATATGATTTAAATTTAGGTCACTTCTCACCTGGTTTAAATCTAGGTCACTTCTCACCTGGTTTAAATCTAGGTCACTTCTCACCATGGTTAAAACAACATGTTTTTCAGAGTGCGGGCGAGTCTGTTGCTTCTTCTATGCATGTCCTACTGATAAAATAAAACGTTTTTACTTCAAAGGAAAATTAATAGGTGAAGAAAATCCCTTTATCACTGTATCTTCCATCACAATCTTTGATCTCAAATCTCATTAATATTATTTTAATATCACGGAAAGCGTACCGTTCAGATCTTTCAAAAGAAACATTATCACGTTAATTGCATTCTTGCATTATTATTTCTACAAACGGTTTAATATTGCTTTCATGTCTCGAAGGAACTAGTTTATTTCCCCTGAATATCAAGAACATATTATCTATAAAGGGTACAATATCAGAAAGTATATTTATGTATGCTGTGTAATTTCAAAATGTCTTGCCTTAAGAGCATGATCAAAATTCATTATCATGTATTCGTTTCTCTCTGTTTTGATGAAATGAAATAACTATCAAATCAAACTTACCTTGTATGTATAACATATCTGGTACTTTCTTTTTAACATCTCTTCTTTTTCGTGAGAAACAATTTTGAACAAAAGTTTCGAATATTTACGAGAAATCACTGACTCACTTTATCTTTACATCATTTCTTTTTTCAATTTGCTAACTAATGAAAGTATTTTCTAATATAAAAAAATATCGGTACAAATCTAAAGCTGAGCCCATTATAAATAGCATTAGAATTGCTTGAAATGTATTTCACCGTTAACTATCTCTCTTTTCTGAAAACCATATTACGGATATTTTAATAACAGACAAAGTCAAATACGAGATTTTACTATTGTTAAAATTACTTTGATATCACTATTACATATATCTAGAAGAACAATACGTAAATTCATGAAATCATGAAAAATTGTTACGCGTATTTTTATCATTATTAAATTTCGCAATTAAAGGTCGACTGCCAGTAGGCTATAAAACTAAAAATACAAGCTTCAAGAAGACACTAATTATCTTAGATGTAGCTGGGAAAATGATTTTTTTTAGCCGAAAAACAATAATTGAACTACCGAAGTGCATATAAAATGGACATAAACCCATTATTCTTAGTACCGCGGTTAGTGGTATAACTTAGTAAATGCTAAGGCAGTCGTTGAGAACATTATCTCAAAGGAGATTATCTGTTCAAAGAGTGAAACTGTACCTTGCATGACTGGATATTAAACAAACAAAATGCCTTGCATGTTATTTGCTGTTCAGTGATTTTTTTTTTGTAAATTCCGACGAGCTTTTCACTTCATTATTATGGCTTTTTCGGTATTTGAGTATGTCTTCCATATTAGGAATTTTATAGGAATATTAAAACCTTTATTGAATTTCTCTAGAATTTATCATGGAATCTAGTCTGAGAACCCATTCAGACACATTTTAACTGTCTGTTTTTTGGGGGGTTTTTTTTGGCAAATTGACAATATTTGAACTTTAGAGTCAATCAATTCTAAATCTAACAGCGTTTCTTTTGTATGTTTTTTTTTATAGACAAAGCGTAAATTATCAAAGACTTCCCTTGTTAGATGAAACCTTTAAATCCCTCTGAATGTTTTCAGTGGCTTTACAAGATAAACTAGGCCCACATACATGTAGTTCTATTCCACTTAGACGTACATATTTCAGTATGGCAGATCTTTTTATCAAACTCCTGCTTTATTGAACTTATCAATAATTTTCTATTTATTCAAACAGTTTGTTTATCTAAGCCCACTGATATTTGCTTACTTTATCAAATTGTCGTTTTATCAAACCTATTGATATTTGCCTAATTTATCAAACTGTCGGTTTATCAAACCTATTGATATTTGCTTAATTTATCAAACTGTCGATTTATCATACCTATTGATATTTGCCTAATTTTTCTAACTGTCGGTTTATCATACCTATTGAAATTGGCCTAATTTATAAAACTGTTGATTTATCATACCTGTTGAAATTGGCTTAATTTATCAAACTGATGATTTATCATGCCTATTGATATTTGCCTAATTTATCAAACTGTTGATTTATCATGCCTATTGATATGTGCCTAATTTATCAAACTGTCGGTTTATCAAACCTTTTGATATTTGCCTAATTTATCAAACTGTTTATTTATCATACCTACTGATATTTGTCCACTTTATCAAATTGCTGATTGATCATACTTTTAAATATTTGTTTACATCAAACTGTTGGTTTATTCCATTTTAGTGCCAATAGATATTTATTCCGTGTTAGGTGAAACAGGTATTCAGTGTGAACTATTTCAAACCTAATTATACTGCTGATACACAAAAACGTGTTTGTATAAATTATAGTAATTGTTCATTTTTTAACTATGAAAATTGAGTCTTATATACCTTTAAAAAGTTCAGCATTCATATATATAATAATAATTATCGCGTCCTCGTTTCTCAACACTTTTAAATGGCAGCAATTACGTATCTAAATAGTTTTATTCCCAAGAGAAACAAGGCTATATTATGAGCAGAACATATTAACTTTATGGATTTTAAAATGTAGACAAGTGTTCGTTCCATCTGTTTATATTGTATAATAAAAAGAGACATGTAAGCATTTACCATGTTATACCGGTACATGTATTTAGATATACTTAATCGCCCCAAAGCCACCGTTGTATAATGAACGAAAATAATTTGTATCTGAGGTTATAACTTTGAATTACCTTCAAGACACAAGTTACCTAGACACAGCTAATGATAACAAAGGAAATCTATTTCTGGAAAAATATGAATATTTCTTTCCTGCTTTTATGACATATGGTGTTGCTGTAAAGATTGTTTCCGGCGTTCATGACATTAAATATTCCCTATTGTTAAATGGTTATTGCTTGAAGTGTTTATGAAAATTCATTTTCTCTATTGTGCAACTATAATATTTTTCCAACTTAATATTTTTTTTTCAACGTTATGACACTTTATCTTCTGTATTATTATTATTATTATTATACCAGATTTATATAGCGCCCTTTTCATGATCAATTTCACGTTCAAATGCGCTTTACATAGTTCAATTGCAGCCACACAGGGCGCATAATTCATCCTCTGCTAGTACAGACACAGAGCGATCTGACCAGAGGGACAGAGTTAGACAAAGCCCCCACGACAGAGAGATCAGAAATCAGATACAGGCTTAACTACGTTTGTTTTATAACGATCTGAAAAAAGGGTAAGTGCGAGGATGATATGCCTTAAACGTGTTTAAACCCTCTATTCCCTTTATATAGGATTCTGACCCGTTCAAAAGTAATTTCCCTACTTTGATTTTGCTTTTTTCCTATGCCGCAGCCCGAATTCCATCTTTCTTTTTTACAGATCAATGAATGCTTTTCAACGAAAATACGGGTATATATCGGTAAAATGGATATTTTCGCTGTTTTAAGGGAGTGAAGATAGATTTTTTTTTTATATTTCATTAGTACGAAGTACACTTGAATGCAAAAAAAGGAAAAGAAATATAAATGATGAATAATAATTCTTTGTAAAATATACTTCAATAAAGATGCAGATGTATACTGATACTAATCGCCACGGTATAGCATAGTGGTAGAGCGCCCGCCTCGAATGCAGGAGGTTATGGGTCCGCTGCCTGGTCGCGTCATACTAAATACTCACGTATTAATTAATGTATTGCCTTGTTGTGCACATACTTGATATTTTGCGATTTCAACGTATGTACATGCGATAATGTATTGCCTTGCTGTGGTTTTAGTTTTGGAGTAAGACACCTGAGGAAACACATTACATGCTTCTTGGTCAATGGCAACGCAGAAAGATAAAGGCGAGGAAAGAGCTTTTCAATTAAGATGAATACTGGTCATTCATTATAACTAACAAGAGGTTAGTGAACCGGCACTTTTCTGAAGTCTCTTCTGATTGTCAGGCAAATGATGTGATATTTTATTTCAATTGACTTCATTAGAAATTCTTCAAGTTATAGGACCAAAGTAAAATCGCTCAATTGGAAGATTTAGTAAGATAATTTCTTGTAATTCGGAAAAATCTTATAATGGATTTGTTTAGAGGAGTGTCAAACGTCACGGTGATATATACTTAAGAAATGAATTTATCTTTTCCGGAATTCATGTGAAATGATCGGCAGGATAATTACAAGTGGCAAACTCATAAACTACGTTAAGGATTCAAGGTTAATTTGCCGATCATTCGCATAAAAATAATTTATTTCTTATATCTTCATTATATTTCCTTTCTATTTATTCTATTTATAAATTGCACGTAGCTATTTTATTGTGTTCCCCGGTAATGCCGGCCACTCTGCCCACTAAAAGTCATCTATGGTTCTCCCTGACTACAAGTGGTCAAATCACTAACTTAAAGGGGTTGTCGTAACATTGACGTCTTTCTTTTTGCGGTTGATACAAAATGAACGTGTAATAAATAGGGAGAAAATATTTTTGCAAATATCTTAAAAAATTCTCGAAATTAAAAATACATTAATATCAATGTGTTGTTCATAAAATATCAAAATTTCAAACGTATAGAATTACGCAGCTATATAATTATATTCATTTTACTACCAGTACACATTTATAAATGTGTTTTTAGAAAACGAGTGAATTTTTTTTTATTTCTAATTGGAAAAAAGGTTACCTATGAAACTAATATATTTTGAAAGAACACGGCAACAGCATAATCTTGCTTTCGCTGTCATTTTCTTCTCGTTTGTTTGTGAATTCTAGACATTCTAGCGTATTTTGTGAACTTTTAGAAATTGGCTCAAGTCACAAAATGAGAAAATTTCCATGATGATATTGTTTGATTAAAGGTTATCAGCAATATATTGTTCTGAGAGAAGCTAATTTCAAAAATGTACTTTTTAAAATATTGGCAAGTTAACAAATAACGGGTTAACTGTTTAGTTCAGTAGGTAAGATATCAAAAATAGATGACCATGATGTTAAGATTACACAACAAAAGAATAATGTCACGTTTTAGGTCTATAAGACCTTATGATACCAGATAAAGTATTTCTGTCTGTGATACATAAATCATACTTTTCAATTACGGCGTTTTCATGATTTAAATATTTGATTTCTCTCCCATAAAATGTTGAAGACAATATATTAACATTCACCTGTTGGCTAAAAGAAGAGATCAATGCGTTTATACAAATGATAGGCTCACAAATGTTTTATTGAAAAAGTAAAAGCGGATATCCAAGGAAACGCCTCATACAATAAATTCAACATTTTTTTTTTAAATAATAGAAAGAGTGATCCATATATATATGCAGTTATTCGAAGAAGATACTTACGTCCTTGGTAGTTTACTTACCATTTCTTTAAAGGTCGTTTTTAGAGTTACTTATCGTCATCCCGGTTGTATTTCATAAACACTTATTATTTTTAACTTTTTAATGCTTTTATAGTTTAACATCTAAAAACTGAAAATGTAACTTTCACAAACACACGAATAAAACATCAAATCTTGACATGTATTCTAAGTATTTTTCATGATATGGTTAAAGAAAGAAGACAACGAGTTTGCAGTGCGTTTCGTTTCAAAATACTTCTTCAGGCACAATCTCCGAGCAGAGTTGTTGTTCGTGATCCTCACTACACCAATGAAATATCACCGGAAGTGATCGCTCCAGACAAACATACAATGTATACAAACATATGTATGAGGTCATGACGTCAGTTTACATGATATCATAACGTTAAAGTATGACGTTACGTTTGGCGTACTATGTAAATTACATATGTAGTCACCCGCCCGCTTAGCTCAGTAGGTAGAGCGTCGGTCTACGGATCGCGGGGTCGTGAGTTCGATCCTCGGGCTGGGCGTATGTTCTCCGTGACTATTTGATAAACGACATTGTGTCTGAAATCATGAGTCCTCCACCTCTGATTCCCGTGGGGAAGTTGGCAGTTACTTGCGGAGAACAGGTTTGTACTGGTACAGAATCCAGGAACACTATTTAGGTTAACTGCCCGCCGTTACATGACTGAAATACTGTTGAAAAACGGCGTTAAACCCAAAACAAACAAACAAACATATATAGTCTACAAAAACAGCAACAGAACCTAACGTTGTAAGAACAATATTGAAGTACCATATATTAATGCACTATTACTATCATAAAATTACTATTATATAAAGAAAAAAATATAATAATACAATTTCAATTTGAAAGCAAATCAATAGTTAAGTAGTGTACACAAAAGCATGTCTACAACAGCAAGTCAGGATAAATAAGATTCAATAATTACACTGATAAGAACTGCCATGAATGCAAACGATATAAAAGAACCAGTAATAACTGAAATGCATGAAATAGCTCAAATAATTATTTGGAGAAAATAATACAGTAAAGTCAAATAAGATATTGTATATCATACATAGTCTTTGAATTGAGGCCCTGTGGATATACAGTACCTAATTTGTGCATCCAAAAAGTTTCCTTCAGCAGCCTGACCATTTTATCATTAACACAGTCAATAGGCATAAAAAAGTCAGAAATACTATGGCCAGTAATATTGAAATGAATAGCTACATTAATTGAAAAATCTGGATCACCAAAATGGTTGATGTCAAATCTATGTCTATTCATACGGCGAGTGGCAAGTTTCACCAACATTTGCTACATGTTATTAAATATATAACATTGATACTAGTGCAGTCTACATTATGCTTCAGTTTGTAAGCATTACAATTTTCTGAAGTACTTAAACTGTCACTTTCACAATTTGTGAAACAATGTGTACATCTTGGTCTCTTACATTTATAGACCTGAAATGTGGATATGTATTAGTACACAAATATTTTGTTTTAAGTACTGTATCTTTAAGATTTTAAGGACGTCTAAATGCCATAGCTGGCTTAAATTTATACAGTTCTTTAACAGCAGGGTTACTTGATAGAAGTAACAAATTCCAGTACTAATTAATTTTGTCACATATATATTATATAATTATTATCAGGTTAGTTTGTGTGTTGTTTTTTGTTTGTTTGTTATTTAGTCTTGCTTCCAATTTAAATGTTAGCAAGTTCCAATATAAAAATTAATTTAGACGAAATATTCTTCTGTTTGACGGAGTAAAAATCTGCCATTTTTATTGAGTAACAATATGCGTATCTAACTGGAAAATTTTCTTTATTAAAACCATTCAAAATGACTACTTAGCAAGAATCATTACCACCACATTCAGACTTATTTAGGGAAGGAACCGGTAACTAACCTGAGGATACCTTGCAACACTACCGAGCATGCTGTTCATGGGGATGGACCAGGTAAAAAATTAAAAAGTTTTCTGTATGTACTGTTGAATAAAGATGTTTTATTTGTCAATAAAATTAAGTTCGTATTTACGTTATATAATATTTCTTTCCACTTTAAAACCCTCTAAAAGAAGTACGGGATAACAATGACAATATAGACGTCCTACACAGATACAAAATGTAGTCCTAGGTAGAAAATATCATTACGTCGAACTTCGGATACGTCGATACATTTTTTGCAGTCCCTTGAATATCGAGGTAACGGTATTTGACTGTATTAGGTAATGACGGATTGTACTCTATAACAAATGGTATAACATTATTGTTGGCTCTTATTTTTGATAAAAGCATCACTTTGTGTTACACACATTATCTCATTCAGTGCTTTATCAACAACCTTTTTAGGATAATTTCTGTCAAGGAATAAATTATGAAGTTCCCTTACTGATTCCTTGAACTTATTATCATCCCGTATCTCTTAGCCTGGCTGTATGGAATATTGTCCTTGCATGGTTAGAATGACATGAATTATAATTTACATATTGGTGAAAATTTGTAGGTTTTACATAAACACTGGCTTTAAGATGATTTTTTGGTTATCAATAGTAACATTAATATCCAAAATGAAACACATGTTTCAGAAATATTATAAATTAACTTGATACGAGGGTCCTGCAAAAAGTTTTGTCATTGGGTTTGGATTTCTTAAGTGCTACGTTTTATCAAAATTATTTTTTATTACAAACCTTCAAAGTATTCTCCTTTACTGAAACACATTTTTACCCAATCGTGAAAAGCAGATAAATAGTCTTATTTTGGTATCTGTTTGAGACACTGATAAATGACGCTGCTGCCAATAAGAGAACTTCTGGACTTATATTTCTTTCCAGAAAGCATTTTCTTAAGCCTTGGAAATAAAAAAAGTCACAGGGACTCTATCTCATGTCAGTTGAATAAGGCGGCTGGTGTACAACTTACACCTCTTTAGAATAGAAAAAGTGGAAACTCCACAGGTCGCTCAACGCAACAAAAACGAAAATGTTGCAGGCTCGGTTTGATTGAGCCTGTTCATGGATGGTAGTGGAAATGCATCTAAAAAGAAGCCAAAAAAAAAACCACAACAAAACAATTTAACAACCTCGCACTTGTGAGAGGAGGCGTTGGACTCCTGACCATCCTATGCTTGGACGCTTCTTACAGTAACACTTCAACACTTCATGACTGTATGACAGATGGACAAGGCACTTGAACGACTGGCCCACTAGAATTGAAGAAAACTGCGTACAACATCTTTTTCGAACTTATGGTTATCTTGGCAGTACAGTGACGTTTTTTATCTTTTCACTTCCATTGCTTACTATCAGCCCTTCTCTGTGGCTCATACATGAGCACCCTGGTTTCGTCACCTGTTAGCAAGTTAGAAATAACTCCACTATCACAGCCTTTGTACGTTTTCAAAAGTTTTCGGGCACAATTAAGGCGTTGTTTCTTTTGCTCCTCAGTGAGCAAATGAGGTACCCACTTAACGCAAACCTTTCTCAGATCCAATCGCTTTTTCAGAATTTTTTGCCAGTACAACTGGCTATATCTTTCACCGACAATCGCGCATCCTGTTCGACCAAATCTTTTACAGCAGCAATGTTTGCCTTGGTAACAGTGGTTTTAGGCCTTCCCAGCTTTAAAAGCTTTAACTCACCTAAAAACTGTGCGCATTGAAACGGCCTGAGATCAATATATACCACACAAGTCATCAAATATCTGCTTTGAATCTATATCAAGCCAAATGCGGAATTTAAGGACACGTCACGGCTGAGATATTTTAGCATTCTCGCAATACACAATTGCTATTCAATTGTTTCCAATACATGTGCACATCTTATATCTTCTCAATATTATGCGAAAATTAGGGATGTGTTTTGTATGATTGCAACACTGTGAGTTGCTCTAGTGACAAATGACTGAAACAATAGGAATTCATACGTAATTTGGATAGACAAAACAACAGTAAGGTAACACTATATTGTTTTAATTTACGAGGTGTCAGCATCAATATTTATGCTTGAAATTGCTTTCTTGAGCTCACTGAAGTCGCGTAAGAATTTCTGTAGTTTATTGTCTGTAATAAAGGTACCAAACCTCGATATCAAGATATAAGGATTGTTCCTTTCTGGTGGGTAAAGGAAACTATTTGGTTCAATCATAACATAACGATTTTTGGAAAGAACTTACTACCCTTACAGAAAAAGATCCTCCGCTGAATGGGAAGTTAATAGAAAGTTAATGGAACTATTCACCACCGCAGTTCGCTGTTCATTTACCGCATCCGGTGAATGATTGGCGATCAAATTTCTTTTTTAACATTCTATTCACCGCAGACTTCAGTGTTCACTTCTTATTCACCGCAGGACTTGGTATTTTAGATATTGTATCATTAATTCACTTTCTATTCACCGGAGAAACTGGAACTTCATAATTTGTGAATAAAATAGCTGCACCAGTTTTGGCGGCAAAATGGTTGTATAGTTTGAAATTCTGGACTATACTGAGCACAGCAGAATTATGTGAATAACATGGCATCAGCTACAGTAAGTGCTTTTTATTTGTCTATGATATACACAATGCATGTCAAAAGTAAAATGGGATTTTTTTTTCCATTTTATTTGGTTCATGTAATTCTAAACCGATGTACCTCATTGCAGACTTGGAGCGGTCTTCTGCGCATGCCCGAAAGTGATTATCAGTTGTAGCGCACGGCAAAAATATGCATATTTTTGCATGTCCGCATGCATTTAGTGTACAATATGCATAAAATACTGACTAAAGGTTAGGGTTAGTATCACCATGGTTACAAAATATATACATTTAAGATATTTTCGTTCAAATTTAGTTAATCCGGTATGTACCGGAGCCTGTAATTTATACCGGCGCTCCAAGTCTGCATTGAGTCACACTCAATTCTAAACAGATGTAGACGTATTTCTGTCATCAGTTTTCATGACTTTGATTTCGTGTACATGTAAATGGTTAGAGGTATCCAGCTAATTCACTAGCTTATTAAATCATCTGCCACTAAGTGTCAGGATGAGCTATTGTGGTTGTTCATTGTCTGTCCACCTTTTCATCCATCAACTATATATTGTCTTAAAATAATGTCTCTTCTGAACCTACAAGATGAAAACTTTCTGCAGACATGTAGCTCGCAGCTCATTCACCGCAGACTGTTCACAGTTCATTCACCGCAGATTGTTCGCAGCTCATTCACCGCAGACTGTTCGCAGCTCATTCGCCGCAGACAGTTCGCAGATCATTCACCGCAAAATGTTCGCAGCTCATTCACCGCAGACTGTTCGCAGATCATTTACTGCAGCCATTCACCGCAGACCTCATTTGCATGTGAAAAGTTAATGAAAAGTTAATGGTCTCAACTTCGTTCACTTTCTATTAACCAATCATTCAGCGACCATTCACCGCATCTATTCACCACAGACCATTTTTTTCTGTAAGGATAGTCTTTGTTTTTTTGTCTTTCACCGTAAATTCAAAACGTGATACCACCTTAATATAGCTTATAATTTCAGTCTTTTCGTCCATGTATATGACTGCATGTATTTCAATTTGAAATAACTCGGTCATTTGAAAAAAGCAATTTACACGAAATGAACGGATATCGTTAGCTATTGGACACACCATTCAAGTACAATGAAGTGTTTTAAAAATACATGGGATAAAAGTACGGAAGCAAATTAGTGACCTAACTTTTTGCAGGACCCTCGTATAAGGATGAATAACAATACTATAGTTTAACTTAAACTATATTATTTATATTTTTATTGAAACTAATAAAAGACGTTATGAATTCAAAGGTAAAATTGCTTCCGAGTTGCTATGGTAACATTGATGTTGAATTCAAATGACTGCCTGGTGTTTGTTGGGTGACAACATATTACACTGAAGTAATTAAATATGACAAATGTATATCTATGAGTTGTTAGTTAGTTCATTTCATTGACGATATCAGCTGGAGACCATTAGTTGAAGTATCAGGTTATATACCATGTTTCAAAACTGAAGGTTATCTTACCATCAATATTTCATTCACGTTTAATAAGTGAAATACCAGTCAGTACGTTACCATAAAAAACTGTCGTCGCTGCGGTAATTAGATTCATTTACAAGAGGGAGTGTCCTTTTACAGTATAAAAAATATATTTATTAAGGCAGATAGCACGGTTTTCATAGCCTCATCTGCTATTTTTCTGTTTGGGAGCGTTCTGTGTTTCCAAAGATCTGCTCTCTAAATTTATTTCAGCGCTAAATCTTAATAAGGCCTTGCCTTGTTATTTTATAACGAGAAACAGACAATTTATTATGTCCCTGTTTTCTAGATGCAGCCCATTATTATGTATCTATATAGTACATTCAATTTTATTCAGTTGAAAAGCTGTTTTAAATCGCCAGTAAGAAATAATGTTGTAAGTATTTAAAAGAACCTTAGAATAAAATGTAAACAGAGAAAAAGAAGTGGAAATTCTGACAGTGTGATAGAAAAGAAAATTATTTTTTCTGCCTTTGAGCTACATGTATTTCCAAAATGAAAAAAAAATCAAACTGCGGCAAAACTTTTTAACAGAACTGCCCTGTATTCAAACAATCAAGAAAAAAATATAAGCTCCTTCAACCTACTATTTTCATTTTTGAAAAAAAAATTATTTGACCATAATAAGTGATGTTGAAACGTTCAGACTGTTTTTCTTGGAATAAGAAAAAAAGCAGATGATAGCTCGCTTGAAGGTATGGTGACGCTATGTATCAACAAAAATAAAATTTTGGCAAATTAATGTACACGAAATAGTCATGCTGTTTTTAATGTTGTCGATTTCTTAGAATTCGATGAAAGCACACTAACTTTAGTAAAAGATACCAAATGTATGTACATGTAACTGTGCTGGTTGGTATATCTTTTGTTCAAATAGTTTTTCATGAGTATTATCTCCAATAAGTAAACATTCTTTTTGTGCTACTGAATAATTCAAAATTTCAAATGTTAGCGCCTTTAAATGGAATAAGTCTCTAAATTCCAGAAAGTGTCTGATGTTCATAACATAACAACCGTAACTTTTGTGATCAGCAGATTGACTTAACTTTGTAAAAATCTCTTAAATATCTGTTTACATATGTTTCTAGACGTTTCATAAGTGCATGCGTATGTTCTCCGTGACGATTTTATGAGAGACAGTCAAGAATCATCCTCTGCCTTTGACTTATGTATAGAAGTTGGCAGTTACTTGCGAAGAACAGATTGGTAAAAGTACAGAATCTAGGAATACTACTTAGGTTAACTGCGCGCCGTTACATAACTAAAATAGAAAACGCCGCTTAACCCAAAACAAACAAACAAACGTTAAAAGCAATTAAAGCTGTAAACACACTAGTTACTACATTTTTTTATTTTCGACTTGTAAGGTTACATCAATGTCATTTGTCCTCCGCATTGGTTTCATTTGGCGGGGCCTCCGTGGCCGAATGGTTATGTTCACTGAATTCAAGTCGCTTGTCCCTCATCGTTGTCAGCTGGAAATCTGGCTTGTAGTCTTCGTTCGTTTAAGGAAGAATTACCAGCGGATTACACGTGGTTCTACACCTGTGTTTACCTGTACCTGAAATGAAGACTAGAGACTCACTGGAGGCTTTCATTTAACAATTGCCTGAAGTCGACATACCACCTTAAATTGTGTATGTTTGTTTGACTTATAACCAAACAAAACAGATGATCTGTTTCCTACACTTCATTTGTCGATTACTTGCAGAGAACATGTAACTTCAGGTCGTAATCTGTGCAATGTCAATCAAATAAATTGTTTAAGTCTACTTTGTAACGAAGCTTTTGTTCCTTTACAATCTAGTAGTAACAGTGAAATGAGATAGATATGTAGGAAATAAGAACATCAAAGGAACAAAGAAACTTCTGTATTGATGATGAAACATATATGAGAGATGTTTGTGATAATATGCTAAACCCTAGGCACTGAAAATTGACGAAGGAGTATAGATTATGAGATGAATCTTTGAAGAAAATTAATGAAACAGGCAATTTTCTAGTATATGATGGGTTTATTTTTAACTATTATGCTTAAGATGTTTTTTTTTTACAAAAATTATGTCCACCTTACAAAAAGTATCAAACAAGTTTTTTTGGACAGATTTTAAAAAAAAGATCACATATCTAAGTCATGCGAATTGGAAACGGTAATCCATCTCAAATTTGTATAAAAAATAAACGGTTATGAGACACATTTCTTACCACCGTTATTTTCGTTCGTCCGGCCATATGTTTTAAAAATAAACTTGCGTTTTGTGTCAGTCATCTGCAAATGGCAGATAATAGGTGGACAATTTTGACCATTTTTGCCTCAAGAGTCATAAAAAACAAAGACAAATATCAAACAGGGAATGCCACGCACCAAAAACGCAGCCTCCTCAAAACGAAACCCACAGCACGCAGACGCGTGCACCACACACACACACACACACACACACACACACAGCCAACACATTAGGACAAAACGAACAAACAAAGGAACACACACACACACAAAAAGCCAACACAACAGGACAAAACGAACAAACAAAGGAACACAGTGGGGCACCGCCTTGGAACGGTCAATGGCAAAAACACCACTGGGGAGCTTAAACCGGTTTATGGTGCGCACCCAACCTCACTCTTACCCCCACCATGTTCCAAAGACACGGGACAGTGTAAATAAAAGTAATCCCCTCCAGGTGAATCTCTTACACACGTAACTGAAACAAAAAGGCATGGCATGTAAAACACAAAAATGCTCGTGTATAAATATATAAAAAGCAAACCTTAAGAACCAAAAACGTATGTACTCAATGCCTTTTCAGAAGACAGAGCAACAAGAGAAACACCCTTAAGGGCCCGGCGAAACAGGCCAGAAGACAAATATCAAAACAGTTCAGTCCTGGTAGGATTTATACACTGCTTATCATAGAGTCCTCCCCCTCTTCCGTCAGACACAATCAAAGAGGGAAGCGTACTGTCCAACTGTAAACGGGTTGAACACTAAACATGCGGTATGTCTCAAAACAGTTGGGTCGTAACCTCTTTTAATAAAACGTTTTATAATTTTACCAAATACATTTGGAAAATTACCATGACCCAATATCTTACGAAGTTTGTAAACCACATCCCCATTAAAAACGGGTTTAGAAATACCTTCTCGCAGAAGTGTCTTTAAATTACTATTGAATTTTAAAACTAAATCAGAATTACGATAGTAAAATTTAGCAAAATATTTACGCAATTTGTAATAACGGTAGCCTTGCTGAACAATTTTAGTTGTAATATATTGATTACGTTTATTGAAATGCTTGACATGACTACACGCTCTGGCAAACCGAATTAACTGAGAAATATATACCCCATAATAGTTTGCCTATATATCCAAAAAAAGAGGCCTAGAAATTGCCTTTGATAACATTTTTTGTTAATGCCCGACAGCCATGTTCATTGTTAACTTTATAAAATTGGAAAAGTTTCAGACGGGCCGTCGCCTTCTAAGGGTCATAATAAGGTCACAGCACAAGGTCAAAGGTCAATAAGTGCATTTTTTGTTATAACCTTCAGATATTCACCATTTTTGCTACTTTTTAATATAAACTTGTAATTTTTCGGTGAAAATTATGAATTTGAGAAGTAAGATAAATTACTTTGTGCAGATATATTGCATTTGAGACTGGCAAAATTCAAAACGACCAAAGTTATTTCTCTAGAATGAGCTTAACTTTTCGTACTCTCTGATATTTTGTTCATTTATGAAAGCTATCTTTCTCATGTTTCTAAAACTTCCGTTTCCAGGCTAACAATTGGTTGATTGCCTGTATGATTGTCTGTATAAACATTACAGGTAGAAAAAATCTATGGCGCGTATTTAATAAATAAAATCTGAAAAGTAGATCCCTCGGAAGCATCGAGAACAAGACAAATAGTGAAAATTGCAGACTCGGTTTGATTGAGTCTGTTCATGAGCAGTAATGGAAAATGCAACACTGCCCACGCCCTCTAGCACCGGCTTAAGCAGTATTCAATCTTCAAATCTAAATGAGTTGAAATCAATGATCCCGAAGGACCAGAAAAGTAGTAAAGTCAAACATCGTTTGCTCGAATTCGGATTATTCGCTTACTTCTTTTGGCTCGAACTAATCGTCTATATAATGTATACGTCACGTTGGCTTGTACTACTGATATCGCGAACACATTTTGCTTGTCTTGTCGAGCTCTAGCGAACATAGTTTGACTGTACTAACTGATGACAGGTCTAAATATTCCTTCGGAAGCATAGAACTCAAGGAAGAAAAAACCGGTTTCATTAAGTCTGTTTGTAAGATAGTATGAAATGTGCAAATTCTCTTAAGCATTATCTAGAATGGTCTATGTTGTTAATTAAAAGTTTTCCAGTGGTTTACGCATGTGCTGTAGTAATTTCAGGAATGTGCGGGCGTTTAGAAATACTATTTATGTACAAATATGAAGCGATATAAAAGTTTGAATATGGATATTAGTTAACTGCATATGTTAAGTTTTTTTTTTCATTCCATTAACATGAAAATGGTGCTCTTCATATTTTTAAAATCAGCTTAAAATTATTTCTTTGCATATTAACATTAGGCTATTATAAGAACTGGTAACCGCTCTTCAGATGTTTTCAATATCTACAATTTTGTAACTATTTGTTTATGTTGGTTCTATAGACGGCATAACTTTACAAAGGCTTAATAATTGTAAGTGAATTTGAAAGTATATCGAATGTTATTAGTATGATCTTTATGACTGTGAATATAGGGGTAAAGCATGTTTGTTTTCCTGTTACAATACCTTTAGATTTCTGAATGATTGGTTGGTGATAGAACCGGGTAGAGCAAACATACCAATGTATCACGAAGGAATCTAATGATATAAAATGAAACAAATGTTTGAATTTTCAGAATAAAATAATGCAAATACCGCATTAGGAGCTTCGGTGATAATTCTTGAAGTGTGCTACCTAATTACAAATATATAAAATATGCTGATAATGTCTAACCGATAGTAAAAGAAGAAAGAAATTACAGCAAATCTAAGAAATAGTGTATAGATTAACTAGTTAAAATCCTAATGATCTGTTCTGCTTTGTTTATTACCGTACATGTACTGTGTACACTTATAAGGTGACCAATATTTCAGTTATTCCTTTAAAATGGTCCTATCTAACCATCACCGCGTGGACAAATTAACATAAATATATATCAGATAATGAATCATCACCTGTATTTAAATCATTTCTTTAGGAGCTGGAGAAGCATTCCATATATGTAAATGCTACTTTCAACAGTATTTCAGTCATGTAACGGCGGTCAATTAACCTAATTAGTGTTTCTGGAGTCTCTACAAGTATTAGCCTTTTCCCCCGCAAGTAACTGCCAAATTCTCCATATGATTCAGAAGTGGAGGACAAAATTACTCCTGGCAATGTATATTATCAAATCGTCATGGAGAACATACACCTCTCCCGGGGATCGAAATCACGACCCGCGATCCTTAGATCTGCGTTCTCCTTATTGAGCTAAAAATACTTGGTTGTATACATGACAGTAAAGTGATTTTAACTCTTTATATGAGAATTTTTATATAGTTTTATATGTAATTCATTTTCTGTTGTAGTCTTCTTCCTCAAAACCTACCATATTTTCTCTTTGCACACATTTCTCAAAAGGGGTACAATATGTAAATATTCTTTTTTTAGTCAGTTCAAAGCTTAAATTCCAATTTTATTGCTGCCTGAAGTGCAATAAATGCATTTGCAGTGTTATTGTATAATCACTTACTCAACATCTCCACACATGACTTTGTTTTTATCTCTGCCAAATTTTGACAGATTTGAATGAAAATTGGACACATTGTTTAATGACAAGTTCAATTAAATAAACATAACAGTGATATCAGTTGAGCCATGACAGTTCAAATAAGGTAACCCACTTCACCCCCCCCCCCCCACCCACCCCCCAAAAAAGTCACAGAATGAATGCAAATTGGTGCTGGTCTCTATGCGGCAAGTACTGCCATCTGCGGGATTAAACAATTTTGTCATTAAAGTGGTGTCATTAATGACGTCACAAACCTGATTGAAATTAACGTCTTCATATTGAAAATATTGACGGATGTTCAGTTTCAACTAAACGTAGTTGAACATTCAGAATATAATAATTTGAATTACATTAAATTCATAGACTCAATGTGTATTGGTGCCATTTGGAATTTACAGGAGTTTTAATTTAAGGGTTACCTTATTGTTATCCTTACGGTTAAATGAATTGAAATCAGGCTATGATAGTTTTATGTTTTATTGTTATAATAAAATAATCATTAAACATTGTTTAAAACATTCATTCAAATCTGTCAAAATTTGGCGATAAAAGGAAAAAAACAGGTGTGGAGTTAGAAAACTTGTTGAGTATATAATTGATATACGCACTATTTTGCCATCTTTAAACCTTAGAAGTCATTTTCGAAAGTCAAGTTTTGACCTTGACATGTCTGTGACCTTGAAATTACATTACAATAACCCTTGGATACGACAGTACCAAAAATATTTCTGCAGTAACTGTTGATCCACATATAAAGATTAGCAAACATGCCAAGTGTAACACACTTTGCCATCGGATGCCACTTTTCCCAGATATATATTATTCTTTATAATATCATATAATATATATTATATTTTTTTTTCATATTATCATCAGTTTATTTACAAAATACTAAAGAGCGTTGAGACACAATGTTTAAACCATTTTAGATGGTTATATGAAAATAAGACGAGTGCATAGCGATATAGTTTATTATGTAAATGCACTCATTTGACCTTTGACCCCATTATACTGTAATGAGGAACCTTAAAAGGCGACAGTCCCTTTTAAATTTCATGTATGATCCTAAGTAACACTTTTATACTAATATCCGAGCATTAACAAAAAATGCCATCAGAAGTCATATTTTCCTAAGATATTGGCAGACTATAAGATGTAGCCTGAGGTACATCCCCATCCAAATGGGGAAAATTTACAATACTAAAATTAAAATCATCCCTCTTGTCATAAATTTTGGTATGTATAATATTGTCATAAATAAAGAGATGTAAATCTAAAAATGAAGCATCAGTATCCGAATTGTTAGTTTTAATTAACTGAAGCTCCCTAGGATAAATAGTACCCACCAAATGACCCAAAAACGGATTATCCGTATTAAGAATATCATCCAGATAGCGTGATGTATTATTAAATGCAGTTATAATATCTGCCTGCGTATCTGGAGAAAGGCTCAACATAAAGTTTCTTTCATAACAATACAGAAACAAATCTGCGACAAGGGGTGCACAATTTGTTCCCATGGGAATACCAACAACTTGTCTAAAAACTGCATTCCCAAACCTGATGTAAATGTTGTTCAAAAAAAAGGAAAGGGCTTTACAAACTTCGTCACAGGTCCACATTGTATAATGTTTAATAATATTGCTAGTAAAAAAAGCTTTATCAAAATTGCAAGCGAGAAATGTTTCATTCTCTCTGGCAGAAGTCTTTTGAGTTAGGGCAGTTAATTTGTCATTTATTAAGTTATGTGGTAAAGTGGTATACAAAGTAGAAAAATCGTATGTACTGACTGTAGAAACCTTGTAATTATTAATTTTAAACTTATCCAGGATTTCGCAAGAATTTTTAATCGACCAAAATAAGTGTTTACCAGAGTTTTCGTATACTTTATCGCAGTATCTTTCCACGTGGGCTTTCACAGCAGTTAGACATGATGTTAATAGTTTTGAAATATTTGTAGTTGTACAAGAGCTTGAATTAGCGATGAAGCGAGCTTTATATGGTTGTTTATGCAATTTAGGAATCCAGTACATTGTCGGTAGTTTAATTTGTTGATCGTCTATACGAACTTTTAAATTAGAAACTTCAGTGATGTGATCCGTGACCAACTTATTTTCAACAGAAGGACTCAATGTATAAGTTTTAGTGCTATTTAGTTCGTTTTGTAAAACATTAATATAATGCAGGCAGATGATAATATTGTTGGCCGCCTTGTCTGCTGGAACTAAGGCATACTTAGAATGAAATTATTGGATTTCTTTTTTCAAATGTTTTAAAGTAAACTTGGGTTTTGGTGGAAGTAGGTGTTCATTAGTTTGATAAAATTTCATTCGAGAATCAACAATGTTTAAAATATTTCGTTCCAAAGACGTTAATGCATTGGGATCAGCGTTCTCACGACGGCACAATTTAACACAGAAGGTTTCGATGGATTCCGCAATCTGACCACGACAAGCATTAAAAGCAATAGTTGAAGAAATTCTATATTTAGGTCCTTTAAAGAATAAATTACGAATACGTTTGTCTTTAATAATATCAAAATTACCAGTGATGATATGACCTGCATCTGAATAGCAAAATTTTGAGTTTTTACATTCGCAGTAAGAAGGGGTATTTGTTTGAATGTAAAACGATTTTTCTCGCCATTATCATAAAAGCAAAGGAATCGACGTGCTGAAAATTTGGTAAGTATATGCAACGCATTCGCTCACTCTTCCCTGAATTTTCTAAAACATTTTATACTGATACCTGTTGTTTTCAGTAATAGTTATAGTATAATTGAGAATAATATCCCCATACCTGCAGCCTTTTCAACTGTGGCATAATCAAGTATAACGTATCTGGTACCGGAATACACTTGCACAGTAAAGTATATAGTTTAGGGATAATTGGAACAATTTATTACTGCCATTTACGGAAGAGCCTAGAGAAAAGCATTATATTTAAAACTAGATCGTTTCCATTCCACTTCCTTATACAAAGTGAATTAATTTTGCTTTAAAGACTGATAGAAAATTCAGTTCTAAGGATTTTTATGTATATCTTGAAAGCTTATCGTACTCATTCGCACATAAATAAGTATTCGTACGTAAAATAACTCAAATATAAAATTGTTATTCTTGAAATGGTGTTCTTCTTCACCGAATTTTTAAGTAATGTGGAAAATAATTGGTAGCACATACTGTCATGTTTGCAATAAAGATAACTCAAAACATTATTTAAAACCTTCAATTAAAGTTTTTAGTAGTGCTGTTGATTTGTGGGCCCCGGTTATGAATATTTAAAACATATTTACCGTTTCAAAGAAGAACAGCATGGAAATTAGAAATTGTACCAGAATCGTAAAATCATCACATGAAGACAATAAAGTTAGTCCTCGTGTCACGTTTGTATGCATTAATAGCGACAATAAACATTTGGTTTGTGCATTAACGCCTGCGGAAGCTCTTGGGATATGTTTGTGACCTCGACCGTCGGTCTATGTCCCAAAAAAAGCCCATAGGGATTCAAGCAAACGTGTGTTATCTCTATATCATTACCCTGCTTGGTTGTATTCTACGCTTCAAAAGGGTTTTCTTGTAGATCTGCATAAGATTCATCATTTGAAGAACAAAGTGACGGCCGAAAAAAAAATATCTAAAACTTAGTACTCAGTGTTTGTTACCTGGCCCTTTGTGATCATGAAGTCTTACATGTACCGCCAAAGAGATAACTAACAATAACGACTATATAACGATAATATGTCATTGGAAATAACACACAAAGTAGATACTTTGAAAATTGCGCATAAAGCATAAAAGTCGACACCCAACGATAACTAAAAAAAAATGATAGTCAAATGTAAAGTCTCAGAGAGGTGACGATGTTACTTTCAGACACAACTGGAACCCACTGTTCTGTAAGATAAAAATCAAATATCAATGCAATTTCAAGATATAGAAGTTTTTTTTTTTCTTCCAAGAAGATCTTATTACATGTTTTCAAATTAACTTACATTTACCGTTTGGGAGATTAAATTAAAATCGTTCCCGAGCAAGACTTTTAGAAAATTATCAGTTGCCCTTTTGAATGTCATTTTAATTTGAATCTTTTATTGATGCCTTCGCAATACAACGACAATATATGTAACAATTTTGACAATATTGGTTGAAAAGACATGAATTCTACGAATTTATATGACATTCCGTTGTTTATCAATCCGGCGGGGAATATTACTTTGGTAACTATGTGAAAGCTACGCAAAACTATAAAGCGTTGTCAAGGAAAACAATTCTAAACTGCTCTTTGAAAGCAACGTCAAGTTATAGATAAAGTGACTCGAAGAAAATATAAAAGTCGAGGCTCTAGCCGAGACTTTTATTTTTTCGTAGACGAATATTATAAGACAGTGACCTAATGTTCATTTTAACATACCTTCTGATCTAAAATCATTTTAAATTAAAATTCAAAATTTGCCGCAACCTAGATCCGTATCTGCCTTGCATAAAAATTCGAAAATTATTACGCCCTCCAAACTACACAGCCACATACTACATTGAGATAGGTTTTTAAAATCCCAAATATTATAAAATAAAAGCGGAAAAACAAAGGCTTACCTTGTGTTTTATATCCGACCTCTCTGTTCTGCTGAACATGAATAAATGATTTTAATTTGCTGCCTAGTGAAGTTTTATCTGAAGTTCAGTTGCAAGTCGGATACCCATTCTCACCAAGCAAACGTTAGACGTGACTTAAATCTACACACGTTATAAACCCGCTTGACATAAAAAATAGGCAACTGTTTCCTCGATGATTTTATTCAATAACAGTCCATTCCAGATACAATATATTTTTTGATTTCAGTGCAGAAAGCTAAAATCCTGAACAAACGCTGTAGATAAGTCATTTTCCGTTTCTCCGATCGTTTCCGTTATAGAAACTTTTGTGGTAATTGCAAATACGGTATACATACGGTATACATTAGTAACATGATAAAGAGCGTTTATAAAAAATAATTGCATAAATATGTCTTTAAGCAGTTGTTCTCAAAAAAGAAAAAAGATGTCGTTGTTTAAAAAAAAGAAAACAAAACTAGTCCGGCAAGCTTTATTTAGTCACTGACCCGCTTTGAAAAAAAATGTTTGTTTATAACATTTTGGTTTAAGCTCCAAAACAGTGACGGGTAAGTTCATCTCATCATATCGCAAATTGGTAGTTTTCGAGTAGCGGTAACATGGGTCATGCTAAAGGTATATTGATCTATTGTTAGGAGACATGTTCAATGTTTGTTTGATGTCTGCAATACATGATACTGGAAATGGGACTTCGTTTAAAAAAAAAAAACTGTGGGGTCATTGCGAAACCCGGGTTAGACAGTAAAGTGTTAATAGAAAGATATTAGCAAGCCGTATGTTGAATGTCTGAAATGAATGATATTTAAACTGAATAAGATATTCCTATACTGTATAGTTAGATCATACTTCAAAAAAACAATACTGTTGTATATAACAGTAGTTTAGCAATAACCTATTATTTCGTTACTTACAGTGAGTGGTAAGAGGCAGACATGACAATGATTGTAATGATTCTGATTGTTTCTTCCCAATAATAAAGACGTTAGTGACAATGGTCATTTGGGAAATTATCTTACTATTCACGTACTTTCATTAAGGTATTGGTCTCGACTATCGGATCAACTTGAATTACCTGTATTCAGTATTTACAAATCTATAAAGCGCTATCGAAGGAATTGGTTCCAATACCATTCATGCAAATACGGAATCGCCAGCGTTTAACAGTAAAGCTGCTATAGGTAGTTGATTTATGTACAATATATATATATATATATATCGACAGGCTGCATGCGACAAAGACATAACAGGGAAGACACTTAAATATAGCTATACGAGCAGAATTGAAATTTGGATCAGTGACTCTGGAACCTTTAATGAAGATATAAGTATGTTTTTATATTCTTACTTGATATTAGATACTATTTATCTGTTTTGTAAATGACATGTTTAAAGTATATTCTTTAATACATTTTAATTATTGTCTATTTTTATATCGCAAATAGTTAATGTAGAAATTTAATTCAATTTATTGTAAAGAAGTTTCGAAAACATGTACTTATTTTTTTTCTTTTCAATTCCTATGTAATGACCAAATATAATTATAGCAGATTCGGGATGAATTCAACATTAAAACATTGAATTTCTTCTGCATTTTACATAGCCTTGTTGCCATTGATATCCAACAAGGCGGATAAAAAAAGGGATTTTATAAAGTCTGATGATACATTTTTAGTTTCCGCCAACTTCATTTATGATAAATCCCACCAAAATTAATTGAAGAAAAATCCCGCCAAAATTAATTGAAAACTGTCTCGCGAAGCTTTGAATCACAACAGACCTGGAATTTGTTTTAAATTATGCTGCACTATTTCTTAACATATATCATCTCATATATGAAGCAACACTATCTTCTACACAACTAAAGAAAATTGAATATTGATGCACTGCCTAGGTAAGGAATAGAACTACGGTTATACGCTGTTATTGTAAATATTAAAATCAATCAAGTCATTGTGCATCAGAATTCTGTCTAGGAATAAAATTTATTGTGTTGTCAACAACAAAAACTTGATAACACACTAATAATTTCTCTCCTGCCTCTTGAACAAGATCGTATTTTAGATATAGGACAACGATTAGTGCTATTTGTTCTTACCGTAAAAACATCTTTTTTGAAACTGCGATGCGAAATGCGTAATATGTTCACTATCTGATACGTTCAGTAATTTATTAAGAAATTAGATACATTTCAGAAATTGAACTCATTTCAGAATTTTCGGTTTTGTGTTTGGAAACTTCGGAATATTAAGTTTAAAATGCAATGAAGCGTTTGTTTGGTTTTTTTTCTTTAAATTGGAAAATGGATGCGTGTAACAAGTGAAAATTTATATAATATAAAATTGTCATGGAAACCAGATAAAGATAAATATAGTTTTGCGAATCTTATTAAATCAATAAAACATACCATATTTCTTGTTTTATCATCTCTGACACTGCATAGGAATCAACGACGAACACGAAAAACGGCTGGCGTCTTCGCATATTCTCATTTCATGGTTCAGGTTTCAGCTCGACAAACGTTAGGTAAATGTGCAGAAATCTAAAATAGAAATTTATGACGGCCTGCTTTCACAGCGTTCATACGTACTAATGCTCTATGGCGGCCTGATTTCACACCGTTGTTCCGTACTTATGTGAAAAACATACTAGAAAAACACGGTTTCGGTTATATATAGCAGACCCAGGATATAAACAGAAGTACATTTTTATCCATTAAACAACGAATTCTTGATGATTATTATCAACCATGGTATGCTGAAGTAAATAATTCGCCACGTCTCCAGGCATATTGCAGTTTTAAGCATAAGTTCGAACGCGAATAATATCTTGATTGTATACAAGACAGGAAGTAGTTACTGTCCCTTTCTAAATACCGTGTATCTGCGCATAATCTGTTTATAAAAACTGGGAGATATAATAACACACCCAGGGCTCAAAGAATATGTAAATCTTGTAATATGAATCAAATTGAATCAGAGTTCCAATTGCTGTTAGTTTGTCCGAAATACAGAGTTTTAAGAAACAAGTTCATCAAACCATATTTTTGTCATTGGCCTACCTTGTCAAAATTTGATTAACTGTTAAATTGTACCTCTAAAACGGTTCTTATTAACCTCTCAAAATATATTTACTTTGCAAACAAATCTAGAATAGACATTGAAATAGATATTTAGACCATTTTTGCCACGTGTTTGTTTTACCTCGCTTTTCACTGTTGCAGATGTTAATTACTTTACCTTCCAGAAAATGTATTTTGGCAACTGTTAACTAAATAACCACCTCACTCTTCATTAAAAGTATGTTTTATGTTTTCTCTCTTTGAATACTTATTGTATTTTGTATTGCTATAAACATTGTATAATGTTTTATGCGAATAAAATCTTTGGTATTATTATTGGTACTAATGCCCAATGGCGGCCTGCTTTCACACTGTTCTTACGTACTCATGCTCTATGGCGGCCTGCTTTCACGCCGTTCTTTCGTACTAATGCTCTAGGGAGGCCTACTTTCACGCCGTTTTTTCGTACTAATGCTCTATGGAGGCCTGCTTTCACACCGTTCTTACGTACTCATGCTCTATGGCGGCCTGCTTTTACGCCGTTATTTACTAATGCTCTGTGGAGGCCTGCTTTCACACTGTTCTTACGTACTCATGCTCTATGGCGGCCTGCTTTCACGCCGTTCTTTCATACTTATGCTCTAGGGAGACCTGCTTTCACGCCGTTTTTTCGTACTAATGCTCTATGGCGGCCTGCTTTCACGCCGTTTTTTTTTTCGTACTAATGCTCTGTGGCGGCCTGCTTTCACGCCGTTCTTTCATACAATTGTTCTAGGGAGGCCTGCTTTCACGCCGTTTTTTCGTACTAATGCTCTATGGAGGCCTGCTTTCACGCCGTTCTTTCGTACTAATGCTCTATGGAGGCCTGCTTTCACACCGTTCTTTCGTACTAATGCTCTATGGCGGCCTGCTTTCACGCCGTTCTTATTTACTAATGCTCTATGGCGGCCTGCTTTCACACCGTTCTTTCGTACTAATGCTCTATGGAGGTCTGCTTTCACACCGTTCTTATTTACTAATGCTCTATGGCGGCCTGCTTTCACGCCGTTCTTATTTACTAATGCTCTATGGCGGCATGCTTTCACACTGTTCTCTCGTACTAATGCTCTAGGGAGGCCTGCTTTCACGCCATTTCTTTCGTACTAATGCTCTATGGCGGCCTGCTTTCTCGCCGTTCTTATTTACTAATGCTCTATGGCGGCCTGCTTTCACACGGTTCTTTCGTACTAATGCTCTATGGAGGCCTGCTATCACACGGTTCTTTCGTACTAATGCTCTATGGAGGCCTGCTTTCACGCCGTTCTTTCGTACTAATGCTCTAGGGAGGCCTGCTTTCACGCCGTTTTTTTCGTACTAATGCTGTATGGAGGCCTGCTTTCACACCGTTCTTATTTACTTATGCTCTATGGCGGCCTGCTTTCACACTGTTCTTTCGTACTAATGCTCTAGGGAGGCCTGCTTTCACGCCGTTCTTTCGTACTAATGCTCTAGGGCGGCCTGCTTTCACGCCGTTCTTATTTACTAATGCTCTATGGCGGCATGCTTTCACACTGTTCTTTCGTACTAATGCTCTAGGGAGGCCTGCTTTCACGCCGTTCTTTCGTACTAATGCTCTATGGCGGCCTGCTTTCACGCCGTTCTTATTTACCAATGCTCTAATGCGGCCTACTTTCACACCGTTCTTTCGTACTAATGCTATATGGAGGCCTGATTTTACACCGTTCTTTCGTACTTATGCTCTATGGCGGCCTGCTTTCACGCCGTTTTTTTCGTACTAATGCTCTATGGAGCCCTGCTTTCACACCGTTCTTTCGTACTAATGCTCTATGGCGGCCTGCTTTTACGCCGTTCTTTCATACTAATGCTCTATGGTGGCAGGCTTTCAAGCCGTTCTTTCGTACTAATGCTCTATGGCGGCCTGCTTTCTCAACGTTCTTACGTACTAATGCTCTATGGCGGTCTGCTTTCACACATTTCTTCGTACTTATGCTCTGCAGCTTGCTTCCAGATTTCACACCGTTCTATCGTACTTATGTTCTGTGGCAGTCTGCTTTCAATACCGTTCTTTCGTTCCAGTGTTCTGTGGCAGCCTGCTTTCAATACCGTTCTTTCGTTCCAGTGTTCTGTGGCAGCCTCCTTTCACACCGATCTTTCAAAGTACCTGCCTGTTTTCACACCGTTCCGTTGTACTAATGCTTTGTAGCAGGATGCAATTATCATGTTTTGCATAATTTTCTATGTCATACATCATATTCCCGATGCAATGTACTATGTTCCACATGCATTGTACCATAATCCATGAAAGAATTACAATATGTCATGTTTAATATGCATTCTAATATACTTCTTTCTGTTAAAACACGCTTACGCTAAGATGGTGTCTCGTTAACGTGCGATGACTCGATGTTTTTGTTGCGACCAAGAAAGAACGCTACTATATTTCATCTTCTGTTTTAGATTAAGGGCAAACTAGAATGGAAATAATGTATAGCAAAGTAGTGTTTTACCTATTAAGTAAATTAAAACACTCAAAATCGGTTATACGTCGCCAGAATAATTCACTCGGGCTACACTCTCCTGAAATTACTCCGTGGACTTATAACCTCTTTCCGTGTATTAATAACGTTAAAACACGTGTTTTCTATACATTATTTCTTACATTTACCATATAAATGAGAGAAGTAGACCATGCGCATTCAGTGAGTAACTGTACTTTCTTTTTCTACAGATATGGAGACTTCTACAAATATCACCACAAATTTGACTAGCAATTCAAGTTTGGACAACAGTAGTACTTTCATATACCCGGCGTCACCTATAGGGCCAGAGTTTTTCAAGGCATACAACATTTACTTGTATCTGATGATAGTATTTGGCGTGCTGGGTAACTTTATTGTGCTTGTTGTATTCATCCGCCACCCACCTTCAAATTCTACTGACTGGTTTATATTGTTTATAACAATCTACGACTTCATTTCTTCTCTACTCAATGTACCCGTCTACGCTACGTTCACGAATGGTTACTGGCGTGTATATGGAACGACAATTTTATGTAGACTACATATGTTTTTGAGTCAGTCGTTAGTTCTCTCTTCGGCTTTTCTGATCAGCGGACTTGCTTTAGACAGATACTTGAAAATTTGCCGACAATTAACATCATTTTCGAAAAGACGTGCTCGAAATGTTTGTTTACTTATAAGTATTGTGACGGCATTTTTGTCGACACCATGTTTTGTGATGTACGAAAATAGAGCAGGAAGATGTGTCTCCATTGTCATGGATAAAACTTTATTTGCCTACTATCTCATGGTATTCTTAATATTCATTTTTGCAACAGCTGTCGTTGTATTGTCTTATTTTAAAGTCACAAAAGCAGTTAAAATCAGTGAGGAGAACGTCTTGAGACATACTGGACATATCGGACATTCTGGCCATAACGGACATACCGTAGACGACATGACAAACAAAGCACTTGTTTGCTGCCTTCCGTCTTACCGAAAGAATAGAGTTGCGCCATCTACTACCGCCACATTACGTAGCGGATTATTTAGAGACACAATCATTGCCGCATCTTCTATAGAGCCGTCATGTAACTCTGGTTCAGTGCCAACAGTTATGGATAAAGACCGTCTGCAGGTCCCGAAACAGCCGAACAAATCACCACGAGTAACCTCTACTTCTGGTCATATTGTGGAACCTACATCAAACAACAGTCTTACGCCTTCAACGATACTATCAGAACGTAAGAGTAAAGATGCTAGATTGATAAGTCTACGAACAACTAAAATATCATTCTTGGTTTGCACTGTGTTTATCGTGACCTGGATCCCACCTTGGTTGTGTTTTGTCCTTGCGTCCATTCCTAGTGTGAAGACCAATGTCAACGTGATAAAGTTCATGATATTCGGACGAATGACCTACTTAATCAATGGATTTTCAAATCCAATCATATATGCAATGCTGAACAAAAGGTTCCGTAGCCACATTCTCGAAATAATTTGTCGCCGAAAGTTGTAAATTACTTTTGTGTGCGGATGGAGTATATGTCGTTTCTAATATCTGTCAGAATATTTACATCACGTGCACAGCATCACGTGTACAACATATCATTAATGATCAAGTGTTTTGCAGATATTTATCATCTATATGTGCATTTAAATCAAGCACAGAAATATGTTATCTAAATTTTACAATTATGTTAGCCGACGCAACTAAGCAAATCATCTTTATCTGTGCAGAAACAATGTTAATTATAGAATATCTTCTTCTAGGCAGATGTATTAATATATTTCTTATATACATGTGTGTTTAATGATCATATGAAATTATTTAAACGCTAAAATTTCAAAAAGAACAATTAAATATAGCTTCCACTAATTTTTCTGACAGTAAAGATCAACATTGAATTGACTAGACTGTATGCATTTTCTCTGGATTTATCGATGTTTTAGATAAAAACCAGGAACTATATTTTTATCAGATGAACGTGAGCGGGTCTATTTGGCTGTTCTACTGAAATGATCGATTTTCTGACATTCACTTTTATTTTATGATACCTAGGGAATGCAAGCTACTTATGCTTGTGCCAAGTTCCCGTAAAATGTAAATATAAGAACTGAATGCTATTTGTGTGCGTTTATACAGGTAAAAACAGAAAACAGAAAAAGCAAAAAATAAAACAGAACAAAAACAAAACAACATGCAAAATGAGGAGCGAGGAAAGTTGCTGAGTATCACGAAGAAAATTGAAATGATATCATCATTACATTGACTGTGCTTTTCAAATATGTATATTATGAAGAAATGGATCAAGTGGTATATTTTTTATTCATGAAATACTAAATTATATTGGGTGTGTTTAAGGTGTACTGAGGCATAACGTACATACTTAAAACGGACCAAATGTACATGTGGTCGTGAAAAATATTAACAAGGGCGACTACTCGATCCCCTTGTCGCACAATCCAGGTATATATAATAGATGTTGTAATGTAAGTGGCATTATATTGTGTTATTTTATCTATTTATTTTTTTCTAATTCCACTCAGTTATTGGTACATACAAAACCGCATGTATGCAGGTGTTCATATAGATATGAGAATGCTAGAAGTAACAGATGAAAGTTTTATAAATTATTGATGATTATAAGTTGATTGTATTTATGTTGAAATTGCGGTGCAAACCTTTCTATTGTACTTAAAGATTGTAATATCGACTACAGATGTAAAGCTTGAACATTTACTGCAGAGGTCAACTTTATAACTCTGACAACAGAGAAAGTGTTCGTAATATTGACTGTGGAAGCAAAGAATGTTACACTGTCTACAAAGGGTTACAGTTTTAAATGTGTTATAAATAAATAGGGACATGTTAACTTGAAAACACACTCTGTTCTCTTTTTCCATTAGCGTTTACTGAAAAATGAAACCATTTTCTAAATGTTAAAAAAATAAAGGAAATCTGGAATCATATAGATCCAAGTGATGCGGCACTAGGCCACACATGTTTCTTTATCTACAATACAACAAAACAAGAGATATCAAATGAGACATGAAATGAAACTTAGCAGTTTTCTGTTTCAAAATTATTCACAAGACCTGATAAAAAAAAAAATATATTTCCCGAGTAATACTTCTCACGAAAGCTTACTAGATCGTACTTAGTCTAGAAAATTTAACGTTTTTAATTAACTGATATGAATAATAAGAAAATCTGTAAAAAGATCCTTTGGAGGCATAGAATGCAACCAAGCAGAATAATAGCAGACTCGGTTTACAACTTGCATTTTGTCCGTTTCATTTCATATATTACTTATATTGTCTCGTATGCTGGTGGCGTTTCTTCCCTTCCACTTAACAACACCCACACTTTATGTATGTCCTTTCCCACCCTCCTTTTTTTGCTTACCCTCCCCCACCCCCTCTTTAACCTATCGCCATTTTAATATATTCTATATAATTAAAATGTAGTGTTGTTGATGGATATTTGAAGCAACCAGTCTTCCGTATTTTCCATAGAAATATTAATAATGTTACAAATCTGATACGACTTTCCCATTTATTACATCCACATAAATGGGAATGAATAATTAACTTAATTTGTGTAAGGGGGCCGGAAGCAAAAATTCATCTACGGAGATTCAAGTAAGGAAATATTCATTGATAAAAATGTCGGAATTGAATCAAGTATTTTCGAACCTAGGGATATCTTTACTAAGTTCATTCGGATTTGTTTATAAAAGGACTAAGTGCAATATGTTTGCTCTAAACTTGTTTTTTATTTCATTCTCCGAGCTACCACAATAACAATAACAAGGTACCGAGATATTTGGTTGGTAATATCTAACTTCTTGTCAAAACTGTCGTCTGTTATCATTTACTGATAAAATATAAATTTATGACGCTTCAAAGTAAATCACTTGAGGAATTGCGAGCTATAAGAAGTTTTACCAAACCAAAGGAACCGCTCCGACGCTGACAACGTCGCCAAAGTTTGACACTTATGAGTCGGACTCTTGTCATATATCATCGCCTGGTTATATGAACAGTCATACTGGTTTATATGATCGTTTTTCCAAAACACACAGTCTCATTTAGTTAAAGGTAAACAGTTCCTAATCAGTTGTTTACATGAAAATGAGAAAAAAATACGTGAGCCGAACCTTTGCACGCACTTTGCTAATTGCTTTGCTAATTGTTAAACATTCCACGATAAGTTATACAGTTAAAATACGTCTTCCTATCGATGTGTAAGCGACAGAGAAAGTTGGGAATGGAAAAGAAACATAGTAAGTAAAGTAACAAACAGTGTCAGACATGCGACAAAAACATAAAAATACATGACTTCCATATAACGTTGTCGAACTAATTAAACTTTGATAACATAAACTGACAGCCCGAGTGAGGTAGTACCATATTTCGACATGTATTAGTTTAATGGAAATGTTTGGAAAATGATCAAAAAAAAGGTTTATCGACTTTGAGCTAATGCCACTTGATCACTTTCTATCGCTAATCGCGGAGGAGACCCAAAGTGCCCTGTAGACTTTGTTTCAGGCACGACTGAACAACAGAACTGAGAAGCTAGCAGGATGGCAGCCTTACATAAACAGACTTTGACGTAAGGCATCGAAACTACAGCGATAAGGGACACCTGGAGTTAATCACGCGGCCAAGGAAGCTTGTACGGACACATGCTATACATTATCTGCGTAAAGAATCGTTTTCAAATATATCCTTATTTTGTAGGGAAAACAACAAAAAACAAATATTACAGTACACATTTAGTTGCTGAATGCACAAGTAGTCCCCAGACTATACGTTAAAGTCTCTTTCAAAAACTTTCCGAGTTATGCTGACTTTGATGCTACCTGACTCCTAGCTATTCTGGATATGTATTTCGGATATTGAAAAGGAATGTAACACAAATATTCTTTTCGGATATATGTACATAGCTTTTAATAAAACAAAACCTGGGTCTACAGAGACTATATGACACAGTCGGCAAAGACATTTCCAAGTATAATTTTAAATTACAAAACAACAAGCCAGTTGATTTCCTTCTTTTATCGCTTCAAGAATTCTGTTTTTAATTTTTTTATTGCACAAAAGAAATATGGTAATTGTATGGTTACACTGTAAATGGCAACACACAATATTTAGCAGAAAGTAGTTAGTAGGATACCATAAAAACGGGTTCCTGCTAAGTGATCTAAGTGATAAACGGTTTTATATAATCAAAGGTGGAAGTAAACTTATGCCAAAAGAGACGGTGTGTTGGTGTCCGCGACCGAAGGATTGATGTTGTTTCCACAAATTCCGGTACCACCAGTGTCTACTGCACTACGTTTATTGAAAGGCATTATCTAATGCATCTTATAACTATGTAAGATTTTTAATTCGCGTACGAGTTGACTAGGTAGGAGTTGGTCATAAGAGAAAATTAGATGGGCATTAGGCAAGATGGTGGGGGAGGTGTTAGGGGATACACGTCGGGGGATGTCTGTCATATAAAAAAAACCCCATTTCAAATGCGATTTCTGAACAAAGGATTACTCGTATGCTGTTTGCCGTCATTGTAAATGAAAATAGGTTGGTATTTCACAGAACTGAAATGTCTGTTCAGTATTCAACTTGTTTTTATTATACACTGCAATTTTTCCTTAAAAATGGACTATCATTGAACAGGTTATGTAAATAGCAAAACAGACCTAATGTCATTTTGTCTCGTTCTATCTGTAACGCATTTCATGATGACCCTGTTTACTATGTCACGGAATTCTTTCTACAGTATAACCGATTCATGAATTAGAAATATGGGTAATTCGGATGCTCCTTTTTATTGGAAAATTTGTCTATGATACATGAGACGGACATTTCATATATCAGCTAAGTTACCAACCGTCTACGTTATGATCATCTATATATTCATATCTTTCTCATTTTCAGGGTCGACCATGATGCATGTAGGTATTCCTTGGTCTGCAAAAATGTTTTAACTGTTGTCATATTTGTTTTGGAACACATTTTTAATATTTGTGACTTTGAGTTAGGGTTGATGCGCAGCAGGGAACGGTTCGTATTTTAATGTGGAATGCTTGTTACTGATCGTCCCGAGGCGGTGCTCACTATGTTCCTTTGTTGATTGGCTTTCTCTTTCATGTAAAACTACTTTACTGTGTTTTTGTGTTTTGTGCTGGATCATTAGCATGTACATGCATGCACTGCTGTAGACTTTCGTTCCGAGAAGCTGCTTTCAAACAACGCTTGATCTTTGTATGTCCAAGTCAACATAGAATCAACATTGTATAAAAAATATAGCATTAAGTAGATATACATGTATAAAACTGTGTTGTAGCGTTAATGAAAATGTGGCTGGTTTATGTTCGGGGTCTAAAGCGCACATAATCTCCGCAACGCTTAACGTATCTCTATCAGTGCATTTATATTACGTGCAAAGAAGGATGTATATTCTCGAAATATTTTACAGAAACATTTAGCGTATGTAATCTGATTGAAACCAACAGTTAATTAGTATTTATCTCTTAAGGCTTCCACAATTAAGAAACCTTCGGCAAAACTTGTAGAGATCATACTGTGATACTGCAGTATTAGCCTACCGGATACACGAATATCATGTTTATGTATAACATCACGACATTCTGGGGCTGATCAATTCTTCAAGTAGAAAATCATTTTTGCTGATTTCTAAAATACGATTGACTTGTTTTGATAACTGTGAAATCCATTTTAATTGTTTTCATAATTCGTATCTAAAACAATATTCATTGCTGAATAAACACTTCCTTGAATTAAAACTATAAATTAATGTTTTCCACGCACATTTTCTATTGCCAAGCAATGAACGTGCACCCTCAGTTTCAATCTGGAGGCCATATAGAATAATACTTCATCAGTTTAAGTATGCCATGAAACAAGGTAACGAGGAAGTTGTGCACTGGTGTAGCTTCATTTAGACACTGGGGGTCCATGCCTGCTTATAATTTGAAAGTTCAAGTAACTTATGGGTATAACTGGAGTTCGAACTTCGTGAACCACGCGTGCGTTTATTCGTATATCTGTTAGTCCTAACACGTTTTCTCAAGAGAGTATAGTGGTACATTTTAGAAGGCTATATCTATGAGCTGAGCTCTTGGTGCTAGCTGTGAGAAGAGCTATTGGCTATATCTGTGAGAAAAGCTCTTGACTATATCTGTGAGTTCTAAGAGCTCTTGACTATATCTGTGAGAAGAGCTCTTGACTATATCTGTGAGAAGAGCTCTTGGGTATATCTGTGAGAAGAGCTCTTGACTATATCTGTGCGCTGAGCTCTTAGCTCAGCTCTTGGATATGTCTGTGAGTTGAGCTTTTGTCTATATCTGTGAGCTCTTGTTGTGTATCAACAAATTATCTGGCTAAAGAGTACTTAAAACGTCGAGTTCTTGTCAAAAACGTCTGACATAGTACTTAACATATTTTAAAGTTACAATACCAAACTTGTTGATATTTCATAATGAAATACATTTGGTAAAATGCAGTTTAATATACGAGTCTACAAATAGATCGGAGTAACTGTAGTGCACTAAACAATGTTGCACCGTATGCTTTTCTTAAAAATTGGATAGAAATATATTGTTACATCTGAAATGAAGGTTTACACGTTCAAAGAAGACCCGTTAATTTGGTGATGATATGTAATTGTAATCTTGAAGTTGCTAAATAAACAAGATTTAATAACAGAAATACAAGACCAAGAAATGTGCATCTGTGTTCTGGGTCAAATTGTGAGACTCTGGTTCGTTTCTCAGTAAAACATTAAAATCATTTTATAAGAAAAATAATACCATGGAAACATAATAATGAATATTGTCCTTCGTAATATTAATAAAGTTATCGTTTTTCTGCTAGAACACGTATAATATAAAGTATATGATATGAAAAACATTAAATTAATATAGGCCGTTTACATAACCTACTTTCTGCTTTCTTATATCAGGCAATGCTTATGAAGAAATATCTTCCATAACTTAACATGAGTTATTATCAATTTTCGACACTAAGTCATTTTATTGTGATGTGCCAGTCTTTCTAGTCATAATTGTTTTTGACAAACGGAGATTTTTTTACGTTTTTAGTTTATATTAATTTGTTTTAGTTCGATTGTGATGAAACGTTAAGCTAATAGGAACCACTCTCGAGTCCGCTTCCTGGAAAATCAGTACTCGTGTCATATGAAATGTCATGGTCGTGACCTCAATGGGGCTCGAACCCACGACCCCTGGATTAAGCGGCGGGCACTTTATGTTCATGTTTTTGTCGTTTAGTATTCATCCCCTTCAAGGTCCAACAATGACACTCTGGCATGCAAAGCGCTACCACAGTGTTCACAATGACGCTCTGGCATGCAAAGCGTTACCGCAGTGTTCACAATGACACTCTGGCATGCAAAGCGCTACCGCTACCGCAGTGTTCACAATGACGCTCTGGCGTGCAAAGCGCTACCGTAGTGTTCACAATGACACTCTGGCATGCAAAGCGCTACCGCAGTGTTCACAATGACGCCCTGGCATGCAAAGCGCTACCGCAGTGTTCACAATGACGCTCTGGCATGCAAAGCGCTACCGTAGTGTTCACAATGACGCCCTGGCATGCAAAGCGCTACCGTAGTGTTCACAATGACGCCCTGGCATGCAAACAATTCGCAGTTATAGATTACTTAATTGTTCTGATTTTAATTCGTGGGACACAGAGATACGCCTAATCTATATATGTAATCTATTAGTTAATCGTTCATACCGTTAATGTGTTAATGGGAAAACAGGTTTTACTAAAACATTGTAACTCTTTAATGTCTATCTTTGCCATAATTGTTTTCTGAAAAGTAAACAGATATCTAAACACACAAAGTACACCTTGTGATAATTTAACTAAAGGCAAAGTGATCTCAATGATAAGTCTGGTGATTCCAATCCATTAACAGCATCAAACTCTCTACGGTACTTTCAGTGAATGCTTTTTATTTCTGTTCTAAGGATATTTTTAAATTTTCGTTTTCGCTTAAATTGTAAGGACACCGATATTTACTGAAGTTTTCATAAATTGTTTTTGTCAAAGCAACTCGTACAAGTACATTATGTGTAACTATATTTTCATTCTTGGCTTTTAGTTGTTTTCTCTGAAAATAAAATAAAAGTGTCCATAAAAGTTTAACGATTATTTTATTTTAACAACAACAATCGGACGCAATGCATTGAGCGGTAACAATTACAATAAGGGAGTCTATGGGATCAGATTATCTGTTATCCCTAAAGACTACAGGACAGTTAGAACATATGGAATCAAGCAATTTGTATTAATTGTTTTACTCAGAAAAACTTCATTTATTTGCAATGGAATAACCGTCAATATTTTCTTTATATTACTGTAAATAATCTAGTGTGTAACGTCACTGCTGACCACGTTAAAGGATGTCGTACGAAATTCATTAACGTCGATTATTTTAAATTTTACTGAGCCAGGCGAATAAATTATGTTTTAGTTTATCATTCAAAGTGAATAAACAGCAAACAGATTATAAACTTTGCATCGAGAAATCTTAACTCTTTTTTGTGCACCACTTTTTACTGTCTATGATATCATTATACACTGCTGAATTTAAGGTGTATTAGTTTCAGTTGTTTCATTCAGGTTGGCAGAATTTAACATTAATGTTTAGAATAAAGAAAATATATTGAAAATAAATATCCATAAACAAGTTGACTCTGTCACTTTTAACGGTTTCATGGAAACAGAATGGCCACCATTTCAAATATTGAAATATTAATGTTTTTCTTATTTCTAAGAAAATCTTGTCACTGTCTTTAATGTTCAAAGAAGACCTAGCAAACAGATTGCATATTTGAGCAACGTCGCCTTTAATTTCATTTGAAAACAATTAGAATTAGTACATGAGCCATAGGGTTGATTGGTACCATCTGGGGGGATTAATTCTTATAGTGATTTTTGGAAAGGCATACAACCCTGGAGTAAGATATTATGTGATAGCAATGTATCGATGGTAGCTTTTGGTGTGATATCATCCTGATATATGCCTACACTTAGATACAAGTTCAAATGGGCTAAAATATATCCAATGTAGACATACGAATTATGGAATATATGCTTTTCAGTTAGAATAATTGATGTATTTGTAACAAGTATTTAAGAACAAACAAAATATTTCCTTAATTTTCGACATTTTTGGGTTTGCTTCTTTGAATAAATGTTAATTAAATTAATGATTCTAAAGAGCATCTTAATAGCATGGACAACTATTAAGCATAATTACAGCTCATAATTAGATTTTCTTCAGATAGATGTTAGACCTTGAGGTACCATTTCCCCCTGCCTTCCCGAAGGAATATTCAACATTATGACTTTCGGAAAGTACATACCGAATGCTTTTTATTCTTACACGAATGCCGTCTAAACGTTAGGGCTTTTGTAATTTACGTGACATTTAATATGTTTCCTAAAAACATTTAAGACGATGAAATAGTGCTACATAATGATTAAGAAAAAGTGCATTCTGTAGTTTATTAACAACCTTATATAACAATGAATTGAATGTGCTTTAAAACAAGATTTCTTTCACGTACCCGTTAACATCTAGATTAGTATAATTTACGTAACAGTAATTTTATTACCAACATTATAGATATTTTACTTGTACTAATAACCCAATGACCAAGATGTTTATGATTCTTCAATATAATTGAAAGTACAGACTGAATAATGTTTCTTATAACTATTTTTCTGCAGTGGTAGGAACTTTTCCATGATGTAATCTCCGTATAAGTTTTATGTTACCTAAATGTACAAAACTTAAATTTCTGAAGTGAAGAAAATGCCCTGCACAGATCGGGAAAAAATTATAATCTTTTATAATAAGTATACATAATTTGTGTTGTTGAACTAGATATTTACTAGAATGCAGTGAATCACTATCTCATTTCAATAGTTGTGCGAATTTTACGTGACAATAATATGCATTACCAAAATCAGTACAAGTCAATTATAAATGTTCAAGAACATAATTATACATGTATAAATATATTGAAATACATTTCAGAAATAGGTTTTAAACAAGTAGAAAACAAATAGACACTCATTGGAACACCATGGCTTCATAGGGACAGAATCATTCTTAGTTTAAATGTTAGAAATCTCCTAACAATTACTTATTAACAGATGGCACATATATTCAACCTTAATTATTTGACCTTCAACCGATGTTTACGTAAACAAGTAAAGGAACTTGCTGACAATTCAAGCCTTGAAAATCTGTTGAAAGTCAAACAGCGTTCAAAGAGTACTTTCAAAAGTACCAACACTTCAAAAGTGTCAGAGACAGACATCACGGAAAAGGGCACACTTCTGTATATACTTTATTGATATAATTCATGATATACCAGCATTAATACAGGCCACAAATGTCAACGACCTAGATGTGCAAATAGGAGTCTGGCACAAGTTGTGCCCACTATTATTTGCGTCCAATCATATGAACGATGCAATGTATCTACCTGCTTATCTGTTTGTTTATGCTAATTTGTTTTAGCTCGACTGTGATGAAAGCTTCAAGCATATTGGTATCACTCTCGAGTCCGCTTCCTGGAAAGCCAGTACTGGTGTCATTAGAAAAGACATGGTTGTGATCCAAGTGGGGCTCTCGAACCTACGACTCCTGGATTGAGCCGACACCTTGTCCACTAGACCACCGCTCCCCTATCTGCTCCTAATGATGAATCTTGAAGTAACCCACCCTTGTGCAGAAAAGCTTTTGATGAGGGTTCGTGGCTTCAGTGTGTCTAGATCAGCCGCACCAGCATCACAGAATGTGTAAATAACTATAGAACAGACTATCAACCTTCATGCCAAGAAAAAGGGAAGCATCATAAGTTTCAGCAGACAATATTCTTCATACTACAGGTGTTGTTTGACACAGCACTTGCGAGCTAAATGTGTTGAAGCTACACAACCAAAAACAGACATGACTTCAGAAGACAAATCCACACACAAAGAAGTGGAACCTGCGCAGATCAAAGCCGATTATGCGGATGTAAAAAAGTGATGACAGATGTAGAAAAATGCATGTATCCATTCAAAGCAGAAATTGGCAATAGCAGCCTTTGCTTTAAAAAAATCAAAGGAAGTGACCAGCTCGCAGAATAGAATGGCTCAGATAAGGGCTGAAAGAAATATGTTTTGGACTATTCGTGATATTAGTTGTTGAACACGCATGATGCAGTCATAGAATTTCCTGTGTCATTTGCAACATCCTACGGAATGCCAACAAAGACTAAGAAAGCCAAATTATTATACTACGTTGAAGGAAGTATCGAGCTGCAACAAGCCATTCTATGGTGGCCTATTTCTGCATACGAGAATCATAAAGTTTTCATGAACATTTTATGAACTTTCCCGAAAAAAAAAAAAATACTTTTCGCGAAAAATTGAATAAACTTTCGTGAAAGTAGGAGAAAGTTTTCATGAAAATATTATCTTGTTAACGAGACAATGTGTCAAAATAGTGCCCTGAACTGCATAAAGATAACGCAGTAGTCCCCTCTACGGAAGGAAGCGTGTTATATTGACCTCAGTCCCCAACCACAACCCCTAAGAGTGTCTAAAACTTACAGATATGTTATTATAACATTCATAAGGGTTACAAAATTAACGTATTTTTTAACTCCCTTTATCATTTCTGTTAATTCGGTATCTGTTATCGTATGCAGTAGTTGGCACTATCGTGAATTTTTCCACTCAGAACAAGAGATTCTTTTCGTGAAAAGTTTTTAAATTTTCACGTAAACTGTTCGCGAAAACTATTTGCTTAAGTGAATGCAGAAATATGCCACCATACCATTCTATTGAAAATGTATCTTACATCATTGATGGCGATGCTTTGATAGTAGATTTCATTGCAGATACATACTTTTCCAAAAGAATCTAGTTTGTCGAAAGAAAACGACGTGGAACTGCACCAACACTTCTGTTTTCTGGTCAAAAATACCAAAACATCCGCAGAATTGGAAATATATCATGAGTAATGATGACAACAAAACTCATTTATGTTCAGACAGCTAAAATGTTGGGACGTCAACATGTGTGCTCCGGCGACGTTTTGGAGACGGAGAGTCAAATATATTTGTAGTATAATGTCGCCCAAAATATCGGAACATAAACAAGGTTACATACGAAATGTTTGTCAAGAAGAATGGCGACCAAGACGGCGTAGACATGCCCTTGATGCCACCATATCAGTCCAGTCAACTATCAGTTACTTATTCATTTATTTATATTAATCTACAAAATTTTTAATATACATATCTGCGTAGCTATTGTAAAAATAGTAGGAAAACTTTATTATAATAGACAAGCTCTTAATGTTTTTCTACATTAAATTAATACTTTTGTAGTTTTACTCTTATTCATATCAAATTAAACAACCTTGATCTTTTCTTAAAGGTGTATATTTGACTACATGCCCATGAGAATAGCCTTTATCTTCCTGGTGTTGTTAAAAATTGCTGGGACTTTGATGACGAACAACAGTTAGTGTACAACTTGAGTGACAAAACGATCGTTCCTGATGAACTTGTTGGCATATTGTGCAACACTGACATAAACGAAACCACTGAAACTAATGAAGATTATGCGCTTACCGAACAGAACAGAACATACATTTTATTTGAATTAAGCATATACAGCTCATCTTCATATGCAACAATATATACATGCATGAATACGAAAAAATGGTAATACCTAGTATAATAAACATATACTAGTAAATTTGTGAGAGTGCAATACATCACATGTAACACAATCTATATAACTATATACATGATAACTAGGATGGTAAGAAATACTATCCGGCGTTCAATGCATTCGATCTCATTTTGAAGGCTTTATTACAATACACAGCTAATTTGATTAACACTGACTTCCTTTCTGAATTAAGCAATTCTATGAATTTATACACGCTAGGGTGTCTTACAAAATAATTAGATATATACTGTTTTCTTATTGTATCATACAAAGAGCAAATCAATATAAAGTGGTATTCATCTTCGATGTCATTTTTGTTACAGATACAACATTTTCGTTCACTTCTATCAATATTATTGTGTCTTCCTGTTTCTATAGATAAATTATGTGACGATAATCTGAGTTTAGCCAATGTGTTTCTTAATTTCATACTATCTACAATTTTAAGGTATCCAGACCTGCTAAATTCTGTCTTAATATGTTTATACAAATGTAACGAAGAGCAAAGACTTACACTAGAGTTCCAATGTGTGATATATATATCTCTTAAACGATTATGTAGCACTGGTATAAATACATTTAAGTTTATAGATTCTGGATACATCCATACCTCGTTAAATCCCGCACTTTGCAAAAGTGATTTTACTTTGGACAACCAATTTACAGCATTTGGTTTAGAATCTATCTCCAATCTCTGGCTTTTAACAATGTAATCTAGTATACAATTACTGCTTTTATTTTGGTACAGCTTTATGAAATATTTAATAATTCTTACTTGTCTTGAAATATATAGTGGAAATCTGCCCACTTCAGAGTACAATGATAAGGTATTTGTCGACATTTTCACATTAAGTAACCATTTACAATACTTTCTTTGTACGATTTCTAAATTGTCCGCCTGCATACTACCCCATATCTCACAACCATAATTAAGAATTGATAGAACATATGCATCAAATAAATTGAACATGATATCAATTGGGACTTGCTTCCCTTTGGTTACATTTAACAATGAGCTCATTGCCCGCAGTGCTTTACCTTTCAATGTGTTTGTCGCAGGCATGAATGATCCACCACTAGACATAACAATACCTAAATAGTTGAAAGTTTTGACAACCTCTATATCAGATCCCGCATAGGTCCAATTATAACTTTTATTCAAAACTCCACCTTTTCTAAATACAACAATTTTAGTCTTATCTACATTTACAGTTAGGTTCCATTTTGTACAATATGTTTCTAAGCTATCTAAGGAGTTTTGTAAACCTTGCGCAGAATCGGAACAAATAACTGCGTCATCTGCAAACAATAATAAGTAAATCGAAATTTGATCTAATGTTATACCATCATATAAATTTTCTTGCAATGCATTTTCTAAATCATTCAAAAACAGACTAAACATAATTGGAGAAGTAATCTCCCCTTGAAACAGACCAATTTCACTACTGAAAAATTCTGACAACGTATTTACATGTTTCACACACAATTTAACCTCTTCATACATTGAATAAATCACTGAAAACAATTTACCATCAATTCCACAATTTATTAATTTATACCACAGACAGCTTCTGTCAATTAGGTCGTATGCCTTTTTAAAGTCGATAAAACAGCAAAAAAGTTTCTTCTTATCGTTTATAAATTTTTCAATCAAAGAATTTAATATAAAAATAGCATCTACAGTACTATAATCTGTTTTAAACCCAAACTGGGCATCCGTAAACTTATCATTTTCCATAGACCATTTCTTAAGTCTTTCATTTATAATTACAGTGAAAAACTTCGCAAAACAACTTGTTATTGTAATGCCCCTACAGTTATTTGGATCTGAGGAATCACCCTTTTTATGTAATGGAATAATGAACCCCGACGACCAACATCTCGGAAAGGTTCTACTATCAAGAATGTAATTAAATAGCAGTTGCGAAGGATTTACAATATCATTTATATTTGCTTTAAAATATTCATATAAAATATTATCAGCCGAACAAGCTTTATTACTACCCAGACATTTAGATGCCCGCACAATCTCTTCAATAGATATAGGCCTATCAAGTTCTTCAAATGATGCACTGTTGCTTTCCGAAGCTAAAAATGTTTTTACAAAGTCATCACACTCAACATTTGTTTCACGTTGGTCGTGGTCGGAGGAGAGACCTTTAAAATGCTCGTAAAAAGAGTCAACTGTTATTTGCTCGCCTCGGTTTGCGAAAGATTTCTGTTTAAATGTCTTCCAGAATTCACGCGGCGATTTATGTTTCATTGTATTTAGGGATTGGGCAAATGATTTATTAAAATTATTTTTACATTGACGGCAGTAATATTTATAGTCTTTTTTCTTCATATACACGTTCATTCTTGTTTCATCATTTGGCGTAATATTATATTCATACACTGCTTTTTTATACAATTCATGCTTCACTTTGCATACTTCGTTATACCATTTTTGCCTATTTTTATCTGTATAGGCAAAATACACATCCTTTCCTTTCGAGCATTTCTCAAAATACTTCTTTCCTTTACTATGTAAAAACTCTGTAAATTTATTAACTAGTACATCGGGTATTTCTGCCTGAGAAATATCATCCAGCAAGCTGTTTTCTAAGTCACTTATACCGTCTTTGACATCATTTATAAAAGCATTTTTATATTCACTATTCCACTTATAGAATATGTGCTTTTCGGAAGATGTATATGGCAAATCAGTATTAATACACAGAGAGAACGAGATCGGTGCATGATTCGAAAAGATATTAAAATCGTTGACATTAAAGTCGACTATGTCCTTGAAATTAACCTCATCCGTCAAAACATAATCTACTAAGCTTTCCCCATTGTGTGTCATGCAGGTCAGTTTACCGATACCGTTGTCGTTATGTAACCTGCCGTTAACAATACGTATATTGGTTGACTTACACAAATCGATTAATAGTTCTCCAAATCTATTCGCCGTCACGTCACATGTTGCGCGCGGGAGTGGTGTATCGATGTTAAATACGTCATCATTTCCTATTATATTATTCATTACCAATATTGACGATATCTTATAAGATTAAGACAGTGATGAAGAGTCATAACTAAGAATGTTCTACACCGGTCTTTCTTTCATTCAAATCTCAGAACGTTTTTCACAGGTAAGATATTTAATTAATGACGTTTTCATAAATAGAATAAAAAATGAAAGTAATCGCCGATTACTTTCTTACTTTTGCATCAAATGATGATTGTGATTATAAAGCATGTCAAAACAAACGACTGCTGCTAAAAGATAAACAAAAAATATGTTGACAACTTGCCACGGGCATTTTTGGATGAACAGGTGACACTTTTGATCTGGCAAATATTTTGCTGTTCGGTTTTCAGAAGTCAATTTTAGTGTTAAAATATAAACGGTCTTTCAAAAATCGTCCGGTTTTCAGAATTCTGAAGTTCCGGTTTTCCGAGGTTAAAAATATATAGAAATAAGAACAGAAAAAAAACGGGACCTTGAGTTTCGTGCGGTTTTCAAAGGTTTCCGGTTTTCGGAAGTTACACTGTAGTATGTTGAATACATAGAAAATGTGGTTTATTGAAAACAAAGAATAACCTTGACATGATATAGAAAGATAATGACTGAAAATAATAACAGCAGCGTATTACCGATTAAGGTAACATATTGTAACGTAAATTACACTTTTACATTCAATTAATTAACATGGCTTTAATATCTTACCGAAGAATGATTTTATTGATTAGTTAAAATATTTCTTTTCTAAACATAATACTAAATAACAACGACTTTAACATGTTTATATAAAATATTATGAAAATCTTGAGTTTATGGTAACGTATTTTACTGTATAAAAGTACCATCTGGTATTATTCAGCATAAAAATGTTTACTGTTTAAGCATAAGAACATTGATACAGAAGTCGGCATGAATATGCACCATTTAGACAGATCAGATAGTAAACAAATCATGTTTAAACAACATATTTTGTGTTTAACGTCTACAGGTGTATTGTCACGTAAATTACAATAACAACATGGTGACTTTGATATTAAAAACCATTGGCCTGCGAATAACTGTCTAATTGTTGATTTAACATATCAAAACTAGTTCAGAAATTGCTTTGATTTAACGATATTCATACTTTTCTATTCCATATCATTTATAGAAGTATTAATTAATTTCAAACAAATAGGTAACGCACTTTAATATGCCGTAAATTACAAGTGCTCCAACAGCCAATGGCATACAACTTGGTTTTGTGATATGTAGAATTCCACTACCTTATAGTCTATGTATTTAAACATGTCATATTAGTTCAAGAATGAACAAAGTACCTTTCTAACTGCATATTATGAAACAATATTTGTGTTCTTTAATTATGTTTAAGCACTGGTCTATGTTTGTCTGTAATTGCAATCACTAAACGCTAAAGAGACAATATTTCAATAACAGTTCTATTAAATACATAAAATACATAAACTAAGTTGTTTGTCTATCAATTTTCAAGTAAATATATTCCAAAAAAAGAGAGAACCATCAGTTTGAAATAGAAAGTCTACTTATAAATGTATAACGGAAGTTTGATGAAAGTCTATTTTGGTGTGGTGTAACTACATGGCTAATAACGTACAAAAAGCTACCACCACTGCAATGCTAGATCACATGTTTCTGAATTGTCAGATGTTTACCTATCCAAAAATAGCATTGAGCTTTAATCCCCTCGGATGGTACCGCTAGCCAAAATTTCTGGGTCTGGCTCATAGACTAAATCATGTTTTACAGAAAACTCTTTCATTAGTTAGTAATTGGAATTGAAAATATTGAAAAGAAGTCAAGGAATTCTGAAACGTCTGTGAAATGTGAAAAAGTGATCCTTTAAGCGTTATCAACGCACTAGAAACTCGATGTCAACACGGAATATAGAGAAATGTTTTCCTTTATATCATACTCATCAAATCAAATTATAATAATTATAGATAGAAACGAAACGTAAATTCTAATAATTATGCTTGTCTCTGTTAAAACATTTCCGCTAGGATGACGCCACGTTTACATGTGATGACGTCAAAGGTTTTGTTGTGACCAAGAACCACAGTATATAAACGAACTGAACCCCAACCGGATCTTGCGAGCAGATTTTAGGATCTGATTGACGAAAATAGGAGTGACTATCTAAATAATTATGAACAACTTGTTGTAATAATGCTGAGGCGGTATGTAAACGATTGTATCATATCAAGAAATACTTTATCTTTCCGGATAAATACATTCTTTACCAGCTTCCGTCCTATAATTGCCGATAAAACGCTGTACTCTTCTCAACGTGTTTCGTTTATTTCAACATTCGCCGATTACACAAGGAATTTTAGGCATAAAATCGTTTATCTATACCAATTCTCGTGTTTGAGGTGTTGTATAAATGTATTTCCTTCACTTAACCGGCGACATATACCTACCAGGACATGTTCGTTATGTACAAAATTATGGAAGGTAAACAAGGCGACTGTTCGAATACTGAACCCGTCTTGCAAATATCAATTTAATGATCTGTACCTCACTTGTGAGTTCACTGAACGATATCTTGCGAGTCACGTAGGGGGATTTCCATTGCCTTTATATACACTTTTTGTCTTTTATTGTACCGAATGTGAAGTTACTGTGTCCACAAACAGTTATATGGTGCATCTAAAGTTGTTTTCTGGTAGTATATGTACTATAAGAAATGTTAAGCATTTAGCTGCACATAGAATGACTGGTTATTGCCTAAATGCATCCATACCTGGAAACACAAATATTTACATGAAGCTGGTAATTGATTATGGAAAGAGAAATTATATCTTGATATGATATACTAACTACTAGTTATATGTCTCCTCTGCATTTGCAACCATTGTTCTTTTGTATTTTAGCTCGACGATTCAACGAATAGTCTGAGCTATTCTACATGTGTTCATGCATCGTCGTTGGTGTTGACGTCGGCGTAATGCTTTGCTGAATGCTTTGCATGAAACTTTATATCTTCAAGAAAACTGAAGGTATTTGATTGAAACTTCGCACATGTCTTCGGGGTCAACAGTATCTTGCCATCAAGGCCCATAACTCTTGCCAGCATTTGACTGACTGATTCCCTTTCTACATAGAAATGCTGGTTCAAGTTTTGCATGCCACTTCATGTCTTCAGTACTGCTGAATGTAATTCAATGAAACGGTCGAAGAGCAGTGTCATACCATCAAGACACATAACTGTGTCAGACATATTTACTGAATTACCCCCCTTTTTGCAGTTATAAACTATTTATCCGAGGTTTGCTTGCAGATTCAAATATTAAACTCTACTGCAGGCATTTGCTTAAAAATTCCCATATGTCTTCAGTGTCAGTGGAAATTTTCATACAATCACGGTCCATAACTCTGTCAAGCAATTTAACCGAAATGTATCCTCTCGTTTGACAAAAAAGTATTGGTTCAAGATTTGATGCAAGTGTCCAGTACTACTACAGGCTGAATTCTAAATAAATGCAGATCTTTCGAATGCAAAGACCTCAAACAATATACAGAAAATAGCAGACTCGGTTTTATTGAGTTTGTTCATGGGCAGTAATGAAATATGAAACACTGCCCACGTAGCTTTACACTTATCTACGAGGTCAATGGACCTTTTTAGCCACATAGAATTATCCGCTAGTGTTTTTGGTTTTGGAGCTTTTTTTTAATGGATGAAACGTCTTCTAGCCTTGAAACCTCACTGTTTTTATGCCATCATTTGGAATTAAAGTCCTTTTTGAGTGTTTTAAATCTTTTGGAATAATTTTGAAGTCTTTTGAGTATGAAATAATTTCCTTTTTGAGACGAATTTTGAAATTTTGATCTGTAGATTGTTTTCTTCATGGGTTTCCAGATTGTGAAAAACGATATCGCTGAAGTTTGTTGTCAATAACTTGCAGTTCATGCAGCCGAATTCTTCCATTTTGCCTAAAAATAAACAAAAATGTTTTAAATAATAAATTTCTTCTCCCAAGAAGCGAACAGAATCTTTGAAAATACTCCCAAGACATGGTACAGATAGATCGCGTAAACTCACAAGCGAGGTTCAGAATCACCGGCAAGAAATGTACAGTAGGCCTATTTTACACCCTGGCTTTAAATCTTGTTTTTATGTTCAAAATCCTTCATTCATATTACAAATAACCATAATACCTTTTGTTATTAATTAATTGCAGCGGTACAAACTCAAAACTCCGTGTTCAACCAATCTAAACTTGATAAAACCCAATTTTCTTTCGTGTGTAGTGCTGATCTCGTTCTAGCCTGCGGCGAGTTTCATGAATTTTATTGTCTTAATGCTAAAAATGATAATGTTGCGTATCACAGGTCAACAATAAAGTTTGTTGGTTACAATATACATACAGAGACTTACGTATCATTCAACAGTATCCTCATGAACACGAATTTTTAACTCAACTGTCTCGGCGCAAAATGGCTGACACTGAAATCCGCTCGCAAGATCCGGTTGGGGTTCAGTTCATTTATATACTGTGAAGAACGAGCGCTTCTATATATTTTATCTACTGTTTTAGATTAAAGTCATATTAGAATCGAAATAATTTAGAGCAAAACCGTGTATTGACAATATTTATACACTCGGGCAGTAATACGTCGTATAAATTATTTTACTCGGGCTGCGCTCTCGTGAATTTATTACGCCCGACGTATAAAACAATCTTTTACTGTAGATTATTTAAGAAATAATATATCTCATCCAGTGATTTGTAGTTGAATAAATCATTGTTTGGAGTTCAGATGCGAAGGAATTATATAACGAGGGCGCAGCCCGAGTGATATAATAATACGCATCTGAACGACAAACAATGATTTATTCAAGAGCAAATCACTAAATGAGATATATTATTTCGAATATAACACGTTATCTAGGATTTTTAAGTACACCCTTGACGACATTCATTAAATATTTGCCTGTGTTTGAATCGGTTTCTTTTTCAGCGCGCCGATATGCAGTTTGACGCCATGACGTAATAATTGTGACGTCAGAACAGTGATTTGTTGTTAAATAATTCACTGTTTTCTGCCTTCTTTGTTTAATAGGAAAATGAACCGGATCGTGTTAGAATTCTTAATTAATCATCACCAATCATACACTAGCTTTGATGCACATCAGGGGCATGCTCCTTTGAAATTAGATTTTTTTTTTTGTTCTCTTCTTTTATTCATGACATAAATATGTTCTTTATACTCAGGGGAAATAAACTACATCCTTGAAACATGAAAACAATATTGAACCGAAATATGTTGCTTAGAAACGAGAATGTCATACTATCCCCCTGAGTGAATTAAGTGGTACGTATTTAAACATGAAATGATAGTAATTTCGATATGAGGCAATGCTTATAATCTGAAAGTAGAAACTGTGATGAAAATTGCTGTAAAAGATTAGAACACACTGCTTGTTAGTAATAACTTACGTTTTCTTTCAAATAACACGCACGGAATTCATACGTCGAGAAAACTTGTTGAAACAGACTGAGTATTTTAAGAAAGAACATTTTTTGCGACTGGCCAATGCTCTTCAAGATTGATCACAAAATCTCCCCTGTAACTTAACATAGGAAGATAAGTTAGGTGATTTGAAAAAGAAATAAAACAAAAAAACATCCAAATAATCAATTGAAATAATACTTAAAATCATGTAATGTAATCTATGTTATTCCTCTCATTTTTGTTGAGTATTTTCGGGGCTATAAACTTATTAGAACTGTTTAGCGTGTAAAAAGTGACATTTTTATTTCTTTTTGTGTACATATCTGGGAAGACACATCATATGCCTATCAATTTAGCGTTTTTCCGAATCTGTTGCGATTCCGTTCACGGCCAGGGTAGCTTCAAGCCATTTTTTTTTACTTTCATCTCAGTTACAATTACTTTTGTTCAATAAATGTGTCGAGCTTGAGACATGTTTTGCATCTTTTTTTTTTTTTACTAGTGTGGGCAGTGAGATGCATTTTAAAGAAATCTTAGAACATCACTTTAAAGTGTAGAACGCAACCGAACAGTAAAAATAGTAGGCTCGGTTTGGTCTAATATGTTAATGAGATGTTATAAAATGCGAACTGCTAAACTCGCCTCACTAAACTGGTTTCAGCAAAGATCTATTATACAGATACGGAAACTTTATTCCTTATTCCCTTAGAACAAGCCAATATGAAACCTTAAACAGTAGTTGCATAAAGCGCCTATCGTCAAAGGATATATATTTCATTGTTGAAAAATTTAATGTACTTTTTTTATTTCACTCGTTTTTAGAATCTCACCAAACATCGTGGAATTATGTGTATTATTCTGATATCTACGGACGTTGTCACATATGTACCTTCTGTTTCGTATTTCTGAATATAAAGAATAGGATCAAAAACTGGTGACGTAGTTAAAAATGTCTGAAGTTTACCTCATCCAGATACATAATATTATTCATATTCTGCTGCTGGAATAGAAAAGAACTACCAATAGTTGATTTTATGAAATTATGTGCTGTCTGAGTTTATAAATGACAGCTCAAGATGGGTTTTTTTCTGTAATTTAGTCGGTCACGATATTATCATTTGAGAAGAAAAAGATAACAATCTTTACTTCTCTAGCTTCTGGTAAGTGCTATATATTGTCTCCGTGTAATTACTGTCGGCTATGTAAATACTGATATTACTGGTGATGGTGATAATCTTAATTGTTCTATATTTAGACAAAGAGCATTCACGTGACTTCATTATTTAGCTAAGAGTACAGCTCTCATAGTCACAAAGCTTACTTGGTCGGTAAAACTTTTCTAGATACAATGCCGTTATTCCATGAAACATGAACAGCCAAATGTTATCTTTTTGATCCGACAGAAAATCTTAATGGCAGATACTGTAGTGTTCTGGCATTTTACGATAGCAAATACTGCTGTCATTATGGGATTTGATTCGAATAAGGGAAAGCCGCGAGGGGGTATAAAACAATGTGAAAATATTTGCTATATGTGTGACAAATGTACGTACTTTCCGTATACTAGATGTTCCGAATACGGGATTGTATATTTGTAATATACATCACGTATACTGCGTATTTTCGAAAATATACAGGACCGTATACTCCCGTATATTGACCCTTTTTTCGCAGTGAATGTGGCTGCCATGTTTTCAATTATGATCATAAAATACATTAATTTCTTGCTAAATCCTGTTTCTTATAATTACCTTTTTTAACATTTGTCAAAGGTTTAAATAATGCAGAATATACTAGAATGTTTTATTTAATCTATTGTTCTTATTACCTCCCTTTATGGCCTATAACGGTAACTGTTCATGTGCAATATTAAAAGTAGTGTTTTCCTAACCATGTAAGTATGCATAACATCTATTTGAAAAGCTGTTTGTCTGTTTCTAGGACAAAAAATCATAGCATTATGGATCTTTAATATTCGTATGCACGATTTATAGTACATAAAATTTTGCATCTCCGCTAGTATGACCTCCGTGTAAAATATCAGTTAATAAAGTGCACAAAAGTTGTTATTATTTATTGCCTGAACTGTTTAACGTACACGGTATCGTCTTTTGTGCATTTATCCGTCATGCGTTTGCAATAACTGTATATCATTTAGTCAATCATCTTTGATTTTAATTTTTCATTTGATAAAACTCCCTTAAATCTTTTGGAAACTGAGAACATTTACACAGAAGTGGAATAAGCATCCTAGGCTGTGGAATAAATCTACACGGAAGTGGAGGTAAGCATCGCTAGGCTAATGAAAAAAATCCACAAGGAATTGGAAGTAAGCATCGTCAGACTATTGAATAAATCCACACGCAAGTGGAGGTAAGCATCGTTAGGCTATTGAATAAACCCGCACAAAAGTTGAATAAGCATCGTCACCCTACTGAATAAATCCACACGAAAATGGAGGTAAGCATCGCTAGGTTATTGAATAAATCCACATGGAATTAGAAGTAAGCATCGTCAGACTACTGAATAGGTCCACACAGAAGTGGAGATAAGCATCGTTAGGCTATCAAATACATGTAAATTCACAAAAGAGTGTACTTAGTAAGCATCGCATCTTTTTTTTATTTTGTTGGGTTAAACGTCGCACCGACACAATTATAGGTCATACGGCGACTTTCCAGCTCTGATGTTGGAGGAAGACCTAAGGTGCCCCTCCGTGCACTATTTCATCACGAGCGGGCACCTGGATAGAACCACCGGCCTTCCGTAAGCAAACTGGATTGCTTCCTCACAATGAAGAATTCAACACTCCAAGTGAGGCTCGAACCCACATCAATGAGGGGCAAGTGATTTTGAGGCCACTAAGTCAGCATCGTAAGACTATTGAATAAATCTACATGAAAATGGAAGTAAGCGTCGTTAGGCTATCACAAATGAATCCGTATAAGAGTGAAGTTAATCATCGGCGAGAAAGTGAAGGTTTCATCGTTAGGCTATTGAAAAAATCCGCACTGAAGTGGAGGTAAGCATCGTTAGGCTGCACGAAAGTGAAGGTAATCATCAACAATTAAATGAGTCCATACGGAAGTAAAAAATAAAGCATCTTTAGGTTATTGAATAAACCCATCCTAAAGTGGAAATAGGCAGCATAACGCTACTGAATATATCCACACGGAAGTGGTGGTAAGCGTCGTTAGGTTATTGAATGAATCCACACACAGAAATGGAGGTAAGCATCGTTAGATTATTAAATAAATTCACACGAATATTAAGGTAAGCATCCTTAGGCTATTGAATAAATCCGCATGAAAGGTGAGGTCAGCATCTTTAGGCTATTGAATAAATCCGAATGAAAGGTGAGGTCAGCATCTTTAGGCTATTGAACAATTTCACAAGGTGAAGGTAAGTATCGGAAGGCTATTGAATAAATCAACATGGAAGTGGAGGTAAGCATCGCTAGATAATTGAATAAAACCACACGGATTTGGAGGAAAGGATCGAAAGTCTATACTGAGACTAACAGCGAGAAATAATCGAACCGAGGTATAGAAGCGGTGATGGGATACATACTACCATACGCAGTGCATGTGCATTTGTCTAGGATATACAGGTTGTATAACGTCACATTGGTACGACGTTATATTTTTATGACGTAACTGTCGAATCGTATCTTTTTACGGCTACGCACAAAAGTCAATTATTATAGGGTGCTGTGTACCTTTTTGTGATACATGAAATTCATTTTTGTGTAATCCTTATTTCGCTTTATGATATCATTACATGCATGTAGTGAAATCTTAAAGCGTGGTGTGATTCATGGTTATCACTCATTTTATTTTAAAATATCATTATTACTATGTATTTTCTGATATCATAAAGTAATTTAAATATATATTATCATAAAATGTATTACATATATCACAATATATTATTGTAATCAATATCTGTAAATACAATTTATTTTACATACCTATATTCACTTTAATGATATCCTAAATTCATTCTTTTAGATCTGAAATATTTTTGTTAAATATGAATAAATCATTTAAATTAAGATATCACAAAATCTATGTGATTCTATGGTATCCTTAGTTCAATTAATGGATAGTGCTTAGATCGACATGTCCATGGTATAATGAAGAACTACACGAAGTCAAACATTTGAAACGAAATCTTGAACGCAAATGGAGAAAAACAAATCTGACAGTAGATCATGGAATATACAGAAATCACTGTGCTTCTGTGAATGAATTGCTGAAACAAACACGTGTTAAATTCTATTCTGAGAAAATAGAGTCCTGCGGACGTGATCAGAAAACTTTAATCAAAGTGACACAGAATCTTCTTGGTAGAGACGAGGAGACCGCGCTGCCAACATCTTCCCCTTCTAAAGAACTAGCGCAAATTTCAGCGATTTCTTCATCGATAAAATTGATGGAATAAGAAATAAAATTAGGTCACAAACAGAATTACAAACCGGTGTTACCACCGAGGAAATTTCGAACACACAAATATATAAACTTGTTGAATTTACTCCAGTCTCCCAGGACGAAGTGAAAAAAAGTTATTTCAAAATCTGCAAGTAAATCGTTTGAGCTAGATCCACTTCCGACATGGCTTTTGAAAGAATGCTTAGAAGAATTGCTACCATCTTTCACTAAAATAATCAATTATTCTTTGGAGAAGATATGTACCGAAATCCTTCAAAAGTTCGTTGATCAGACCACTCATCAAAAAGTCAGATCTAGATGCAAGTGTCCGCGTCTAAAATATTTGAAAAGGTAGTCGATGTTCGTTTGGAAAGCCACTTGTCTTTGAACAGTCTCCCCGAAGAACACCAGTCTGCATACAGAAAATTTAACTCCACTGAGACTGCATTACTGAAGGTTCAAAATGACATTCTCAACTCCCTTGACTAAAATGATGTAACAATGTTAGTGATGCTTAACCTATCAGCTGATTTCGATACCATCGACCACAACACACTATTGCACCGCCTCCAGTACCACATTGGTATCGCAGGGAAACCACTCGAATGGATAACTTCATATCTGAGAGACCGCTACCAAACTGTGACCATAGATAGTGAATTGTCAAAACCAGTGCAAATGACATACAGTGTCTTACAGCGGTCCGTTCTCGGACCAAAATTTTTCACAATGTACACTAAACCAGTTGGTACAATATGCAAGAAACATGGACTAAATCACCACGATGGGCAGCTTTATTTTTCTCACTTATCGGACAGAAAAATCTCTATTTTTAGAAATGCTGGAAAATCTTATCTCACATGGGTTATCCCACACTCCTGTGACGGACTAAAGTCTGTCCTATCTATCTGGTTAACATCATTTTTAAAATTATGATATGCGTTATGATGCCCTAAAATATGTTTTTATATAGCGCAGATCGATATCTCTAGGCACTTTTTTCATTTTTCAAAAAAAAATTTTTTTGAAGTTGATATGTTCAATTTTGTATTTTTCTCCATAGACCGTAATGATAAATGACGTCGCGTCGCTTCTTGTATATAAAAAATATGGCGGCGCCCAGTAATACTTTTTTAGGGGACAACTCAAAATTATCGACGTTTAAATGTATTAGAAAATAGAACTCGGGCCGAGTTCACACTGTATTGCTAAAAAAAGTCTCACTGTTGTTTTATGAATTCAAATAAATGTTATTAATAAAAGATGATACGGGGAACAACTGGCATGTTTAACTTCCAGTGTTACAGAGTAATTTAAACATATTTTTGATGTTTGAGTATTAATCGTTAGTAGATCAAAATGTTTTTAAGAGCTTCCCTAAATTTGGGTCGATTTTAAGATTAATGTTACCCGTAAAGCAGAAAAAGGTAGAATATCTTACCCTTTCTCATGCTCAGCTTAATTTTCCCTCGTGCGTATCTGGGTCGCCAGCATTTGCGTTATGAATTGTTTTTTTTTTTTTGTTTTTTTTTTTTAAATACTTAAATATAACTTGCCTACCTGCATAATTAAAAAAAAATGGACATATCTTAGATGATGCCGCTTTGAACATTCTCATGAATAGAATACGGACAAGGTTCCCGATTCCCGGGATAAACCAATTGACATAGTGGAAGAAACACTGGTATTTATAGTCCCGAATTAAATAGCGGATATCAGTTACTTAATACTTGTATCATAAAGTTTGTCTTGATAACTTTGTCATTTAATCTTTTTTTATAAAATTCTAAAATAAATACTGAATACACAAATCGTCGGCCGGCATCAAAAATCTCGTTTCTTAACTTTTAAGATATACAAAGAAATCTTTTTTTCATGACAACACGTGCTTTAAGTTAAAATAGCATTATCGGTTAGGCCTGTACTTAAATTATCGCACATATACAAGATTTTAGCATGACATAATCGTAATAAGTTGAAATGTACGTGAAAAAAAAAAACCTGATATCGTAACGTCTGTTTTTATTAAGATTTAAAAATTGTTCATCACGTCATTTTTGCAGAACTTTCATTAGCTAATTGTTTAGTAACTACGATAAATTGGCTTATTTTCGGGATGTAATATATGAATATGTAAGTCAAGGTAGCCGGCTTTTATAAACTGTATTATAAAGGATCATTATTTTAGTTAAATAAATTACATTTCTCGTGATTAATTATTTAGGGTCTTTTCGAGATTTACCTATTTATTTCGCCGTATTTACTCGCTGATATCATATCGGCCGATATTTTGTTTAGTTGTCAACAAATGATCAGAGTGTCTTTATCGTCATTGGCATGTTTATAGCTTCCTAAAATAAAGTCTTTAATTAAGTTTTGTAGTTTGTTACATGTTGAAAATAATTTTGATAGAAGATGTCAATTATCGGCGATCATTTAGAATTAGGTCTTTTGATATGTAATTATCTTTCACAATACAATTGCCTTATTTGGTAGCCCCACTTTATTTATTTATTTATTTATTTATTAACGTTTGAGTTCATCGTTTTAGATATATATATTTCCTTGGTGCACTGCCACGGCTATAATATACTCATGGTATCTATGGGATGGGTTCCTTTAAATATGTGACAACCAAAAGAAAGTTTGCAGACTGTAATAATTGATTTAATGCTTTTTTCTTATATCAAGATCACGATAATAAAGATGATAAACAGAGATATAGAGAATATTAGGTTACTGTCTTATAAATTTAAATTTATTAAGTGAGTCGGAGAAAATATAAAAGTCGAGGCTCTGCCGAGACTTTTATTTTTTCGTAGACGAACTTAATAAATTTAAATTTATAAGACAGTAACCTAATGTTCTATTTATCCTACCTTCTGATCTAAAATCATTCTTTTATAAAAATTCAGGATTTACCACCAACTAGATCTGAGTCTGTCTTGCACAGAAATTAATACGCCCCACCATTACACAAACAGGTATTTAAAATAAAAATATTATAAAATTAGGGCCGAAAAACAAAGGCTAACCTTGTTCTGCTTTGTGTCTGACTTCTCTGTTCTGCTGAACATTAAAGAATAATTTTAATTTGCTGCCAAGTGAAGTTTTGTCCGAAGTTCAGTTGAATCATGAATGTCGGATTGCCCATCCTCACCAAGCAAACGATTGACGAGACTTATATACACGCCATATCGCCGCTTGACAAAACGAATAGGCAAACCGTTTCCTCGATGATTTTATTCAATAACACTCCATTACAGATGCAATATATTCCTAGATTGACGAGTAGAAAGCTAAAATTCTGAACAAACGCTATACATGAGTCAATTTCCCTTTCTCCGAGCGTTTCCGTTATAAAAACTTTTTGTAGTAATTGCAAGTACGGAATGCATACACTATACATTTGTTATGGTCTCACATACCTAATAAAAGCGCGTTTATGAAAATAATTGCATAAATATGTCTTTTAGCAGTTATTCTCAAAAACAAGATGGCGTCGTTTTAAAAAAAAATTCCAAAAAGTAGTCCGCCAAGCTTTATTTAGTCACTGACCAGATAAAGCAAAATTTATCTGACCCCTTGATTTTTGCCTTTATTTTGCATGAAGGTAGGATAAACTTGTGTATCGGTATCGGTATCAGTATCCTGGAAATAAAAATAATTCAGTTATATTATCTATTTAACAAATTATTCAAATGTCAAAATTACAACGCGATATGACAGATGACAGCTGTCAAAAATGTAAACAAACATTGACCACCTGATAAAATCAGTCATGCTTAGCATTATTGCATTACAGGTAAAATATAATGTGTTTACAAATAGCGATCATACAATTATGTACCGATGATAAAAGAATATATAAGTCAAAATACTTACCTGGAAATGTATAAGTTCCAGTTGATATACAAAAATGCACAAAATATATGAGCGGCTTAAAATGCAACAGACATCTTGAAATTTGACTTAAAAAGCGACCAGTGCAGTGATTGGTTGTTAGTGATCACGTGCATACGTTTTATATAGGTTCATTTATAGGATTCATATTGGAAGGTTATTGATTTATTTCCCTTGGACTGAAAAAGAAAGTTTTGGAACTATGGAACGTCATACGTGTCATAAGTCTGACAACACACAAGTAAAAACAACGGAGTATTATTGGCAGATCATTTAATTTCACTCTATGACACTTAGAATAAAGAGTTCATCATTTTGTTCAAACAAACAATAAGAACCAATCAAGCTAAGATTATTGACTTATGTTCATGTATGATATGTAGATATAGAGCTGGCTACCTAGACCTTTAGACTAAAGGTTCCGGTAGAACCGGCTACCTAGCCACTGCCAAATTGAAAACTGAGGATCTTTCATAATATCAATAGAGGTCTGAAAGTTCATTATTATGACAGTAACTGTTATGCCTAAGTTGTTGCAAAAATTATTACTCATTTGTGTTTTATAACTTGCTTTTCTTATGTTATATAAAGATTGCCCTCTTTTTGAAATCATTGAGAGATAAAACACGGATTACCACTGTATGTGTAATGTTGGTTCGTAAATGTGACTTTAGATACATATGTTTTATAGTTCTATTCAGTCTATAATTCATGAAGGTCGAAATATCTACCAAAAAAATTTCATATTAATGCCTGTACAAAAATTATCCTTCATATTCAAAAGAACCCTATTACGTTCAACCTCGTAAACCTGTTTGCATGGGTATCTGGAAGGCGGTACACGATGTTGAAAGTTGAGACTTTGATGATGAAAAGCCGAACCTACAATGATGAAAAGTCCAAAATACAATGATGAAAAGTCGAAAATATGATGATGAAAACTCGAAACTACGATAGTGGAAAGTCGAAACTAAGATGCTAAAAAGTCGAAACCGCGAAACCACGATGGTGAAAATACGAAATGATTTCGTATTTCAGCATCATAGTTTCGTGGTTTCGACTTTTAAACATCGTAGTCACGTTCTTACGTTGCTTCGAGCTCACATATGTTATGAGGCGATAGCCCTACCGGAACACCGTGCGTAGACATCATGCGGGAATCCAGCCATTTTTCTCAAGTGGTGTTCCGACCGAACCCTAACCACGGCAAACATGTGTCTGTTTATATGTAATAATTTGAGGTTATTTATGTGGATGTTAGCCGTTTACAAATAAAGAGTTGTCAATAAGTATTTGTTGAACAGGCTAAAAGAGGAAATAGCGGGGCATACTCCCCCTGAATATTTTTAAATTCAGCGCTTCATTTCCTGTATTCTGGGACGTTTTAGAAGCATTTAATAACATCTTTTCCATTGCCATTGTATATATAATATACCTCTTATTTTCACATTTTTATGAGCTCACCTGTTAAATTAAAAGGTAGAATTATTCGTATCTTTGAGATAATTAACATAAATATGAATTAGCGCTCTACGTGAAGCAGCCTCATACACTTTGAATGCGGTCCCTAAAGTTGCCTTTTCGAAAAATCATTTTCTTTCCTTCTTCTCTTCTTTCCTTTTAAAGGATTTTCCAAGGGGTCCGGACCACCGGACCCTCCCCATCTGGATCCGCGCATGGTTAAGCTTACCTTTTTTACCATAAAAACAAAATTTCGGCTCCATTTAAACATTTTGGTAAAATTAATTTTTTTTGAAATTGTGATTTTAGAGCGGTATTTACGCAGGAAAAAAAAATTGACAATATTAAAACTATAAAATTCTAAATTCTTTTAAACTTTCAAAACCCTTAGAGATGTTTAAATGATGTAGATCTACCTTCTAAATCGATCTGGCTCTATAGCATTTGACCCGCGATACACGCTCTGAACATTACGGATTTATAGTTGGCAGGGGCGTAGCTGGCTTTTTCGTCCTGAACAAAAGTTTGTGCATAAAAATATCTGAACCAAGGGAAGACGTAGCCATATACCTTTGCTTTTTTTATCGTTAAATTTGTTTAATCAGTTGTCACAAGTTCAAACGAAGATGGAATACAGACGGAGAGAACTTTGCTTGAATATAGCTTTAAGTCACGATCTAGTATCTCAGAACTGAAGCCGTTGATCCCATCTTATTTGTAAATACACTTTATGTGTTGTTTTTTTCATCACGTTTCCTTAAAAACTCTTTCGATTTCGCTAATGCACGGGATCCCTCTCAGTCGGCGAAAAAAAAAGCCTTTTTGCCTCACAGGATCTCTCTTAACTCTCTTCAACCGGCACGGGAACCCTCTCTGACACAATTTTCTATCAGCACTGGTGCCCTCTCAATTTAACTTCAATGTTAGAATTATGAGATTGTATTCATATTTTTTAAAAGTTGCACAATAATGCAGACTTACAAGTGTGGCCCCTCTTTGTATCAAATCAAATTATACAAATTCTAGTTTAAGTGATTTAGGCTAAGTATCATTCTAATATTTTTAACATTTTCTTTTTATAAACAAAGAAGGATTTTACAGTGTAGTGTTTTGCCGAATAAAACATGTTTCACAAAATGACCTACTTTTGGTAAAGCGTCCATTTACGCCTAAAAAGGATTCCAGATTGAAATCCCTTCAATGGAAAAAGATTTTAGTTTTGCGTGCTTTGTGGGCAAATAAAACTTTTTTTTATATGCGTCGAAATTAATCATCACTCTTATCTCATTGGTCAGGATAAGGCGGACCCGATGATGCCATTTTCAAAAAGCGCTTATAAAATGTTAACTACAAGCTGTGCACAAGCAATGTCTATTTTCCGACATTAACAAAGTTGCAGGGCGATATTTTGCGGGGCCGTGGTATACGAGCGGGACAATAGTTAAACTACTGGTATCTATTTTTATCAATCATGGAAATAAAATTAATAAGCTCTAATTACATGTTCAATGCGGATTTTTAGATTATCATAAGCTCCTATAGCCTTACCCCCCTTACCATTCCATTTTTATTGCATATTTAGCATTTTTATTTTTCATTTTCTCGGATATCTGCAGGCCCAGGCCTGCAGTACCTTATAGAAGCTACGCCACTGGTTGGATGAACAGTAAGGCAAGTCTACTGTGACGTCATTCAGTTTTATGTCATTTGTGATGTCACTTTCAAATCGGACGCGATAGAAAAGTGTTTCTTGCCTACCAGACGGGGATTTCCAGTATTTTTACCGGTGCTGGAAAAATCTTTCTTGCATATCAGACGGGGATTTCTGGTATTTTTACCGATGCTGGAAAAATCCATCTTACACCCCGGGGTGTAAGATGACTCTCGTGCTTTAAATGACGTATTACGAACTACATATATGTAGAAGATTTATGTAGTTATTTATATCTTATTTCGAAAAACGGAATAAAAGTCCAATACCTTGACAGTTCCTCTTTGTTCCTGATAGTATATTTCTCGATTCAAAACACGTTATTTTATAAAATATTCATAACGTTACGCTGGAACTGATAAAACAAAACCGGAACTAAACATTGTTATTTGTCTTTGAAACGTCATGACGTCTTTCCTGTTTATGGACGTTGATTTCCCGCGCTTTGTTTAAATACTCTTCTATAAGAAATAGTTCTAAATTAAAGCCGTTCGACTGATTTTATTTTTATTATTACATCTTGATATCGTATGCAAGAAAAAGATTCTTCACTGGTTATATGTGCAGAAAGGGAAATCCGGCTCTCGGGTAACTGTTTAGGCGGTAACTCGGTAGGAACCTCGTTACCGCCTAAACAGTTACCCTCGAGGCCGGAAATTCCCATCTTCACCTACAACCAGTGAAAGAATCTTATAATCTTACACCCCGGGGTGTAAGATGACTCTCGTGCTTTAAATGACGTATCACGAACTACATATAAGGTTTAGAAGAATTATGTAGTTATTAATATTATTTATTTCGAAAAACGGAATAAAATCCAATACCTTGACAGTTCATCTTTGTTCTGATAGTATAATTTCTCGATCAAAACACTTATTTATCAAAAATTAATAACGTACGCTGAACTGATAAAACAAAACTGGAACTAAACATTGTTATTTGTCTTTGAAACGTCATGACGTCTTTCCTGTTTACGGACGTTGATTTCCCGCGCTTTGTTTAGATACTCTGCTATAAGAAATAGTTCTATAAAGATAGCCGTTCGACTGATTTTATTTTTATTATTATATCTTGATATCGGTATGCAAGAAAAAGATTCTGTCACTGGTTATAGGTGCAGATAGGAAAATCCGGCTCTCGGGTAACTGTTTAGGCGGTAACTCGGTAGGAACCTCGTTACCGCCTAAACAGTTACCCTCGAGGCCGGAAATTCCCATCTGCACCTATAACCAGTGAAAGAATCTTATAAGTGTGTTTTCAAAGCAGTAGTTTTTATGGAAATTAATTTTGGAAAGGGTGATATATCGAGGATAATTCTTTGAAATACATTCAATGGGAAGGAAGGATTTTTAAATCATAGAATACAGGTTATTTTTTGAGCCATGCGTATGAAAAATGGTGTAATCAACGTATTGTTTCATATGTACTGGTACTGATGATAAACCCGGACAGATGATAAAGTCGAACACCTTGGAAATATTCGATTGCAATCGGTTATTTATAAAATTGAACACACCATCTAATAGTTTCCACTTACAACACCAACTGTGTAAATAAAAACAAAATTGGTAAATATTCTGTATAAATAAATGACTTACATAAATTTGTATAAAAAAAATTTATCCAAAATTACTGGGGAAGAGGGTGTTTTTTGCGCATGCTCACTGTCGAAACATGAAGGCCTGACATTTGTTAACTTTTCATTACTTGATCAGGAATGACTGTTGCAGCTTTTTGGGGAAAGTTTCAATATAATAATACCAAGAAAATTTTGTAAATGACAAAGGGTTCGAATTTATCATCAGTCAACTTTCATAAAGTCCCCTTTTTACATACCCCTTTCAGGCCCTCACTTCGTGTAGTTTGCTTACTAAATATAAATTTGAATTATGTAAAGTTTTCAGCAAAGGTTAAGCTTTAATTTGATACCGACCATTGATTTCAATTTGCAGAAATAAAAAAGTTACAGGTAAAAAACCCCATTTTCTGTTCGGGTTTATCATCAGTACCAGTATGGTGCAATTGGTGCCTGAATATCATCTAGAGTGCAACTGACTGAGTGTAGTTGTTCGACATAGAACAAAAATGAAGTTGTATTCCGATTGGACGGTGGAAAAATAAATGGGGAATTGATAATTTGTAAATCGGACCTTGGGATACAGCATACAGTTAACCTGGAATTTGCAAGTTGCATGTGAGTAAAATTGTCTTCCTTGCATTTGAAATTTGTTTTGAATATAGGCCTACGAACTGTTCAATCTGTTGATCTTTCAAGGTATTTCAGTACAAAACGACGATTATTCATTTTTAAATCCATTTTGAGTTGCTCCCCAAGTAATTCACGTGAACTTTCATGTTCTCCTCCTTTTTAGAGAGTAAACGCCAATGGCGGCCGATTTTTTTACAACAGTGAGTTGTCGTTGGAAAATATATGTGGCATTCATTTAGCAATTCGAGTACTTAGAGAAAAATCCTTGAAATTCTCGAGGGTGACTTTTTTGTAGTTTAACTAACGCTATTTACTTTACCGATAGCTGCACCAGTTTTGTCACCGTGCATCCAAGTTGATGTTAACCGATAGGATGGGACAGACTTTACTTCATGTACTGAATATACATATTATTTATGAAAAATAATTAAAAATCATGTACCTTTATCTTTTCTCTCCGTTCCTTATAGTGTATTTCTCGATTCAAAATTCCTTACTTAATGATAAGAACGTACCGATAAAACTAAAGCGGAACGTTGTTATTGTGCGTCACTGAAATGTCACGACGTCACTTCTGCTTACGGGCGTCAATTTCCCGCGTTTGATAAAGTTCCGTATTTTCATGCTTGTTTTCATTGTTTCTGTTGTGGTAAGTGAGAAATAGAATCCATCACTGGTGTTTGGTGAAGATCGAAAATCCCAACCCTCGGGCGCACCGCTCATGTCTTAAACTCGGCACAGCCTCGTTTAAGACTTGAGCGGTGCGCCCTCGGGTTGGGATTTTCTGATCTTAACCGAACACCGATGACAGATTCTCTATATCTGTCAAACCAACAAATCCGGTCTCTCAGAATGATGCTTTACGCTGTGTTGAAAACTGTCTCGTAGAAATTGTATCTTGGATGAACAGCAGCATGTTGAAAATCAACGCCGATAAAACTGGTCATTGCATTTACCTCTCAAAGAAACGAAAAACATATTGAATCGGTTTCTGTGAAAAAATGAGAAGAGAACATTAAACCATCTAAATGTGTAAGGAATTTTGGTGCTTTTCTAGACTCCAAAATGAGCATAGAAAAATATATTAACTCAGTTTGTAGGTCACGATACGGACAGCTACGTAAAATAGGACACATCAGGAAATATCTAAGTACAGATGCAACCCACAAATCACTAGTAAATTCACTCGTCACTTCACGCCTTGATTATTGCAATGCGCTCTTGTATGGTGTTCCGAAGTCCTTGCTGAATAGACTTCAAAATCTTCAGAACACTGAAGCTCGAATCATAACGAGAATATCGCGTTATGATCACATTACACCGGTCTTAAAAGAACTGCATTGGATACCAGTTATTCACAGTGTGGACTTTAAGATTCCAGTTTACACATATAAAGCATTGCATGGCCAATCACCGATCTATGTTAAAGACTTGCTAGAACTCTATCAGCCAGCAAGAAATTTGAGATCCAAGAACACTTCAAAACAACTAGTTGTTCCAAAAAGTAGAACTGTGAGGTACGGTGATCGCAGTTTTTCATCAGCTGCACCGAAGTTATGGAATAATCTTCCGGCTACCATTAAAGATGCTAAAAGTTTGGATGCTTTCAAAAGATCATTAAAAACACACTTTTTCTTCAAGGTCTATTGAAACTAACTTTGCACCGGAAACAAGCTGTTGTATGACTTTGCAGTAGAAGTTATTTACTGTTGTTGATTGTTCTTAAAACATCTAGTACAGTTTAAAATGTAGAGTCAGGCTAACTACCTTTTAATGTTGATATTTTGCGCGTGTGTGTGTGTGTGTGTGTGTGCGTGTGTGTGTGTGTGTGTGTGTGTGTGTGTTGTATTGTGTGACCATATCATTCTGTGATATGTAGTTTGTACAGCGCTTTTGAACGTCAATTTTATATATGAAAAGGGCGCTATAAAATCTGGTAAATGATGATAATAATAATAATAATAATAATCAATCTTTCGTACACTATAGTATATTATTGATCAAGCTTTACCTATTTAAAGTTCCAATATAAAACTCAGATATATGTTGTATCTATGTATATGTTTTATCTATGTATATGTTGGCATATACACAGTTGTTACACTGAAACAAACAAATATCTCCGATTTATCACAAACTTCATGTTGTAGCGGTGTATTAATGTTTTTCACAAACTCGTGTAATAACAGTTTGCTGTTTATACATGCTACGCGCATGGTAGATACCGGTTACCGTGTATAATGCATTCATACAACACGGTGTAAATACATCAACATCTTGGATATATATATATTTGGCATCTGGAGGTTAGTGGTACATATGTTTTGTTCATACCTTCAAACTCAGTTAAGTTATAGCATTCGTTTGTGTGATACCTACAGTTTACGTCTTGAGTTGTCAATATGTTAATTCAAAATAACTGGTTGCCTTCAGACTACTGCGAATTGTGATCATGTTGATTTTTTCAAATATTTTGAAAATTTGTGTTTTTATGATAGCTTATGTATCTCCTGTAAAGAAATCCAATGGAAACGTTTTTTTTAGGTAGTCAGTATGTGACAGAATCATGGCTGTTTGAATAACTTGAATAAGTATACCGTATAAATAAATTTAATCAAAGACATTAAATAATTTTTTTTTTTTACTAACACGTGTAAATCTATATTTCTATATCGCCAAAACGTGTATCTTAATTTTTGCACAAAATTTGAGTTTACATTCAATAGTTTTGAATTGCTTAAAATTAGTTAGCAGGCTATGACTGCCCCCAGCTTTACACAAACAACCAAACAAACAATATTTTAAGATAGCCAAACGTCAGTATATGAACTAGTTAGTGTAGTATGCGTTCGTCTAAACATGTCTCAAATCTCCCAGGTAATGGAAATAAAAAACCCTGCTTGTAGGAAATATGCAGACTTCTTTCCCCCACGCACTCACTGTCATTATTAACATATTGATACTGGGTTAACTTCATGAGACGTATCATGTTACGATAAATATACTTCAAGGGCTATAAATTTTAAAAAGATGTTGATATTTCTTATTGACAATACGGTTAAACGCGTAACGATACTAATGCTAACAAAACAACTCGTAATCTGATCCATACCTAACATTCCTTCAAGTTCATTTTAGGCCAGATATATTTGCTTGCTAGCCTTTTTACTGAATTCTAAAAGATGTTTAAATTGTCATCAAAGTAAAAGTTTTTATGACAATCGAAACTAGTAAAGTATGTGTTCACAGGAAAATTTTCCATATAAATGTCAAAAAGGTACTTTAAACAGGGTCATTTACTTTTTGAAGTGTGAAGGACACACTCTTATTTTGTGTTGCTTTCTAATATTGTTATTTCCGTTTAATGAATTAACCTAATGTACCTAATGGTATTACACATGTCAGGTATGCAATTAACAAAATTTTTAAATTGATCAAACATGGATAATCATCTAAAAAAATATTGTATTATAAATAGTTCACTGTTGTATCCTGCCTATAACATATTCTGTTTTAATGTATCTCAAGGAAATTTATAACAGCTTAGTAACAAAATTCTGTACGGAAAGGTCGATAATCCCGGCATATAAAACAGCGCTTATTTCAAGGTTATAAATCTTACTATACGTTATTACAAACAGCACACACATTAACTGGTCGTTTGAAAAAGAAATTTGTTTTTAAAAGCCAGTCAACAGTGTGAAGCGATATTTCTTTTAAATCAGTGTGACCCTTAAATAACCTCTTTCTATACTGATCAGTCGGATTAATATGTGTTATATACAAGGGCAGCTTCAGTGGATATTGAGAGTAATCTACTAGATTATTATTGATTTATATACTGTATAAATGTAAGTCCATAAAAGGGAGATAGACCGTGAACTGGTCTAATCAAGGGTGATAGCCCGCATTCACCAGAAAGTAAGGTATATACTTAGCAGACTATTCATTACTCATCATCATATGACAAAATATTAAATTGATGAAAATGGATTTTAACAGAATGAAGGACATATGGTGAATGTACAGAAGTATATATAACGCATACTGTGAATGTCCGGAAGTATATATAACGTATTCTGTGAATGTTCGGAAGTATATATAACGCATACTGTGAATGTACGTAAGGATATATAACGCACACTGTGAATGTCCGGAAGTATATATAACGCATACTGTGAATGTCCGGAAGTATATATAATGGACACTGTGAATGTCCGGAAGTATATATAACGCATACTGTGAATGTCCGGAAGTATATATAACGCACACTGTGAATGTCCGGAAGTATATATAATGGACACTATGAATGTCCGAAAGTATATATAACGTATTCTGTGAATGTTCGGAAGTATATATAACGCATACTGTGAATGTACGTAAGGATATATAACGCACACTGTGAATGTCCGGAAGTATATATAACGCATACTGTGAATGTCCGGAAGTATATATAACGCACACTGTGAATGTCCGGAAGTATATATAACGCATACTGTGAATGTACGTAAGGATATATAACGTGAATAAACGGATGTATATATAACGCATACTGTGAATGTCCGGAAGTATATATAAAGCATAGTGTGAATGTACGGAAGTATATATAACGCATACTGTAAATGTCCGGAAGTATATATAAAACATAGTGTGAATGTACGGAAGTATATATAAAGCATACTGTGAATGTATGGAAGTATATATATCGCATTCAGTGAATGTCCGTATGTATATATTACGCATTCTGTGAATGTCCGGACGTATATATATCGCATTCTGTGAATGTCCAGAAGTATATATTACGCATTCTGTGAATGTCCGGAAGGATGTATAACGCATTCTGTGAATGTCTGGAAGTATATATAACGCATTCTGTTAATGTCCGGTAGTATATATTAATATATTACATATTTATGATTGTCTGAACGTAGATCAAAATCACCAGACTTATGTATATATATACACGTACTCTAAACAATACCATAGTAAATTATTTTGATATATATATTAAACACGTACCCTAAACAGTATCACATTAAACTTGATTTTTATATCAATCATATACCCTAAACATTTTCCCGGCAGAAAGATACAGCATTTTGTTGAAATCTCTTTACAAACAGGAAATTTCTCATCTCTTAACCAGCTAGCCTTGTGAAAAATGAAAAAAAAAATCAAGACCCCGCCCCCTACCACACAAATATGTGTGGAGGCTAGAAACAACTTTATTAGTTGAAAACCGAGTAGCGAGCGTTATCAGTTTAAAATTGATAACATGTAAATTACCGCTATCGAGTAATCTAGACTGACTACACAGGTGAAGGTAAACTTCAGTGGATGTAGAGCCTGTTTTATGGCGATTTACGGAGCATATCATACCTTGTGTTCATAAAATAAGAATTTTTAAATAAGAAATGTGTTTGGCAATTTTCAAAGAGCTACGTATATCATTTATTGTGTGCAGTATTGTAAAACTTGACTGACTTAAATGTAAAGGACACTGAAACTTACAATACTTTCTCTTTGATTCATTGACAGACAGTCGACACCATTTAAATCAGGAATGAGACAAAAAGAAGAAAAAGAGTTTCATCAGGACTCTAGCTGGAGTTGGGTTGTTGCCATGGCAGCATTTGTTGCTCACTTAATTACTCACGGTATTGTCTACTCATTTGGAATTCTCTTTCTGACATTAGAAGACAATTTCAATGGAACTAAAGCAGAACTTTCTTGGATTCCGTCGCTCACAACAGGCACCTTGTACTTAATTGGTATGCTTCTTTCTCTTCATTATTTGCTATATTTTTTCTAAGTTTTCAACACCTTAACAAAGTGGTTTCATTTTTCGATATGCCACTTGTAAACAAGATAAGAAGTCTATTGTACTAAACTGTGTATATAATATTGCAACACAAAGATAACGTCTCTTTATAAGCATTTTTATTACACTTATTCAGTACGTACACCGGTACAAGACTCAGTTACTTTATAATAAAGATCTACACTTTTGCTTCTATTTTAGGTCCAGTAGCAAGTATAATGATCAATCGGTATGGTTGTCGGGCGGTTTCAGTTGTGGGTTCGATACTTGGTTTTCTGGGATATTTAGCTAGTATATTCGTCCGGCATCTATATATGTTGTACATAACAATGGGAATTGTTGCAGGTGCGAACTAATTTTCATTACCTTTTGTGATGTGAGTAATCTAGGTTCTATGTATGAATACACATCTTTCGAGTCCGAGTCTGAAGGACATTCTGCCACAACACTACGTAACCCCATACAACCATGCTCCTACCAGACCGACAACCACGCTTTTATAAAGATTTATTTCATTAAATGTATATTGTTTATTGTTTTCATAAAAAATATGATGATTCTACATTCATCGCATAGTATTGGTAAAAAAATGACGTCATGCGACAACATTTGTTGTCATAATGGCTTCTCACCGGTCCGCGCCTAAAACCAGTTGATCATAGCAGATATACAAGGCTTGAGCGGGCGGACGCAGAGGTCCAGGTGGAATATTTTCTGACTACGAAACCAGTGTTCGTGGGTAAGATTTCCAGCTCCTCCAACTAAGAATTGCTAACATTTGGAGAAGAGTCCCGTGTGTGCGTGTTTTACGCCGGACACGCTAAAGATACAGGGAAGCTTCTAGAACCGGAGCGTCTTCTGTATCTTGCACTATGCTCCAACAAAAATTAATAACAATCACAGGCAGGTCAATGGATCATGGGGTCGCGAG